>NC_060138.1:422569125-422887042 GCF_021461385.2 Schistocerca piceifrons | reverse complement strand
TTCACAATATGAAAAAAAACTAGTATCCTATGACTATCGTATCAGTGAGTCACTGCTGGAATTGGCCAACTCACTGGGTGTAACACTTTGTAGGAATATGAAATGGAATGATCTTGTAGGCTCAGTTGTGGGTAAAGCAGATCTTAGACTTTGGTTTATTGGCAGAATTCTGGAGAAGTGCAATCAGTCTACAAAGGAGATTGCTTACAGATCACTCGTGTGACCTGTTCCAGAATATTGCTAAAATGTATGGGACTCATAACAAATAGAACTAACAGATGGTGTTGAATGTATACAGAGAAGGGCAGCATGAATGATCACAGGTTTGTATGATCCATGGGAAAGTGTCACAGAGATACTGAAAGAACTGAACAGGAAGACTATTCTGAGAAAGTCTATTAATAAAGTTTCAAGAACCAGCTGTAAATGATGACTCTAGGAATACCCTGTGTATCACCCACACAAGGATCATGAGGATAAGATTAGAGTAATTACTTCACGTGCAGAGGCATTCAAACTATCATTCTTCCCATGCTTTGTACATGAATGGGATAGGAAGAAACCCTAATTATTGGTATAATGGGATGTACCCTCTGCCATGCACCTAATGGTGGTTTGCAGAATATAGATGTAGACGTAGATATAGAAGTACTGATTGTGTCTTGCTACTGGTGTACTTTACATATGAGCAGAATCTCTTTCGATTTTCTGCCAAATTTCGAGACAGTTTCATTGGGGAGTCCTTGCTAAATTTTGAGCTTGACAAATCTTGGCAGTTTTGCGTTGTTTTAAATTTAGCATGCTACTTCCATTGCCTCTGCAATTGCATTCTAATAAGTTTTATGTACCATGGGGAATCAGTTCCATCTCTTATTGATTTATTTTGTGTAAATCTTTCAATTGCCATTGATACTACTTTCTTGAATTCAAGCACCATCTGTTCTATGCTTACATCATTAGTTCAGAAGGAATGGAGACTTCCTCTTGGGAAGGTGCGAAGCAAATTTTTACCTACTCTTTTAAATAGATATATTTTAGATTTATTTCTGGTGGGTTTGGATTTTATGATATTCAGTGTCACTGTAACTACCTTGTGGTCATTAACCACTGTACCCATCATGATGCTCCCTATTTGTTCAGGATTATTTGTTGCTAAGAGGACAAGTATGTTTTTAGAACCATTTACATTTTGAGTAGGCTCCTAAACTAATAAGTCAAAATAATTCTCAGAGGAAGCATTCAGTAAAATTTTGGATGAAGCTTTATGCCTACCACCAGCTTTGAACATGTATTTTTGCCAACATATCGAGGGTAGACTGAAGGCCATCACCAGTTATAACTCTATGAGTGGAGTATCTATTTGAGATGATACTCAAGTAATCTTTGAATATTTTAGCAACTGTATCATCAGAGTCAGGGGGTCAGTAAAAGTAACCAATTACTAATTTATTCCAGTTTTCAAGTGTAAGCTCTACCCATACTATGAGTCACACTCTCCCGCAAGTCACATCATTATCAAAGGCACCTTCAGTGCTGGGTGAGAGGGTTTGCATGTTTCAGTGCAGTCAAGTGCAATGTCGGCAGTAGCATAGCTGCTGGCAGGTCACCCAAGCCAGACAGGCTTTGACAGAGGAGCAGGATGAATCATGTCTCACATAGAGCAGGGGGCACTCTATAGGTGAAGGGAAGCCAACCTGGTCCTCAAAGTTGGGGGCTGGGCATTCGGCTAAAAACCCCAGCTCGTAAAATGGAATTGTTGCAGATACTGCACATCAGCCTAGAAGGATATGGATTACAGGGTGCTGGCATGCCAAAGAAAAAGGTTAACAAGAAGTAAAATGGATATCATGATAACCACCTGGAACCTGAGGACACTTATGAGACCTGGCAAACTGCAAGCGATTATAGAAAAAATAGATAAGTATAGAGTAAAACAGCTGTACTACAACAAATACAATGGAAAGGACAGGGAAAGACTGATTCAAGGAATCGTATATTGATGTATAGTAGCAGGGATACAGGCCGTCACAGTATTGGCTCTCTTACATGTAGCTCAGTGAAGTCAAATATAATTAGTTTCAAAGCAATTAACAACACATTGCGTTCTTTGAGAGTTAGGGTAAAATTTTTCAGCGTTCAATGTATGTGCCTATGTCCCTAAGGAGAAATCAGATGAAGATGAGAAGGATGCAATTTACTCCAAACTGGAAGAGGAAATCAGCAAAGTCCAAAGGCATGATACAAAAATCTTTGGGGATCTGAATGCTAAAATAGGGAGTGAAGAAGTGTATAGAAACATAATGGGGAAAGAAAGCTTGCATGAAGACAGTAATGATAATGGACTAAGGCTGACAGACTTTGCCAGTGGTAAGCAGACAATAATAAAAAGCACATGGCATCAGAGGAAAGATATTAAGAAATGCATGTGGGCATTACCAGATGGAGTTACAAGAAACCAGATAGACCAAGTAATTATAGATAAATGGCACACATCAGACAATATGGAAGTAGTATCTGTAGAGGGGCAGATCGACACACAGTCCATTACTGTACTTAGTGTAGATCTGATACAGACAGTATGCAGATATGGCAAGAAACAAAAGGAGTAGGGTGAAAGTGGAACACAGTATAGAAAGTCTCCAAAATAAAGAAAGGTAGGAAGAATGCAAGAATAAATTAGAAGAGACTATTGATGCAAAAAAGACTGCATGGAAGGAAGGGGGTGTAGAAACTGAATGGGTGGAGATGAATATTGGAAACAGAAAACAGCCATCATGCAGCTGTGGCAAAAGTACCAGGAGGGCAGGATACCAGAGAACAGTGAAATTGTTCAACGTGGAAGTGCCCACTGGTACAAATATAGGAAGACAACAAAACTGGCAAAGGAAGACTATAGAGAGAAGAGTAAAAGAGTGGATAAGTAATGCAAGTTGAAGAAAAGGCTGTATGAAAGGAGTAAGAGCAGTTGAATGAAATGAGAGATAATAATGAGATACAAAAATTCTTTGAAAGATCTAGAGGGATGAAGAGAGGACTTCTATAAAGGTAAAGATGGAACTTATTGGAAATAAAAGCAAAGCTTTGGGAAGATGGCAAGAGTGTTTTGCAAGTTAATTGATGGAAAGGCAGGTGGGAAGAGAGGGGAAAGCTTGAGTGAACAACAGGAGGAACTGAATTTGGAACTGGAATTAGAATCTGAAGTGGGATGGCAATTTTAAAATTAAAGAATAGTACAGCAGCTGGAGAAGAAGGCTTAGAGGCTGAATTATTACAATTGGGGGTGGGGGGGGGGGGGGGGGGGGGGGGGGGGGAGAGGGGAGAGAGGGGAGAAGGTGGAGATGGCTGTTAATGAATTAATAAAGGAAATGTGGATTAAGTAAGGAATGCCTAAGGACTGGAGCATGGGAATAATCTGCACATTACTTAAGAAAAGTGTGCAACGAGTGGTTCTGGGACCTTTGACTGCAGCAGATGCTAAGAGATTCCTCCATGCCAGCCATTGGTCAAATGTGGGGTCAAGCAACTTCAGCTTCAGCTAGTATCATCATCAGCTAGCCTCTGTTCTGCAAGTTGCTACTAGATCTGATAGCTCCAGGTCTTGAGTCAGTTCCAATGAGTGAAGACCTTCTGTAGTGTGTCTTTGTCCAGGACTGAGGCAGCACCCCACTGCTTAACACACACATACACACATACACACACACACACACACACACACACACACACACACACACACACACACACACACACACTGTCGCAGTGCCAAGAACTCCACTGAGAATTAAGCTGAGGCAGCAACCTGCTGTCTGGATGACCACACACCCCACTGAGACACTGATAAAAACCCCTGTATGGAAGTCTTGAGTATTGGAGAATTTTAGTACTGAATTAGCTCTGCCCTCGCCATAATACTGATAGAGCACAACCCCACATTTTCTGCCCATATGGTTCTAGGGCAGAGGCGACTATCCTGGCTGATAGTGGTGTCCACATTGCTGATACCATGACAGAACTCAAATGACATATAATTTTCTTCTTTCCTTTTTTAAAACTAGTAAACTGTTTTCCTGAAATGATTAGAAATAACTGACATATTTCATTTAAAACATTTTAAATACTGAGTTTTGGTAAATTAGTTGTTACACACTCTATACAAGTAAGTGGAGTATCAGTGTCATAAAAATTGTTGTGCAAATTATTTTAACTTATTTACATCTGCACTACATACTTACTCTGCCAGCCACTTATAGTGTATGGTGGAGGATACCATATAGTACACACAGTGCTCCTCACTTCCTTTCCTATTTCACTCACAAATGGAATGAGGGGAAAACAACTGTTATATGCCTCCATACAAGCTCTAATTTCTTTTATCTTGTCTTTGCAGTCCTTATGCAAAGTAGTGATTCTCCAACAGAAAGAGGTTCCTACTCAATGGTCTGAAGATGACCACAGTAGTGGTCGAAACCGGTCACCTTGTTAAATAAATTGTGATCAAGACTGTTTTTAATAGTAATTATTTATAAGACATTGATCACTGCTGTTCCCATAATGCATTCAAAAGTAATTCTTATGCAAAGTGTACATTGGCAACAATAGAATTTTTCTGCAGTCAGCTGCAAGTACCTGTTCTCTAATTTTTCTCAACAACATTTCACAAATACGAATATCATCTTCCCTCCAGGGATTCTCATTTGAATTCACAAAGCATCTCCTTGACACTCACATGTGGATTGAACCTACTGATAACAAGTCTAGCAGTATGCCTCTCTATTGTTTTGATGTCTTGCTTTAATCTGACCTGGTGAGAATCCCAAACATTCAAACACCTCTCAAGAATAGTCACACAAGTTCTCTATATATAGTCTCCCTTATAGATGAGCTACAGTTTGTTAACACTGCCAGTAAAGTAAAGTCAACCATTCATATCCCCTACTACCATCCATATGACCTTGTTCCATTTCATATCACTTTGCAACATTATGCCTAGATATTTAATCAATGTGACTGGCGAGCAGCACACTGCTAATACTGTATTCAAATTTTACAAGATTGATATTCTTCCTCATCTGCATTATCTTATATTTTTCTTCATTTAGAGCAAGCTGACATTGCTTAAATATACAGCTAACAATTATTTGAATTTACTACAACATTATGTTCACTTATAAGTAGGTGCCCTTCTGCTGGCGCAGACAGTTCAGCACCATATGTGCTAAATAAAAGTGCTTTCAGTGTGAAGTGTTCTTGTTAATTGTGCTTGATTCAGATTTCAGAAAATGCCAGTCTGACAAATACTCTGTTCAGCTTGCTGGAACCAACCAGACGTTAGATTTTAAAATGTAATTATATTGAAACTAGATTTTTTAGCTCAGTTAGATAAATATGCTTTGTTATATCTTACCGCTTTTGGTACGCTGATGACGAATAAGCAGTTGAAGGAACTGGATTGTTAAAAGTGGCACCATTGGCATAAGCATCATATTGAGTTCCCACAGCACCAAGAGGCTGACTGAAGTAGGTGACATGTTCACAGGTGCCCAACAGGTAGCACAGCTTGATGCCAAAGAGTGGTAAGATAAGAGAGAGTATAGCACCTATCACCAGTACCCGCGAGAATGATAGCGCCAGCAGTAGCCAGGAAGTACATCACGTTGGCTGGCAGGTCTTCTGTAACAGTCCTCAGGCCCACTGATGACATGCATACAGTTACACTAGACTCTGGCTATTTCTAACTACATTAATGTTTATATGATAAAAGTCTAGCTGAGCATATCAGAAAAGAAAACCACACACTGTACAGAGAAGATGTTGGATAGTGGCCAGACACTTAAACAAAAGAGTTGAACAAGGCAACTGTGTGTGTGTGTGTGTGTGTGTGTGTGTTTTTGTGCACACATGCACCTGTGTGCTATATGAAGTTTAGCAAACATAACATCACAAGTATACAGTGTAATCTTCCACAGCTGTGTCTTCTTTAGTTAAAACTTCCAGGCTGAGAAGCCATAGTCAATGTACAAGACTGTTTCCTTACATTTCGTCTCTAACTGTGGGAGACATCTTCTGAAGTAAAATGACTACTGCCACTAAGGTTTGAGGGGCTCTCACACTTATTGGGTGCATAGAGGACACAATCATACGTCACATAATGCAGACTGTGTGACTCTCTCTGGATGGCATCATCGTTCTTGATCAAAAATAAATGATTGTCATTCTGTTGGTGCAATGTCGACATCCATATTTTATCTAACTTCAAAACTTCTTCTTTTCTATTAAAATTGTTATGGTGTTTACGAATCTCTATCTCTTATTTATACATGTGCACATGATAATGTGAGATGGAAACCACAAAACAAAATTCAGTGAGATGAGCATTTTAGCAATGACATTACATTATCATCAGACATGTATAGAGAAGCAATAGTGATTCATAAACACTGTAATAATTTTAATATAAAAGAAGAAGTAACTATGTAGGCTTTCCCGGCGTAATAAGTCTTGAAAGTCTTTTCGGGTTTGCTGCCGGATCTGGCAGCTGCCGGATCTGGCAGCAAACCCGAAAAGACTTTCAAGTCATAAAAGAAGAAGGTTTGAAGCTAGATAAAATACGAACATTGACTTTGTGCCAACAGAATTACAATCAGTTATTTTTGATTGAGAATGTTGATGCCTTCCAGAGTAATCACATAGTCAGCATCACATGATGTCTGGTGGTTCCCTCTATGACTCTATAAATGTATAAATGTGATATCCCTTGAAGCCTTAGTGGCAGTAGCTACATTACCTCCTGCAGTTGGAGGTAAAACATCAGAAAACTGTTTTATACATCAACACAGCCTCTCAGACCACAATTTTTAACTTAAATAACATCAGAAAGTCAGATGTACTACTTAGTGTCTATTTTATGCACCTGTTCAATGTTTTTACTTAAATTTGTGTTTTAACATCTAATAGAAAGCTCAAAATATCTTCACAGAGGCAACCTTGATGTGAATAGAAATTTTATGAGTAAAATTATATATTTAATTACAAAAACAAAGCAATGATATAATTACACAGTCAAATCATCTGTAGTCTCACTTTGTAATGTATCAATTCTATGAATATATTTGTAAAATGATGTCACACCACTCACACAACAACAATGATAGAAGGATTTTATTTAATGGCAAGTTCATAGAAACTATGAGTCATATCTAGACTCATGACACAGTGCGCATTTCCTTGACTCTGTGTGTAAAAAAGAAGATTGAACTTTAATTTGAACTGGTTTGGTTTTTGGAGAGGAAGAGGAAAGCTGTGATTTATGCTTGGCTCATTCAGAGAATTTTCTTGGTTAATTGGGTCCCATGACTGATTTTCATTGCACCTAAATGTGTAACTAAACTCTACAAGCATCATTTCATGTAGAGAATTGCTGTGAATCCAGGACACCCATACCTACACCTCTCAGGAAAGCAAAAATATTATTTAAAAGTCTGTATTGTGCAGACAGGTTCATAACTGGAACTTTTCTGTGGCTAACTACAAGTCACCATTCATCTTCCAAGACATTAAAAATACTCCATAGTTCCAGATCTAGCTAGCCCCCCCTCCCTCCCACCCCCCTCCCAAAAAAAAAAAAAATCAGAAACTCTCATATGGGTGTCCTTGCTACGAATGCTATGAAACATTATTAGTTGTGCAGATAAACAGAAATATTGTTCAAAGAATAGGTATTTACAAAATCTACCATGACTCTTGGAATGTTTAAGAGTTGGATGGTTGCACGTATAGACATCTCCACACCAAGAAAAGAGATCACTGGTACGTGCCTGCACCCAGTCCAATTCTGTCAGCTTAGGAATTCTCATTAATTGCAGTTGTGTTTTGTTTTGTCCAAATTCGTATACAGCACTCTCAATTGGAACTGCTGATCATTATTCTGGAGAACAGATCATATTGCACTAAAGCAATTTATGATATGTTTGTCATGCTACTTTGAAGAGACAAGTTCAGTTCTAGAAAGCCAGAGAGTTCACAAGCTGCAGCTAGATGGAGCAGAACAGAATTTTTGCTGAGTAGCAAATCTTATTTGAACTGTACAAGGTTTTGACAGGTGGTTTGAAACTCTCCCATGAATTATGGTCAAGTAGTATCTAATCAAAAAGCGTATATCTATTCACTGATTACTCAGAGGCTAAGAGTGAACTTCTGCCACAATTTTATGCCTAAGAACCTAATTGTTTTTACTAAGTACAAATTAGTAATCTCCTTTCATAGAACATATTTGAGAGTGATCCAGGTTAAATGTTGAAGCTCAGCAAAAATACTCTGACATATTTAAGGCTAACTAACTTCCAGTTGGTAGTGTCAGAACATTTTCATAGTTAACCCTGATTTTTGAGTTAAAATATTATCCAGTCATTGATCGATAAGAATTTTTTGACTCAGTGAGATAGTTTGTAACATATTCCACCATTGAGTGAAATACAATCCCAGTGATGCTCTTCATAGGGGAAATTTCCTAGAGCAATTAGAATATTTAAGTATAAGGACATAAGGCATCTGGTCAAGAACATATTGAGACATCATGTATGCCAATTGTGATTAAAAAATTCAAGAGTGTGGTATATTCAGTTGTGAGATCCTGTCCCTCAACAGGCCCATCATTACTGTGTCTGTATTTGAAAAGAGTATGTTCAATCTTTGTATGTTAAACCTTGCAATTGTATGTTAAACCTTGCTATGCATGACATATATGAAGGCTACTATATTCACAGAATTTCATGAAAATGACTGTACTTGTGAGCATACAACCAACAAGTAACTGTCATTGTGGGGAATTTGTGCACCTAACACACCAAGTGAGGTAGCCAGTGGTTGCCGTACTTGACTTATATTTACCAGGAGCAGGATTCATGTTTTAGATGTACTGTGGTTTCCTCACGTCAATTAATGCTAAATGTTGGGACAGCTCTTTCAAAAAGGACATAGCCAATTCCGTTCCCCAACATTACACTGTCTGAGCTAGTGCTTTATTTCTAATGACCATACTGCTGATGAGAAATTAAATCCTAACCATACCTTTTCCATGGGTAATTAATGACATTGTTATCTTTTCTGCTGAGAGATTGTCATATTTATTGATAAGAATATAACATGTAAGGTGGCTAAAACATCTCCAAAATCTTGACACTGTTAGATAGAATGATGCATATGATACGGCATCCCATTCAACATCAATCATTATCCTGCAGTTCTAAGCCCATAATGATAAACTTTTTTTTCATTCTTGCCAACAATTCAAGGCAGCCAAAACTAACAGCAGTGTGAGTACAAACCTGAAAAAGTTTTCTGATGTCACAGGCTAGGTATTTGCATAATAGCCCAATAATGTTTTCTTGTATAAATAAAAATTTGATAGTCCGTGACTATACTGTAACATCTCAATGCAACACTTCAAATGTGCTATCTCTTAATGATAAGGAATAACATATTTTTTGTGACATAATCAATTTATGCATGTTGCTTGATTGTCAGTGCTGATTTCATAGTGTGTTTCATTATTATTGACACACAGGTAATAATTTTTTACAGTTTTAAATCCACACTGCCCTAATTATGTCCCCTACATTACTTTAACGGTCCACAACTGCTGTTTGAATATGAGGGTCCTGCACCACAAACTCCCTCCCAGTCCAACTAAAAATTACTAATCATGATGCATGTACAATAACAACAGAAAATTGCAGTCAGCTATATCTGTATATTGTTAAATGAAACTATCTGATTTTCAAATAATGTAAGGTGTATAAACCTTGTGTATTATGCAAAATCAAAACTGCAGAAATAAAGTTTGTACTAAAATGAATAAGGCAAAAAATAGGACACTTGCAAATTCAATGCAATAACATACCAGGAAGATTCATCACAGGAAGAGAGTGTCTGTCAAGTGGTTCTGAATCATCTTCTGCTGTGTCATCTGCATATGAAGAAGCACTTATGCACAACAGAAGAATGACATAAAAGACGTGGAAAGCCATTCTGTAACAAAAAAGAAAAAAATTTGACATTAAAACTTTCTCTTAAATAATAAACAGTAATTTCAACATTGCAACCAAGGCTGTTTTCTACTCCACATCAAAACTTAACCAGTAAAATTACTGGAAAGACAAATACATCTATGGACTAGAAATGGAAGCTGAAACATTTAGGCTACTGCATAGAAATCTAGTTAACATAAAAGTTTTTAGAGCACAGACTAGCAACAAGTTCTACAATAACTGTCACTAAATGTCCATCACTTTTAGTAACTGACTCTGTCCAAAAATTCTGTACTCTTTCATGAATACAGTACAAAAAATACTGAAATACCTTAAATACTGCAAAAGAAAATTAACACAAAAGAGGTACTGAGATGTTTACAAAGCACATATAGCCATGTCACATAACTGGACAGATAAAAATAGTGTACTCACCAAGCAGCAGGGGCTTTGATGGGAAGGAAGAGCAGTGAAGGAAAAGGACTGGTGAAGTATAAGCGATGACGAGGGAAAAGTCACCCAGAACCCCAGGTTAGGGGAGACTCACCAGATGGGATGAGAAATCCAGTAATTCTTCACTGGCCCAGGGTTCTGGGTGACTTTTCCGAGCCCTCCCCATTTCCTACACCACACCAGCCCTTTTGATTAACCCCTCTTCCTTCTTCAACCTTTCTGATGAAAGAAGGAGCCATTTGCTTTGAAAGCTTGCAAATTTCAATACCTTTACATGTGGGTTCTCCTGCTGCCACTTGGTGAGTAGATTTTTTATGTATCCAGTTACATTCCATTCTCAAAAACTGATTATTTTTGTTCATATATATGAATGTCAGTGATTTTAAGAGGAACGATAACTAATATTGTGAAGCAAGATCACTGTGTTCCAAAATTATATTGTGTTAAATTAGCTATCAAAAATGGCAGAAAATTTTATCATCTAAGGAGAGACAGAAGGCACAGAGTGGTTCAATTACAGAAGTTACTAATAAAATTGAGAGAGTGTTGAAGAGTGAAGACAGCAGGGGGAATGTATTTCTGCACAAAAGAAAAATACAGTTATATTCATAATAAGATTATAAATAATATTATTATTAATAATAACACTGTGAAGATCATACTCCCAAACATGCTATATCTTTCAGACTTTTGCTAAGCAGACTACTGCTGGCTGGAAAGGAATTACAGTGATACCAAATGCCTACCTGATACTTCTGTCAAGTTATTGCTAAGCCCTAGGAAATTAATATGAGGTTGGAAGGCATTACAGGGCTGGCAATCTTTACAAGTGCTTCTTTGGAGTGTTAGTCATTGTCTTTCAGTCATGAGATGTGATACTGTTGTGAGGCATTTCTGAATTCAGTTCTGGAACTACTGTATATTTTACTTCATTGTCTGAGTTCTTCATATTGGTGCAAAGGTTTTAAACATGCTCCCTCAAATCATTATACATTCAAAAGGAAATTAAAAACATACCATATTAGCCACTCTTTCAATTCATCTGAGTATCTAAATTTATGAATAGAAGATTCTGGTTAACTTCACAAGTCATGTAGGGAGCTATTATTGTATGATTAATATTAATGTTTTCATTTAGATATTATTGCAGTTGAGGTCTTCAGTCCTGAGACTGGTTTGATGCAGCTCTCCATGCTACTGTATCCTCTGCAAGCCTCTTCATCACCAAGTAGCTACTCCAATCTACATCCTTCTGAATCTGCTTAGTGTATTCATCTCTTGGTCTCCCTCTACGATTTTTACACTCCAAGCTTCCCTCCGATACCAAATTGGTAATCCCTTGATGCCTCAGAAAGTGTCCAACCAACTGATCTCTCCTTCTAGTCAAATTGTGCCACAAATTCCTCTTCTCCCCAAGTCTATTCAATACCTCGTCATTAGTTACATAATCTATCCATCTAATCTTCAGCATTCTTCTGTACAACCTCTTTTCAAAAGCTTATATTCTCTTCTTATCTAAACTATTTATCATCCATGTTTCACTTCCATATATGGCTACACTCCAACTTTACATAACTGAAAATTCCCTCTGATTATTAAGATCCTTGGAAGAGCCAGTGGTGATTAAACTGTTCCACCTGGTGTGTAAATTATATGAGGCAGATGAAATACCCTCAGACTTCAAGAAGAATGTAATACCTCCAGTTTCAAAGAAACCAGGTGCTAACCAGTGTAAATATTAATAAGCCATGGTTGCTAAATACTGACACAAAATTATTTACAGGAGAATGGAAAAACTAGTAGAAGACAACCATGGGGAAGATCAGTTTGGGTTCCAGAGAAATAGATTAACACATGGGATAATGTTGACCCTACAACCTATCATAGAAGGAAGGCACACCTATGTATGTTTATAGCATTGGCAGACTTTGAGAAATCTTTTGACAATATTGAGTGAAATACACACTTCCAAATCCTGAAGATAGCAGGCATAAAATACAGGGAGTGAAAGGTTATATGCAGCTTGCACAGAGACCAGACTGCAGTAATAAGAAGCAGAGGATATGAAAGGGAGCCAGTAGTTGAGGAAGGAAGTGAGATAGGATTGTGGCTTATCCCTGATGCTATTCAGTCTGTACTTTGAACAAGTAGTAAAGGAAACTAAAGAAAACTTTGGGAAATGAATTAAAGTTCAGGTACAAGAAATAAAAACTTTGAGATTTGCCAGGAACATTGTAATTCTGCCAGAAACACCAAATGACTTGAAAAAGCAGTTGAGTGGGATCAGGTAAAGGACTGTAATTGAATTAAATCAGACAATGCTGAGGGAATTAAATCAGAAAATGAGACCCTGAAAGTACTAGATGAGGTCTGATATTTGGGCAGTAAAATAACTGATGACGGCCAAAGTAGAGAGGATATAAAATGCAGACTGGCTTCAGCAAGGAAGGAATTTCTGAAAAAGAGGATCTCTTAACACTGAACATAAATGTAGGTAGTAAGAAATCTTTGGAGAAGTTATCTGTCTGGAATATAGCCTTGTGGGAAGTGAAACACAGACGATAAGCAGTTCAGACAAGAAAAGAGCATTGAGTTTTGTAATGTGGCACTGTGGAAGAATGCTGAAAATAGGTTGGGTAGATCATGTAACTAATGAAGAGATACTGAATCGAATTGGGGAGAGAGGAAATTTATGGCAAAACTTGACTAAAAGCAGGGATTTATTGATAGAACACGTTCTGAGGCATCAAGGAACTGTCAACTTGGTGTTGGATGAAAATTTGGACAGTAAAAATTGTAGGTGGAGACCAAGGGATGATCACTGTAACCAGATTCAAGTGGATGTAGGTTGTAGCAGTGATTGGGAGATGAAAGGGCTTGCACAGTATAGATTAGTATGGAGAGTACATGAAACCAGAAGACTACAACAACAAGTGAAAAATCTTGTCACCAGCAGTTAAACTGTGTCAGCTCCTGATTCCAGACAGGAAGACAGTAAGCACTTATGCACACATAATATTATATTTCATGTGGTTGATGCACTGGGACTACAAAACTACCAAGAAAAATTGGTCATTTTATTGCTCTTCTTCATGAAAAATATTAAAAGCTAAGGGTTTCAGTCTACTTAAAACCCTATTTATCTTAGATAGGTTGCTTTGATTTTCAATGTTAGATGCAAATAAATACAGAAAGGGAAGCCCAAACTGTCAAAGGCTTGTTTGTCTCATGGGAGGTATTCACAAAAGTTCTGAAAAACTAAACTAGCAGATGCATGAAGACAGATGTCAACTATTCTATGTAATCTCTTGTATTGCATCCAAAGTGATCATTAGGGCAAGATTTGACTAATTACTGCATGTACAGAGACATTTAAGCAGTCTTCCCATAGCCCATGTGTGACTAGATTGGAAAGAAACCTTAATCTGTGATATAATAGGAAGTATCCTTAGTTGTGTACCTCATAGTGGTTTACAGAGTATGGATGTAGATTTGGATGTGGAGGAAGAAGTGTATCATCATTTGAGTCAAAATTAGTGGTTGTCTGCATCAGGACCACAGATGTGAATCAGCATTTCTTGCTAGCAGATGAGTGCATTGTCTACGCTGAAGTTTAATGATCAAGATACTGGATGCATCTCATATAAGTGAGATTCAACTCCATCTCCAGCTCTCCTGATGTACATTTCAGTGGTAATCATAGCCCATTCATGGTGACTGCCCATAAAAATGTGGCTTCTTCTTTGACTATTATCCACCAAAGACACTTAATTATAACACTTATTTTGAAGGAATATGCATACTGTATTCTATAGAGTCCAACTTGACTACGAATTTTCATTTATACTGTATGAGTCAAGGAATATAGTACTTGTAAGAAGACACCATTGCCTCTTTACATTGCACTGCTATCAATAATGCTACCGTCTTTTTGAGTTACTGATTAATGGCATGAGGTCTGTTATATATCTGATGTCACTGTAAACAAACACACAGAAAAGTCGCTACCTTAACATGAGCAGACTCTTCCAACTATAATATTAATTTATGTTTATCTTTTGTTACATGTTCAAAATTTATGTAACTACATGAATAGCTTCAAAACTATAAAATTGGATACTTATTTTACTATGAATTTTATATATAGATCAGGACACATATTAGATACTTCAATGCTGCAGAACAGTATCCCATTATGAGCTCAGTAAAAGAAATGAAACCAGTTTCAAAATTATTTTAATTTCTCATGTTTTGGTTTACACAGAGTGAGATGGCATAGTGGTTAAGGCAATGTATTCGAATGGAATGAATGAGCATCATATGAATCTCTGAAAACACAGATTTAGAATTTTAATGGATTTCCTAAATCACTTTAGGCAAATATCCTGCTCTGTTCTAGTCTAGTCTGAACTTTCCCTCCCTGTCTACTCACCTTGACCTTTCTCTATTTTTTGTAAGGATCAGTTCCACCTGAATAAACTTTTGTTAGTCAGTGAGTGAAAATAATGTCAGGGTCATTGCCTTAATGTATTTTTATTGCCTACTTTAGTAAAAAACTAAAAACTTCACCCAAACAGACCCCTGAAGGTCCAATGGTACTGACTGATCACTGTGTCATCCTCAGCCTATAGCTTCTCAATTTGTCTCACAGGAGTTGAATGCACCCCACTAGCCAACAGTGCTCAACAGACTGCTGGCCATGCCCGATAGCACTTAACAGAATAGAACACTTATAAAACTGTGGTGGACATTTTAAGAAGACATAAAGATATCACTCGTTCATTAACAAGTGAAACACTACTGATTATCAATAACAAAATAGATGCTGTCACCATGTTGTGACTATATGAAACAAACTCAATAATGTGTGACATAAAAGTATTTCAACTCAGATCACTGCATGAAAAAAACAAAGAGGACACAGAAACAAAGGAAACCACTGTCATTTCAAAAATTGGTAATGGCATGATGCAAATGACCAATAAAGCTGAATTACAGTTTACTTTTGGTGTGTTGAAAACAGCAATGAGTGCTAGCTGTAGCATTTTTCTTTTGTCCATAGCACAATGGATAAGGTACAGGAGACTGTAGAACTCAGTATATGCTGAACTGATCTTTTGAATTGCCTTGCTTGTTATCAATCTGGATTAGTGACTGCAAAATTGAGAAGTGAGAATTGCAAAGTTCTTGATTCCAACGCATTCTGGTTGTTCTCAAGAGCTGACCTTGGTTCTCAGTTTTTAGTTCTCTGTGTTTGGGTCTCGGTTCTCACTTCTATGTCGTTTCTCAGATCTCATTTCTTCCTTGTCACTTCCAAGTTCTCGGTTTTCAGTTCTCGTTTCTTAGTTCTCACTTGTTACTTCTTGCTTTTCAGTTTCGGCTGTGTATTCTTTTCCATTTACGAACAGGTGATCATAGTTTTCGGTTTTCAGATTTGTATTCGTTTTCAGTTTATGCCTGTTGCTTTTTTCTACAGGAATTTGAGCACGTCATTGATTTCTTTTGTTGAACAAGTTACAAAGTTGAATTGAAATACATATTAAAACAACTAATATAATTGCAACGATAAACACGTAGAACTATGTAACGACACTTCCCATTAACTTTCAAAAAAGGTTTTCCAAATAGAAATGGGTAATATATTTCTCAAACAAGTGTTACCGAAAATAATGAAGGTGTTTGTTTATGGGAAGAGGCAACAAACTCCGTGGGCGCCCCATAAATACGAGTAAAAGCCACAGAGAAACGACACAGAATCAGGATAGCTATGTGTCTAGGTGTTGTAAGTCGACCCCTGGCCGGGCACCTGTCGTCTACAGGTAGCGTTAATGTTCAGCGGGGATCGCGGTTTCCAGTTTCATAAGGGTAGGCCTATTTACGAGCACTGTTCGTTTTTTGGAGTCCGATCGGTCGCGAAATCGAAACCACAGTGAAGATCAAAAATGTTTCATTATCAAGAGTGAGCTACACCTTCCAGCTATTGCTACATAGTCGCCGCTCCAACTTGGACATACGTCGCAACGTTGTACCAACTTTCCGGAACCGCCTGTGCTTTCCGACAATTCCTTACGCTGGTCTGCAGCTCGTTGTCTGTACCAAAATGTAGTTTTCATAGCCAGTGGTTCATGTGTCCAGAGACGGAACTTACAGGGAGTAAGTGGTAATCCAACATGCTCACTGTACGTTCAGAACCGAAAGGAGCGACGTAATGCGATTGACGGGAATACTAAACACTGTCCAGCACAGCTGTGCAAAGTTTCGTTGGAGTTTCACTGTGGTTTCCATTTTGTGACAGATCGGACCTCAATAAACGAACACAATGAGATTGCTGGACACATCATTTGTATGGATCAGTTGCCAGATTTCAATTTGGTATGGCTTTAGTACGTGAGAAATCACTTCTAAAGCCTGGTTTACACAGGAGCGACCATAAGCAGACGAGAATATTCTCTCTAGCGTAAACGGTACCTAGACGAACGAGAGCGTACAACGTTTTGTCGTGTTCGATTTGCATTCACGGATGCCCGCTCGTGTTCCATTGGTTCTCTTTCGGCGAGTCGTCAAAGAAAGCCCGCGTCTGCTGCGCTTCAGCGCTAGCAGCACGAAGAGTATTCGTCTGCTGTTTTGATAGTGAACCTTCGTTATTGCATGAGTTGCGTGATCGGTGGAACGTTACGAAAAGAATATAACGTTTCTTAAAGCAGAATACAGAAGTCATGGGTGTCTGTGAGATCCAAGATATCCATAACACAAAAGCCGAAGGTCTCAAACTTCAAAGGTTCAAGTGGGGACGTGAGAAAAACGATAAATTAAAAAGATGCTTTAACCATGGAGGAACAGAGTGAATAAGCGCAAGTTTTGTGTTTATTTTTATTATAAATAACAGCACAGTTAAATCCTTTGAAAGTAAAGAAGTACGAATATGTAATTATGTATCGATTATTTTAATTGAATCAACATGCCGATTAAAATTAAAAATATACGAAGAACTGAACATTCTCTTTTGACTTGTTTATTGTGACTATAATCACATGGCTGATGTATCGCTGTTAGTTTAGAAATTTTTTATGTATTGGTAATAACCTAACAAATAAAAACCTTTCCCCGCGATTATGCTGTCTGCCTTGTAACAAAGTTTATAGAAGATTTTCACAAGTAATTTATATGACTTGTTGTATGTATATCCACATTTCATTATTGCACTTTACTGAAATTATCTACCTTATATGCACTTTAATAAAATCCTAAAAGTGCTTACCAAATGGCACTCGAGCCCCAAGAAAGTAACTGAGATACAACAGCTATTAAAATGTGAAACAACTTTCACGTAAATGTCTCCAGTTGTTAATAACTAGAGTGTAAACGTTAGCCTTTCTTTAAGTTCTGTTGCTCTTCAGTTATTCGTGTGCTGTTTTTAAATTTCCTCCTCAGTAGTAATGCGGAACAAGCGAAAATCGTCAACCACGATGTATGAAATGTTTTGAAATAATGCTAAGGTTGACTGGAGCTGCAATTCAGTGCTATTTTACTGTGTATCATCTCCCCCCCCCTCCCCCCCCCCCCCAACCCTCCAAGCGCGTCACATTGGTGTAAAAATTCTTCTTTTCGTACATTTTCCTTCCTTTGGCAAAATCAACACTGCTCCTTCCTGAACACGAGTTTTGCTTCTTGGCTAATGAAGCCTCCGTGTTGATTAATTATTAGGGCCAAAGATCAACACAGCGTTCAGAAACCCAAGGTTCAGGGAAGTCCGGTAGATGCATTGTTCGTCGTTTTTCTACAAGCATTTGACTACAAGTTGTCTTGGACACAGAGTCATCGACAGATGTAGAATTAACTTAAGGGATGCCCCAGGCAAGTTTGTTGGAACCTGTTTTATTCACAGGGCCGGTTCGAGAACATTTTTACACACAAGCATCATATCTTTTGGCGCCCGCGCCCTTCTCCATTTTTCTACTACACAAGCGGAAACTCATTCTTCCCGCGCTCCATACGTGAACGGATCAGGAAAAAACTCTAATAACTGGTACAATGGGACCTACCCTCTGCCATGCACTTCACAATGGTTTTCAGAATGTTGACGTAGGGTTGGCACGTCTTGCTCGGTACCTTGTGTTGTCTACTGTCCCCTCTAGTGTATACGCTTGTTCACAGGTACAAGCGATGGTAGTGAACAGTGAACAATGACAAAATGTGTGCAAATGCTCTCTCGATTCCATCCCTTACGCTGTAAAGGAGGCTTAAGGGGGAACAGCAGGGTGACGGTCAGAAAAACTCGAAATTTTTTAATTACATGTTACGAATTTATATACATTGAAGAATTATCCCCCAAAACGTTACGCGCAAACTCCAATAAGAACGATTATGTGAGCGTTTGAAGCCGAGCATGCACGGCACGCCTTGGCGTTGAGCGTCCATGGCTGACTCTAATGGTGCAAATGTTCACCAATGTCTCGAACACACAATTGACTTTCACTTTTTTCATGTAGCGCCCCCCTGTTCCATGCTGAATTAGCGTCAGTCGGCGTCATGCAGAGACGAGTGTTTTTATTGGTATTTTTTACATTTAAAAAATGGTTCAAATGGCTCTGAGCACTATGCGACTTAACTGCTGAGGTCATCAGTCGCCTAGAACTTAGAACTAATTAAACCTAACTAACCTAAGGACATCACACACATCCATGCCCGAGGCAGGATTCGAACCTGCGACCGTAGCGGTCACGCGGTTCAAAACTGAAGCGCCTAGAACCGCACGGCCACACCGGCCGGCTTTTACATTTAATGCACGTGGTAAATGCCCTTCAAATCAAAACCGGCGATGAAATGCACCAATTCTCTGAAGATTGAGATGCCAGCGGCGATGCGCTCAACGATGAGAAGCGCTGTGAGGACGAAAATGAGGGCTTATCAGGTCAGGGTAGCAGAAAGCGGCCATCCACTAGTCGGGGCGATAGTTACTATGGATCGGGCATCGATTATATCCCGTAAGTTTCAAGCTTTGTCACTCTTTTATATAATAAATGTTTGTCAAACTTTAAACGCGTTTTCCTCAAAACAATGTTTTTCGACATGGTTGTCATCGCCCACGATACAATTTTCATCCGATTTAAATGATTATTGAGTCTCCCTTGATGCAAACTGAATTCTCGTCAGTGTATCGCAGCCGATGTTTTTTATGTTGATATTTTCCAGTTTTTCGGGCAAAAAAGAGGTTTCTAAAAATGGCCATTTTTTTAATTTATTTTTTGCAAATGCTTACTATGAACTAAAGTTTCAGATAACCACAACCGGAGTTACAGCGACAACCGTCATCTACCTCCGTTCAGAGGTGCCTCGGGAAAATCCCAATTACACAGGGAAGTTATTAATATTTTTCAATGAAAAATACCAATAAAAGCTTCAATGTATGCTTTTTCCATCGCAGTAAACACCATTTGTCTACTACATTCCAGCACGGAGAAAAAAATCCTGAATTTGAGCAATGTTTTGGTGCGTCACCCTGTCGTTTTCCCTTAACACAAATAACTTATAGCATGTGATACGTAATTCAGTAGTGATGAGAAGATCAAACAGAATGTGTGGATGTATATTTCGAAGTGCGTCTGGAGCAATATTTACCTGACTGCTTACTTACTAATTGAACAAAAGTACTATGAGGATAACATTGTCGTAGTGTGTGATGGAGGGGGGGGGGGGGGGGGGGTACAATATGAAAGTGTTTACATGAAGCGAAAACTAACGACATTAGTATCAAATCCTCAGTTTTCATTGTCTCTAGGCCGATTGATAACATGCCTTCGTTTAGTCGAATAGAACATTATAAACGAACAGAACTCTTTAGAAAGTTCTGTTAAGAAATGAAATAGAAGACATTTTGCACCGTTATGTCCTGAAACATCAGTCATCTTCCCCTTACACGTAAAAACACAGATGAATATAAGTGGTCCGGTCGCGGTGACCGAGCGGCTCTAGGTGCTGTAGTCTGGAACTGCGCGACCACTACGGTCGCAGGTTCGAATCCTGCCTCGGGCATGGATGTGTGTGATGTCCTTAGGTCAGTTAGGTTTAAGTAGTTCTAAGCTCTAGGCGACTGATGACCTCAGCAGTTAAGTCGCATAGTGCTCAGAGCCATTTGAACCATTTGAATACAAGTGGTAACAATTTCCATCCAAATTCCTCGGATATTATCTTCAACTGAGTAGGAATGCCTCAGGTAATATCTTCAATTCGTCGAGTAAGAGTGATTGCAGAAAATTAGCTGCGGTTTACCACACATAACTGACAGTGCACTTAAAAATTTTGACTGTGTAATCGCAATACGCAGTGCAAACACTGCATCTCGAACGAATACATTCTTCTTTTAACTACGTAAATGAGCGCAAATAGAAGAATGAATTGCTTTAAAAAATTGCTGTTGTACGTATCAAAGTTTTGAGTTCTTGGATGTTTGTTCGATTTCTTTTGGTTTTCGAGGAAGGAGTTCTCGATTCCCTTAAAATATCATTTCTGCCCATTTTTAATCTGGATACTAAATAACCTCAAATATGGAATTCTCTGCCATGAAGGCACTGTTACCTAACTATACATGACGCATTGGTTAGGACACTGGGCTTATTTTGGAGAGGAACGAGATTCAAAACCCTGTCCAGTCATACTGACACAGGCTACCCATGATTAACCCGATCCGCTTAAGAGGAATGCTGGGATTATTCCTTTCTTTTTCAAGAAAGTTCTGTATTGACCTCAATTTCAACAATACGTTAAATCCTACCTGTTTTCATTTGTAATTGTTTAGAATTCCATAATATCCTCTCCTTCAAAAATATTCTTCTGACCGTGTATACACACAGCATCGCGTCGCAAGAAAGGCAATTTCGGTCATAGCTCAACATATAACGCATAAAGAGGCCAGTGTTACGATAATAAATCCATACATATTATAAAAATGTGTGTGTGTGTCTCCCACGTCTCCTCCTAAACCACCGGACCGATTTTAACCAAATTTGGTATACATATCCCTTACCGTCAGGCAATAATCGCTGTGGGGGTAAGAACTGCCTACCTATCGTAGTTCAGGAGATATGACGTCATGAACAGTGACATGCGTGAAAAATTGCCGCATCGTACATGACGTTTAAATGTATTACTTCTTTGCAAGTAACTGTATTGGCAATAAATTTCGCAGGCAGAATCCACATTTGCTGCTAAATGCATCTACAAAAGTATATCATGGTATGACACATAGTTCAGAAGATGTGACGTCATAAATAATGCGTGCGTCAAATACTGCCGCGTTGTGGATGACATTTAAATTTATTACTTCTTTTCTGCCAACTCTATTCGCAACACATTTTGTAAACAGTATCCACATACGCCCCTGAAAATACTTACAAAATTAGATCATTGTATGACACATAGATCGGGAGAAATGACGTCATAAAAACTGACATGCATGAAAAACTGCCGCATCATGCATGACGCTCAAATTTATTACTTGTTTGCTACTAACACTATTCGCAACATATTTCGCTGACAAAAATTCATTGAATGTATCTAACAAATATATAATTGTAATGGCTCTGAGCACTATGGGACTTAACATCGGAGGTCATCAGTCCCCTAGAACTTAGAACTATTTAAGCCTAACTAACCAAAGTGTATCACACACACCCATGCCCGAGGCAGGATTCGAACCTGCGACCGTAGCGGTCGCGCGGTTCCAGACTGAAGCGCCTAGAACCGCTCGGCCACACTGGCCGGCTATATCATTGTACAAACAAAGTTCAACAGATACAGCATCATACACACTGAGTTCGTAAAGAAGTGCCACAAAATGCACAATGTTTTAACACTTTTTTTCTGCTTAAGATATCCCTGCAATCGAGTCACCTAACGGAAGCCCCGGCACCTGGCAGCGCTCTTGACAGCTTTCAACTGTGAAACGCAAACGGCTGTAGAAGAAAACTATAGCTGTCAATAGAGTTTATGAAAAAGCGTTGCCATTGAGACGGTTACAAGATCGCGTTGTAGACGCGAAGCAGCTGTTCCCAGCGTACAGAAGCTGTCCGGAATCATGTTTGGATACCGTACTTATACATTTGTACGACTGTTTCATAATTTCAAAGTCGTTATCAAGAATACATGAAAATGAATTTTTTTCTCGATATTCCAACACAAACACAGTTAAGTTTTTGTTTGCGTCTCCAGTAGAAAATTACAAAAACAAGAGCAGGGCAATGCCGAGCTTGTCAGCGACTTTATTACAAACCGAGATAGTCTTCTAATCAGGTAATAATTGTAATATCCAGTCGAATCTTGCCAAGATATTAGTCCGATGCAGTAACAAGCAGTTGATGTACGTAAATATGAAGTTGTGAACTTCACAAAACGTAAAACTGTAGTAGTCTTCAACTACACGATTAACGCAGCTTGAGTCTGTTATCTCTCGATTAACACAATATGAGACAGTTAACTCTTACAAATAGCTGGAAATAGCAATATGTGCAGACAGGAACTGGAAGGGTTCCGTAGACCCAACAGTAGGAAACCGAATTCACTCTCAGTGCGTCAGGAAACTGCTGTAAGCCGACAAAAGCGATTGCTTACAAAATACTTTCGCGGTCTATGCTCAAGTGTATGAGAACAATGTCAGATCGACCTATCACGAGACTTGCAGAGTGTAAGTTAGAAAGGACAGCGTGTATATGGTTACATGTTTATTTTACAGGCGTAGGAGGTCTATTTTTTTTTTTTTGTTGTTTGTGATCTCCAAGCTTGATCAATTAGGCCCTCAGTTAAAAGAGGGTACGCCGGCCGGTGTGGCCGTGTGGTTCTAGGCGCTTGTCTGGAACCGCGTGACCGCTACGGTCGCAGGTTCGAATCCTGCCTCGGGTATGGATGTGTGTGATGTCCTTAGGTTAGTTGGATTTAAGTAGTTCTAAATTCTAGGGAACTGATGACCACAGATGTTAAGTCCCAGAGTGCTCAAGAAATGGCTCTGAGCACTATGGGACTCAACATCTTAGGTCATAAATCCCCTAGAACTTGTAACTACTTAAACCTAACTAACCTAAGGACATCACACACACCCATGCCCGAGGCAGGATTCGAACCTGCGACCGTAGCGGTCCCGCGGTTCCGGACTGCAGCGCCAGAACCGCACGGCCACCGCGGCCGGCCCAGAGTGCTCAGAGCCATTTGAAAGAGGGTACTGTCGGCTGTGAATATCTGACTGAAGATGAAAAAACGTAATTACATTCTCAAGGAGCGCCGGTTCGAGAACGTTTTTCCACAGAAGCGACTTATCATTTGGCGTCCGCCCCCCCCCCCCCCTCTTTCCCCCGCGCCTGTGCCCCTTTTCCTGTGTACATCATCACTCGTGTCAATTTTCGTTACCATTTGCGGAATGCACGGTATACAAATCTTGGATCTGGCACCAGGGGCGCCGCAAGTGGCCGCTGCTGGCTGTGGTACGCCCTGTATAGAAATCTTACAGTTGTGCCCCTTCCCCCCCCCCCCCCCCCCCCCCCCCCCCCTCCAGCATGGAGCCCCAGGCGGCGGCTTTTGTAGATTAGGCCTACAACAGGCCCTGTTCTCAAAAGGTTTCGACAGCAATATCGGCCATAGGCATCTTAATCAGCCGAGTTCAAGTTAATTGTTACTGGTCTGTGAAGTATCGTGTGCACGTCTGTGACACATTGAGGCAACATTAGGACTGTTGATGAAGAGTGTGCGGAGCACTCACTGTCGCTCCGTGTAAGTATTTCATTGAGCCTTGTCACTTAGCATGAGTGACTCTTTCATGCTTTGCTTAAAATGTAAGTTACCCTGCATTCGTTGTCTTGAATATTATTTGCATTTTCCCCGCAACAGAGAGATGCCGAAGTTGTATCCTATTTGCCTACTCATTTATGTACAATTAATATGAATTTAATCATTTACTCTTTTCCGAATATTACTCGTCAGTTTGATAGTATACAGATAGCTAAAGATTAGATGGATAGACCACATAACTAAGGAGGAGGTACTGAACAAATGTGCGGAAAAAAGAAATTTGTGGCACAACATGGCTAGAAGGAGAGATCGACTGATAGGGCACATTCTGAGACATTAAGGGTTCACCAATTTATTGCTGGAGGGAAATGTGGAGGATAAAAATCGTAGAGCGAGACCAAGAGATGAATACAGTAAGCAGATTCACAAGGATGTAGGTTGCAGTAGGTACTCGGAGATAAAGAGACTTCCGCTGAATAGAGTAGCATGGAGAACTGAATCAAATTAGTCTCCGGACTGAAGACCACAATAACATAGACAACTAAGGCAACATAAATGAAGTGCTTTCGTGAAAGCTGAGGCAGGCGTTAAGTTGGCTGTCTGGTAACCTTTGACTACGTTATTGGTGCAAAATTGTTCAAATGGCTCTGAGCACTATGGGACTTAACATCCGAAGTCATCAGTCCCCTGGACTTAGAACTACTTAAACCTAACTAACCTAAGGACATCACACACATCCATGCCCGAGGCAGGATTCGAACCTGCGACCGTAGCAGCAGCGCGGTTCCGGACTGAAGCGCCTAGAATCGCTCGGCCACAGCGGCCGACGACTACGTTATTAACTAGTCACAATGGAGGCAGTAATTTCATACAGATACCTGTAATTAACAGTGTGTTCATGCATAAAAGTGGAGCATTCACGTAGACTCAGTTACGTGGAAAACCTGTTGGAAGGATGTTGAGTAGCTTTGGTTTCGCTATGTAAGACATGCGCGCGAGAGAGTGAACAAAAATACTGAAAGAACTTAAGTGTTAGGTACTTGGAGATATATATGGAAATATACCACGTATATTTGCTTTGAAAATTCCAACAAATTGTTTTCACAGCGGGAACTGTGAACAACCTTCAGCCTCCCATGTATTGTTGCCTCAGAAACAGTACGAAATATATTAGATCAATTATGGCATTCACGAAGGTACATTGACAGTCATTATTCACAATCTTCATGCTCGGGTGGAATGGGAACAAATTGTAATACAGATACGTTACAATGTCACAATTAAATATAACCTCTGGTATGCACTTTTCAGTGATCAGCGGAGCATAAATGTAGATGGAGACTTGTTTCGTTTCTTCGATTAACTACCGGATGCCGATTTAGGTAAAAAGATATGGCCTATGAACAGTTTTGCTGTCACGTAAAGGAGACTTCCATTATTACTTGACCCTACCAAAATATAACACCTTACACTAAATAGGAAAGTAATAAATTTTCTGCTTAAAATGCTAGACGTTGTGTTGTCACGATTCACTTATGCCAACCTGCAAAAACATTAAAAAAAAAGAGAAATGTACACACGGTGAAAGTATTTTAAAGCTACTCGTAAATAAACCTGTTACACCTCAAGAGCTTGCTGAGCATCTTATAAATGCTTCTTTGTCCTAAAGGAAGCTTTACTTAAAAATTTGTACTAAAACAAATAATAAAAAAGAATTAAAATCGAATGGAGAAAAAAATATTCTTCGGAAAATTTGTACAGGAACATAGAGAAAAGGCAGTTACATACTAATAAGCAACATGGAGCTCTGTAAATGTGTCTTGAAAATCTCAGACGCAATCCAGGAGAGGTGTGCTATGTTCTCTCCTCACTTCGATAGTTTAGTTTGCGATGCAAGGGCGTGCTGGTCTGCGAGCATTATACGATGCTGAGCACATCCTGGCGCGCTTAGAGTAAGGCCCGTCACCAGAAAGTCGCCAATGATCGGTATCGTGGCATATGGTAACAAAAATCTATAAAGTTCGGAGCTCGAGCAGTGTTAAGGGTGTGCTCAGTTGAACACCTCAAAAGAATGAGAGGTTAATGAAACAAATTCCCTGATATTTCGATAGTGAAAGCAAGATAAGTAAATAAACCAACGGAACTAAAAACCAGAAGAAACGCAGAACTAAAATTAAACACTTCCAGAGTTTTTAAGGAATGGAAAAAAATCTTCGTCTTGGAATAAGGAAAACAACATAAAAGTGACGAGATGACGAGAAGACAGGTAACAGGACAGCAACTGAAAGAACAAATTATGAGTAACTATTTGAGTTGGTTCACTATTGGCTGGATGCGAGTGAAGGAAAGGTTAGAAAATTCAGTACGATGTGCAGAGAATCAACATGAGCGACGGAAATCCACTACAAAATTACGCGTCAAGAAGACTGCATACCTTTTAGTTCAGCAGGACACGGCGCCAGCAGCGAAGCTCCCCAGACACGTACGAGAGGCACCGAAACCCCTGTGCTTTTAAAGCGACACCCCCGCGCACCGCCCCTTAAAGGGTCCAGCCAATGGGCTGCGGATGCGACCACTGCCTACCCTCTTCTCGCTTCCCGTGCTCTTCCTCTTACATTTTTAAAGTGGTGATTCCAAGCAAATCGCGGGAAACTATTCATGATGACACTGTTTCTATACTCAGACCTCTTGTGAACTGTCCTACACTCGTAATTTAAGATCTTGTGGGATGTCATGTACGAGAAGATAAAGTACAGAAATGTGAACGCATTGAAAGCTGTCTCGGGGCAGACAGGTATCCAGCGGAAACTATTGAGGAAATATTGTAGACTTTTCCCGCGAAATATTCTAACTCGAAAAGTGATCTTACAAGGATCTCACACATTTGAGCGTTGTCAGACGACGTACGCCACAGCTCTCCTGAGCCTCCTCTGTCTCAGATGAACCGCAGTCTCCAAGTGCTCTTATTAATAAAGAAAGCAAATTTTCTGAACAGTTCTTTCAACCGTTGTGGGTGTTCTGTGAATAAGGCCATTTAGGTCGCTTTATTGTGTTTCCTCTTCTTATAACATCGCTTCGGCTGCTGCCATCATAAGATAAAATTTAATAAGTAAAGTATCTTACAAATGAAGAGATACATCAAACGATCTAAGGCGCTGTTTTCAAAATATCTGCAAGTAGTCTACAAAGAAATCGGAGTCTTACACTTGCTTTCACTATCACTACTATCGTCGAACTTCATATCTTCACCCACTTCACTCCCAGAAATGTGTAATTCATGACTAAGGGCAAGATATTTCGTTTTTTTAATGGATTTCAGTCCTTTTTAGGCATGTACAAACTATTTTACCCTATTATTTATTCGAGTTTCTGTCATAGCTACACGGAATATCTTAGTGATGACTATTTTAGAATGTTAACGTTCATCCTCATACCGTAGCCTCCATTTCGAGTGTTTGTTAGATTATTGACTGCATTTCCTGACTTTTGGTAGTGTTCGGCATAATACATAGCTGCTCAGACCCAGATGCACCAACGTATAAGTTTGGACTCAGGTAGGAAGGGAATGTTTGGAGCTATTTCATAAATGGACTGAACGCGGGCTGCAGCTCCGAGTAACACTTTCTTAAGAGAGGAAATGATGCTGTTAATCTCACTAAAACTATTCTTGACATCCTCTGTAAGACGCTGTAGGCCATGGACAATACATGTACAATGGATCATATTGGGATTGAATTCTTTCAGTATTGATCCCGCTTTTAGCACACAGGCAGTATGGTCTGCCGTCAACAGGAAAAATTTTCCATCCCTGCCTTCTCGTGGCCATAGTATATGTAGGGCAACCCCGACAGGGGAAAGAACACCTGTAGATAAAATTAATAATAGAAAACTTACTAACTTATTTGTTTTTGACAGGCTTGGTAAAAAAATCAGTTGTGACATTGTAATCTTCCTCAATCCACTGCCGGAAAAGACCAATTTTTGATTATATCTGTCTAGGCATGATGAAATTACATCTATAGCGCACTACTCACTGCGAGTCAATACGCTACGCAACTCTACTTAGTAACTATAAAAATAAATAGACTCAAGTGTTACCTGTCTCTAGTGTCCGACATCATTTAAGTAAAGGCTGTCTGGGTTTATCCCAATGCGCAGCGACTTGTAAACATATTCTCAAAGGGACTATGCATCATACAGTGTTGAATTCAGTGCGGGCTAAATTCTTATATGGGTGGGTATAATTAAAGTGCAGCTATTCAAGGTGTCGAGTGTGGGCTGTAATTATCGTATGGCAGCGACAGTAGGTAGATGTACTAATGTGTTACTGCGGAGCCGATTTACGCTGGAAAAAATTAGTTCCAATTTTGGCAACCATGTGCAAATGTGGCGCTGTGAATACAAGAAAGACGTATAGAAATATTTCCCTATGCGATGGATTAGGAAAGTGACTTGGGTGGAAAACGTTAAATAAATGAGGAAGGCATAATGTCCATTTTATTGTTAACGGCTACTTTCACAGAATGAATTGTTCAGAATGAGCACCAGAGACGGCGATGAAATGCTGTACGACGTCAGATTTGCGCTGGGTGGCCAAAACAGAAACTATTTTTTTTCAGTGTAAATCATTTCCACATTAACGCATTAGCCTATCTATCAACCCCTCCCCTTGCAGACTATTATGGACATATGTATTGTGAAATAGTAGTCAAAACAGCAAGGATTTCTTTTTTTTTTTTAGTGCATGTCCACCATCAGATATAATTCTTACGACACATTTACACACTTCTCTGTATTCTGAAAATACTGCCCTTGTATTATTAGTTTCTTCATTGTTATAAGAAAAAAGAGGATTACGATTTAACCTCCTGTCGACGATGAGGTCGTAAGAGAGTGAGAAAAAGCTCGGAGCAGCGGAAAGGAATCCACCATGTCCTCTTCGTAGGAACCATCCTGTAATTTTCCATTAGCGCTTCAGGGAAACCACTGCTTATCTAAACCTGAATGGCTGGATGTGAATTTGACCCGCCTTCCTCCCGAATGCGAGTCCAGTGTGCTAACTACTGTGCCGCACCATCTACAGCTGTACTCGCCAAACTACTGTGAAGTGCTTGACAAAGGGTACGTTCCATTGTAACAATTATTAGGGATTTTTTCCCGTCCATTTGCGTATGGAGCGCAGGAACAGCGATTGTTTCAACGCGTATGCGCACACTGTAATTGTCTAATTTTGTCTCCACGATCTCTGTGGCAGCGATACTTAGGGGGGGGGGGGAGGGGGGCAGTAGTAAACTCCTAGTCACCCCTTAAAGTTGGTTCTAGAAACCTTCTAAGTAAGTTTTCACGGGATAGTTTGCGCCCATAGTCAAGGATCTGCCAGTTCAGTTCTTTCTGCATCTTCGTGATACTTCCCTATGAATCCAGCAATGATGTGACCTTCTTTGTATCCACTCGTTATCTCCTCTTAGACTGTACGCGTCCCCCACGCTTTACCTATATTTAAGTCACCTGTAGTAAAAATCTTGCCTATCGCAAATGAAACTGAAATACGTGTGTCGTAAATTCTAGGATGTGAGATGTAGAATTAAGGGTGTGATATATCCACAGGCTCAGAAACTTAACAGTCTCTACTCCTTGTGAAGTAATGCATGAAGTAACGAACTATCGTGCATTTCCGCTACGCAGATTGATATGTCTCCGCTCCAAGACCGAACGCTTTCCTCTACATCTTGTCTCAGTGTAGTGTGAGTGCCAATCTAAACGAGTTGTAATTACACATTCTATGATTGTGTACGTTCTGTGAGGTCGAGGTGTTATTCAATCTTTGAATGCTCGGAAGTTGAAACCTGAAAATTTTTACCATCAACCACTCGAGGTATGAGGTGATACAAGAATCACTGTGATAAAGTGGTGTCAGATGTTCAATTATAGAACATATGCCCTTGAAGAAAATCGACTCGGACGCCCATCACACCATTAGTGTTTCGCTAGGTTCAAAAAATGGTTCAAATGGCTCTGAGTACTATGGGACTTAACTTCTGAGGTCATCAGTCCCCTGGAACTTAAAACTACTTAAACCTAACTAACCTAAGGACATCACACACATCCATGCCCGAGGCAGGATTCAAACCTGCAACCGTAGCAGTCGCGCGGTGCCAGACTGAAGCGCCTAGAACCGCTTGGCTAGGTTCCTGGCTAAACGTATATCTGTGTGTTTTGTGTATGTATTGTTACTAAATTATCCGCTAGTTTGGTTTTCATTTTATCAACAAAAAAAAGGTCTTCTGACCTGTGCTTTTCTGGATGTCATAGCATATCACACAGAAATGTGTAAGTAAAAATCGCGTTTCAATATGTTTCGTAACGAACTTTTTAGAACCATAAAACAAATCAAATTTGTAAATATGTTTCATTCAGGACCACTGAGGATATTTTACGTCAAAGCGAAATTCGTGTGATACGATAAATACGCATTTTTAAATAATTGCAAAGACCGATTTCAAATAGCTTTAATTACAGTACTGTGGGCACACAAATGAAGATTTCTATATAGTTTTCCCGAGGCCTCTCATCATCTTCACTCTTCTGCTACAACTCCTCCATGTTTCTTTGCTACCGAGAAAGTTTTCGATGATCGAAAAAGAAAAAACGCTAAAACTGTTTTATGGACCTCCCACTGAAACAGCCCCTTTGTTGCAGCTGAAGTTCGTGGACGTTGCATCGGATGGTCTTGCTGAAACTATAAAGTATTTTGAGCATCTGTTCACAGCCTTCAAGTGACGTCATTGACTGTCTGTGGAATCGCATCAGGGCGTCAACTGCCTGGCGAAATGGGCAGCCAGCAACAACGAATCCGTCTTCATAATCTACTTCAAGTAGTTGTTTGACATGTATAGGGGGTACCTCGTGCATGAGCAGATCTGCAGCGCCGAGTCTGATTTTTATCCCCAATTATTACTGTATGGAAAACTGGATGACGGTGCAGAGTGTCGCCGAAACTGCTCTCATTTGAATAAAGAGATTTAAACACGCGGCTGAAGGTGTTACAATTAATTCTCATACGCTGACCATCAGTCGTCCCACTCTCCATCCGAAGTAGAAGACAAAAATACGGAGAAAAAGCTTTGATCCCTGGCTTTTCCGCATGACATATGAGAAAAGTGGAAGTATCGCATTATAGATTTTTTTCGGTACACAAGATGGTTTGCATGAAGGTTGTCATTGTGTTCGAGATACCTTATTATGTTTGTGTTCACAATAACCTTCCGTATTCTTGTCGATTAAGATCTTTTTTTTCTCTAAAGACGGCCAGTTAAACACTAATCTTTCTACCTTCAACAATGAAATGTATTTCGGAACACACAGTTCTATCATCCGATAAACGTTGCTTCGATTTTATTTGTACTGTGGAGTAATTTAGAAACGTATCAAAAGTGATCTTGCACTCATTCATTATCGGATTTATAATGCGACATTCCTGAAACCTAACGTCAAATATCTAATGAAATAGACACGAGTTTATACTTTCTTATCATTTTGCTGGTGTCTTCCTTAGGTACACATACGATACCACGATAGGAAGCACTATGAAAGGCTACTTTCGGTATGACAATGTACAGGCTGGTGTAATAACATTTTCAACCTAATGATTACGGTTTTTTAAATACCCCAGCACCTGTCAAAGACAGAACTGTTGTCGATAACGAGACAGATTGGCGTTCTCCTCGGTTCCCGGATATGAGATCTCGGCGTAGCTTCTCCATCCCCCAAGTTTTTGTCTACCTGCCTAACGGATCTGCTGGTGGAGGGCAAAAACTCTCGGCGCAGAATAGGAAGAGATAATGTTCGTGCAACAGGATGTGTGGACCCCTCCACATAGCTGACCTCGTTTCCCAGGTATCCCTCGGGCCCGTCGCATCTCCAGTCGGGGTTGTTGCCCTATATCTGCTCTGCTCTAACAGCTAGTCTAAAAAAACCGCAGAAAGGCAGAAGGCGCCGCAGACTGTAATGAAAAGACGTCACATTAAGTATACTGTGTGTTTCCTAGTCAGTTACAAAACCATAATTTGAAAAAAAAAAATGCTTTAATTTCCTTTTCAAGATCATTTGCTGCTAACCCGATGTAATTATAAGGAGCAGCGTCTATGGATTCGTTTTAGCGTGTGTATGGTCCTATTGTAGTACTATATTTTTGAACTATGTAATGCGCTACGGCCGCAGGTTCGAATCCTGCCTCGGGCATGGATGTGTGTGATGTCCTTAGGTTAGTTAGGTTTAAGTAGTTCTAAGTTCTAGGGGACTGATGGCCTCAGATGTTGAGTCCCATAGTGCTCAGAGCCATTTGACTATGTAATGCGTTACGAAAGAGTGTAAACAATTTAGGTCTTGGACATAAATCTGAACTGAATATTCGTACCTGCTTATTCATCGGTTCGTCCCCGCTCTTTGACACAATCCTGAATAAAATCTTCGAACTTAATCACTCATTGCTTCGTCCCATGAACTTCGCGTATTTGGCACTGAGCGTTTGCAGTTGAAATGTCGGCCATATTCAAAAAAATGGATATAGCAATCGTTAGACAGATAAGATGAGTCAGCAACGAAAATGACTGCGTGATGCTACTTGAATCGTCCTGTCAAGATAGGCCAATGATGATCTGACCATACTCTCCTAACATAGTGTAATATACATTTTTCTCAAAATCTATTATTCAACTAGGTAAATATCTATTAGCAGCAATTTTATTTTTCCGCTAAGCATTTCGAAGAATTACACCTCAGCCATCAGCTGGAATTATTTTAAAAAATCAACGTAATGTAGATGTCGACTATTGTGAGTGCGATTTTCTGTGCATCTAGCGTACTGCCTTGTACCTTTTCTAACCGTGTGCGTATTACAGGCTTCACTGTTTATTTTCCGATCGTGTAATGGAAACATACAGATACGGGTGCATTTTATCTAATATTTATAACAGTCACGGTTAAGCGAACTGTAACGAAAATTTTCTTGTTCTAAGTTAATTAATTCCTTCAGCCAATCTTCATCATTACAACAATACTTTTACGAGGAAAGTAGAACTAAAACAACCAGACGTATCTAGTTACAGCTGCTCTTAGAAAGTGTTGTATGAAAATTAATTTTATACGTTTGAGTACAAAAACTTTTGGACAGATGCGGCAGACCCTCGTGATATTAATTCGAAAAATAGGCGTGGCTGTTAAATTGAACGTTACGATTCAAGCTCCTTGCAAGCCATCGTTCTTGCAGCCAGTCTCAGTAAGTTCTTACGAATCAAGTATCTGTGCAACGCGCGGTTCTCAGGCGTATTTTACTCTAATATGCCCAAGCAACTAACGTTAGGGGCTTTTTGAGAGTGTATACTTAAAGAGGCAGTAATATTTTAACATGTGCATAATTTTAATTGGCGTTTGTGAATTCGACTGCGCTAAGTAAAGTCTGCCGCGTATGTCAGGGGTAGCGTGGTATGTAGCGTGGCTACTATAGGCATAATAGAAGTGAGAGGGCCGGCCTTTGTGACCCAGCGGTTCTAGGTGCTTCAGTCTGGAACCGCGCGACTGCTACGGTCGCAGGTTCGAATCCTGCCTCGGGCATGGATGTGTTTGATATCCTTAGGTTAGTTAGGTTTAAGTAGTTCTAAGTTCTAGGGGCCTGATGACCTCAGATGTTAAGTACGATAGTGCTCAGAGCCATTTGAAACATTTTTAGAAGTGAGAGGGAGGAACATTTTATTGTTTGTCTTCCAATACTGACACCTAAAGAGCGTGCGCTGCTGTCGTCCTATTAAAATTACTTGATAGTTGACGTACGTCACTTACTGCTACGGTGTAGTCACGTGGGCTGCCGGCTACTGTTCTGTTATAGTTGACACACCAACATGGCGCGTCATTTCACAAATGATGTTAATGTGCAACGTGGAGCAATGCTGGAAGCGGCCGCTGCGATGTATGACGGAAATGCGAGGTGCTCTGTCAGCAGCTGATGTTAAGTGACCAAAGACTGAACTGCGGCAGACATGTTTTGAAGCTTCAACTTCGTGGTGTGCTGTGTAACTGTTACCGGCCAAATCCGATTTTAGGATGAACTAGTTTCGCCTAGGTCAAACTCATTCATCCTGTTACCGATAGGATAAAACACTTTAGTTTAGGTCGAATCGGTTTATCCTAGTTAGAATTTACATGCTTTAGGATAAACTGGTACGTCCTACTTTGAACTAATTTCACCTATTTTGTATCTTCAATAAGCTTTTCAAAGTAAACTGAATAAAGGAATAGAAATAAAATAACCATTATAATTCATTAAAGTTATTTATTAACTAATCAGTAATTTCACATTTATCACTAGATCAAATTACATACACTACTGGCCATTAAAATTGCGACACCACGAAGATGACGTGCTACAGACGCGAAATTTAACCGACAAGAAGAAGATGCTGTGATATGCAAATGATTAGCTTTTCAGAGCATTCACACAAGGTTGGCACCGGTGGCGACACCTACAACGTGCTGACATGAGGAAAGTTTCCAACCGATTTCTCATACACAAACAGCAGTTGACCGGCGTTGCCTGGTGACACGTTGTTGTGATGCCTCGTGTAAGGAGGAGAAATGCGTACCATCACGTTTCCGACTTCGATAAAGGTCGGATTGTAGCCTATCGCGATTGCGGTTTATCGTATCGCGACATTGCTGCTCGCGTTGGTCGAGATCCAATGACTGTAAGCAGAATATGGAATCGGTGGATTCAGGAGGGTAATACGGAACGCCGTGCAGGATCCCAACGGCCTCGTATCACTAGCAGTCGAGATGACAGGCATCTTATCCGGATGGCTGTAACGGATCGTGCAGCCACGTCTCGATCCCTGAGTCAACAGATGGGGACGGTTGCAAGACAACAACCATCTGCACGAACAGTTCGACGACATTTGCAGCAGCATGGACTATTAGCTCGGAGACCATGGCTGCGGTTACCCTTGACGCTGCATCACAGACAGGAGCGCCTGCGATGGTGCACTCAGCGACCACCCTGGGTGCACGAATGCAAAATGTCATTTTTTCGGATGAGTCCAGGTTCTGTTTACAGCATCATGATGCTCTCATCCGTGTTTGGCAACATCGCGGTGAACGCACATTGGAAGCGTGTATTCGTCATCGCCATACTGGCGTATCACCCGTCTCGGTCACCTCTTGCTCGCATTGACGGCACTTTGAACAGTGGATGTTACATTTCAGATGTGTTACGACCTGTGGCTCTACCTTTCATTCGATCCCTCCGAAACCCTACATTTCAGCAGGATAATGCACGACCGCATGTTGCTGGTCCTGTACGGGCCTTTCTGGATACAGAAAATGTTCGACTGCTGCCCTGGCCAGCACATTCTCCAGATCTCTCACCAATTGAAAACGTCTGGTCAATGATGGCCGAGCAACTGGCTCGTCACAATAAGCCAGTCACTACTCTTGATGAACTGTAGTATCGTGTTGAAGCTGCATGGGCAGCTGTACATGTACACGCCATCCAAGCTCTGCTCCACTCAATGCCCAGGCGTATCAAAGCCGTTATTACGGCCAGAGGTGGTTGTTCAGGGTACTGATTTCTCAGGATCTATGCACCCAAATTACGTGAAAATGTAATCACATGTCAGTTCTAGTATAATATATTTGTCCAATGAATGCCTGTTTATCATCTGCATTTCTTGTTGGTGTAGCAATTTTAATGGTCAGTAGTGTATATCCATCCACAGAAGTCATCTTATCTGTAATCTGCTTATTTACTTATTTTTGCAAGGTTTACTTTGGTGGCGCTTAGAATTGCGGAGTCCTTTGTTTTTCTTACAATTGCATTTGTTTGTTGTACAGTTTTTCATGCAACTGCATTTCACGAAACCTTGCCCTGATCCAACAGAATGTTTTGTGGCTGCAATCCGTAAAGATATTTCAATATCTTGGTCAATATCTCCCACATCTAAATTCTTGTGAATGCAGACGTCGAAATCAGTTCTAACAAAATAAAAAAGCTGTTTTTAATATTTTATTACAAAAAATTATGGAAAATTTTAATAAAATTATACCTGCAATAATGTTCTTGAAGTACGCCATGTTTGGTGCCAACTTTGTAGAAGCCCTCATCAGTCTTTTGAAGTATTACTCCAATTATGTTTCGAAGGTCACCTCTGCCTTTATCTACATCTGGAATAGGTATGGCTGCGTTGTCTCCAATGTCAGCTGGTGGATGGGGTTTGTCAGAGGAAGCTTTCATTCTTTTAGCTTGTCTTTTTTTTTTTAATTTCCGTCGCAATTTTTCTACCATTCTGAATGTCGTTTGTGTCAATTTTCACAATGCCATCATCACCACTGTCTTCGTACTATTCAGTATTGCTCTCATCTACGATTGCCTTCTGTAGGTCATCTTCATCCTGAATATCATTTATGATTTCTTGAGGCAACGAGGAAGCGGAAAGTCCTACTCTAGGTTCGATTCCGAATAATGCTTTGTAAGGTGATTTTTATATGCCAGAGTGGTAAGCTTGATTTTTCATGAATTGGACAACCTTAATCCTTCAGATCACTTCGTCGAATTGTTGTCCTTCAACCAAGAACTTATCATATTTTCAAATGTCTTGGTTGGCACGTTCAACAGAACCCTGACTTTGGCCGTGCCTTGGTTTTCCATGCACAATTTTCAGTTCTGACCAAAGCTTTGCGAGTTCACTTATAACATTATTGACAAAACATTACTGACAAATTCTCTGCCATTAACAGATAGAAGAAAGCACCGCGCCCCTACGGTTAGGAATATGTCATTCAAATGATAAGCCACTTCTTCAGCCCTCTTTGTGTTAACGCACGAAGGAGAACAAATTTTGTGAGATGGTCTTGGTAAACTAGAATGAATTTTAAATTCCCGTCTGGTTGTGTTTGGAACCCAATCAAATCGACTTGGTATCTGCTATTCATTTCCGAATGGAGAACTGGCTTTGAAACTAGCCCTCTTTTCTTTTTTGTCTTTTTTTGTTGACAAACATCACACATTGATAAATAGAGACATATCATTTCTTTTGTGATATTGGCATAGTTTTTTTCATGTCTCGGCTAACATCCTATCGCGGCCACCATGACCCACAACTATATGAGCTGCGTCAATCACATCATAAAGTTTATCAGCTGGAACAAAGTATTTTATATTTCCTTCACACCGTGCAATGAGTTTTTTCACATCGCCAATTTTCAAAACAGCAAATCGTTTTAGCCTTCTTTTCTGTAATGATGTTCTTTTTTCAAACTTTTCCGCGTCTTCTACTTGTTTAACCAGTCCCGCATATTCGTCTACTGGTAACATATCATAATGAGAAACTTTTTGTTTTCACTCTGCAAAATTTTCTCCAGAAACTTTTCTCTCCACAGCTTTTGATTGATTTGTCTACTAAGGCGCGCGGGGTAGCCGAGCGGTCTGGGGCGCCATTCACGGTCCACGCTGCTCCCCCTGTCGGAGGTTCGAGTCCTCCCTCGGGCATGGGTGTGTGTGTTGTCCTTAGCGTAAGTTAGTTTAAGTAGTGTGTAAGCTTAGGGACTGATGACCTCAGCAGTTTGGTCCCATTAGACCTTACCACAAATTTCCAAAAATTTGTCTACTACACGAAGGCTCATCCATGATGATGTTTGTTGTACACAGTAATTATGTTAGGAATATAATAAAATCTTTTAAACACAACCAGCAACTTAACACGCGCACTCGTCGATGCAAAATACCGTTCAAAACAAAGAACAGTGCAAGCGAAGAGCGGTTGAGAGGTGGGAGGGGCGAGCCAGAGATGATTCGGGGATAGCCCGTTCGTACAGGCACCGACATGCGTTCCGACTAGGTAAAATTAGTTCAGACTAGGACGTACCAGTTTATCCTAAGCATGTAAATTCTAACTAGGATAAACCGATTCGACGTAGGCTAAATTGTTTTATCCTGTCGGTAACAGGATGAATGAGTTTGACCTAGGTGAAACTAGTTCATCCTAAAATCGGATTTGGCCGGTAACATATACATTGACGGTAATGGAGTGTTGCACCACGTACACCTTGACTGCACACTACTAAGCTGAAACTCCAGTATTACCAAACTTAGGAGATATGTTAATTAAAGTTTCATCCTTACACTAGCTTATTTCCATTATTCTCAGAAATTATCCATTCCTGCAGGGAAGAATGGTATGTGTACATGATGCTATTGGATGTCTAACGTTCCTGGAACTTTTCAGCTAGAGGTCGCAAACAGCATAGCAAGAAGACGTGAACGTGTAGTTTATCATTGTCTTTTGGTGTTTGAAAAATGTCGGATCATTGGCAATAAGGGACATGAGCGAGTCATACCGATAGATCACGCTGAGAGCTGGCTGTAGCGCAATGACTGCAACACGACTGATAAAGGACGCGAACTTAGGCCGGCGATATGACAACAACAGTGGAAGGGAAGGAAGATTAGGTTTGATGTCCCGTCGACATCGAGGTCTTTAGAGACGGCGCACAAGCTGAGATTGGATCAAATATGGGAAAGGAAATCAGCCGTGGGCCTTCAAAGGCCTTCAAAGGCATTTGCTTGGAGCGATTTAGGTAAATCACGGAAAACATAAGTCTGGATGGCCAAACACGGGTTTGAACCGTCGTCCTTCCGAATTAGAGTCCAGTGTACTAATCACTACGCCACTTCCCTCGGTGACAATGAGAGTGGGCACGGGTCTGACCAGAAGGACTACAGCTCGAGGAGATCGTAGGATTGTTCGAAGGGCTCTGACGAATAGACAGTTCAAATCCGGGCAGTGGTTACAGACAGAACCGTCGGGAACAGATTCCTGAAAGCTGGGTTGGGATCTCGATCTGCCATACGTTGTTTACTGCTGACGCCGTGCCACAGAAATCAGTGAATTGCATGGTGTAGATCCAGACTCAGATGACATAGTGTGACAGTTGTGACAGTCGGTGGTATTTAGTCATGAGACCTGCCTCTGATCAACACCACCGTGTTTGTAGACGACCTGTTGAACGTCACAGGTAGCAGCGAAACTCGAGAGCCATACCTCCTGCAATCGCAGTGTATGGAGCTGTTGTATGTGACAGTAGGAATGATTTCGTAATTATGTATTATGCTATGAACCAAGACGCTGCTATATTCGATTAAAATTTTATTTTAATATGTCTATTTCGGTTTGTTTGCAATCTTCGCGTTCTTTGTGGAAATACATACTTTGGTACAATATTTCATATTTTGAAGTAGATAATTTAATGTATTGTGGAACAGCATTATGCTGTGCTACGTACCTCAGGTGGTCTTCATGTCTATATGGTATCGCAGTCACTACTGTATAAGTTTGCTCCGTTGATGTTAGTGGAGCTATACAAGGTGTTAAACTTTAACTGGAACAGTTATTTCTCAGATTGTCGAATCAAGAAAGTTTATTTCATAACGACTTTATGTGTTTATGTGGTTCTACACTCTTACGTAATCAATACTACTTTTTCTTTGGCTCTGAGCACTATGGGACTTAACATCTGAGGTCATCAGTCCCCTAGAACTTAGAACTACTTAAACCTAACTAACCTAAGGACACCACACACATCCATGCCCGAGGCAGGATTCGAACCTGCGACCGTAGCAGTCGCGCGGTTCCGGACTGTGGCGCCTAGAACCGCACGGCCACCGCGGCCGGCCTACTTTTTCTTTTTGGAATTGATTATGCCAGCTAGTGTTGTAGTGTGCGTTGTTCATCACAATTTTCCCCTGTTGTTTTATTCTCAGTGACATGTTTGTAGATATTTTTTTCCACTCGTCTCGTGTTTGCGAGGATAAATTCAATAACATTTTCAGTGTAATGTTTGTGTATAAATCGATTCGTTCATTCAGAATTATTTGAGGATGATTTTGGGTATGTGAATATATTTCGATCTCTTCAAGAATATTTATTAGTGATCCTGTTTGAGCAACGTATGAAACATAGACAGGCCGTTCTATATCGTCCGGTGTGTTTCGTTCTGTCTTTGTGGCGGAAGAAAGTTGACGTGTTACTGTTGCTCTCTCTAACGTCTTCTCGGTATCAAATATTGAAATTCCGTCCATTTTGACCTATATAGACTTCACCACACTCTTCACATTGAATTTTATATATGCCAGAATTAGAGTGTATAGTTGATTTTGTTAGTCCGGAGTGTAGTAGTTTTAGAGGATAGTGTCGTGTCTGCTACGCAAATTTCATGTTACTGTATTTTAATAATGCGTTAACTGTGTGAGATATTCCTAGCTGTGTAGTGGGTATATATGTATACATTTTTGTTTTGTTGGTAATACTATTGCCTGAGTTATTTCCATACGTATCGTGGATTTTATTGGCTTATTGGGTTTATCGTATAGGTGTATGGCAATTTTGGGATAAAAATCATTTCATTCTGCAACGTATTTTAGGATTTGCAACTGTTTTGCTTGGTATTTTGTTCCCAAGGCAGGTTACCATGAAGTTAAAAACAACCACTGGAAAGCATACGTTTGAGAATAAAAGAACATCGGAAAAGTTATCATTAACCTCACACACTACAACAGTATCTGGTACAATCAATTTTTAAAAAAAGGAAGTAGGATTAAATTACGTATGAGCGTAGAAACACATAAACACGAATCATATAAACAATATAATGTAGCTGATAAGAACAAAAATATGACCTATAGAATATGGTTCAAATGGCTCTGAGCACTATGGGACTTAACATCTGAGGTCATCAGTCCCCTTGAACTTAGAACTACTTAAACCTAACTAACCTAAGGGCATCACACACATCCATGCCCGAGGCAGGATTCGAACCTGCGACCGTAGCAGTCGTGCGGTTCTGGACTGAAGCGCCTAGAACCGCTCGACCACCACGGCCGGCCCTGACCTGTAGAATATCATAGAAACAAATAGCCTGTGACCATATAACATCGCTCACTCAACTGTCAGTACAGCAGTCAAGTACCGTTATAATGAAATAAACTTTGATATTTCGATAACTTCAGAAATTACTGCTCTGGTTAAAGTTCAACACCTACTATAGCTCCACTAACATCAAAGGAACAAACTTAAACAGTCGTGACAACTAAGACAGCAATATCATTTGGATATCAAGACCTAACAGAGCATAATTCTATTCCATAATACGTTAAATTATCTACTTCAAAATCTGAAATATTGTGCCAAACAATGTATTTCCACAGAGAACCTGAAGATGGGAATCACACCGAAATAGGCCTATTGTAATAAAAATATAATCGAACAAAGCAGTGTCTTCGTCTCATAGCATAATGTATAATGTCCTTATATGACGTATGCGTCGCGGCGGGCCCGGATGAGTATAGATTTGATAATTGTTGCACGTGGCAAGAACGGCAAACCCTGTTGTCGCACTTCTCATGGCCGTGTCAACGAATCCAAATCAAATGATTCGTATCCAAATCAATAAACGACTATCCCGGTACCCGTGGCGCGGTACACTGATATTTTGCGGGCTGCCTATCTAGCGGATTCCAGAGGCAACAAAATTTTGATTTTCAATATTTCGCGAAATTATCTGCCGAATTTAAAAATTTAAAACGCTGTCGTAAACACTCACAAAGAGGTACAATCTTATATCAAAAGTTAGAGCAATAAGACAAGTATTAAGATTAGAAACTGTGTTCGTCTGTAGGCAACGTAAGTGACAGCGTGCAAATGCCCGGACTTTCCTCAATGACAGCTTTTGGGGATTTCCAACTAACTTGACACATAGTTTCAAACATTTTAGAATCTTTTTCTCGTTGACACCACCCTCAAAATGATGAAATGAAAAAAAGTTTATCGCTTACTACATTTCGGCCGTTCATACAATAAAAATGGTTCTGAACACTATGGGACAACATCTGAGGTCATCAGTCCCCTAGAACTTAGAAGTACTTAAACTTAACTAACCTAAGGACATCACACACATCCATGCCCGAGGCAGGATTCGAACCTGCGACCGTAGCGGTCGCGCGGTACCAGACTGTAGCGCCTAGAACCGCTGGGTCCCACCGGCCGGCTCATACAATAAAACAACAGCATCAGGGGTGACGTTTTGAGTTATCACCTCTTTACTACTAACCCTGTTCGCAACACATTTTGCAGTCTGTATCCACATGTACCACTGAATGTTCCTGCAAAATTATATCATTGTACGACACACAGGAGATATGACATCATAAACATTGAGCACAAATTATCCAGTTTATATACATCTAATATTTCATAATGACAGCACATAGTGACTTCCAACAAACTTTAAGTATAATTTCAAACTCTACTAAACGTTTTCTCATTTACACGCTTAAAGGTATATATTGAAAATATTAACTTATTTGTAATCATACGTCTGAAGCTGCTTTATACATGCGAGTTCGATTCTTTAAGGAATCGGTAGTTTACTGGTATTTTAGAAGCTTCGGTATTAAGCTGTAACTTGGACTCGTTACATTTTGCGACCAAGTCGTGAAAAAGCTCCGTTTTACTGTAACGCTTAATTTGCAGTATATGCTTTGAGAGTGGAGAGCCCCCAACTGCTGCTATTACTCGCCTCGCAAATACAATCCTTTGAAAATATGTACATCGTTGCAAACCTGACCTACCTCTTCTACCTGGCCCCCGCTTTCCCACCGGGGCCCACCAGCCTTCAGCTTGTCTGAGCTAACAGCACATCGACCCCGGATTCAGGGCTCCGGAACGCGCGCAACCACAAAAAAAATGGTGCGCAAGGTGTGGGGGGCTGACGAAACACCCCCTACGCCCGTCCCCTACACCGTTAGGGCAGACAGACGCATTCCACTCGGGTCGTCTGCTTAGCCCCTTCCGGGAGCGAACAATATCACTGGACGATATTCAGCTTCTCGGACTTCTTAGTCCTTGCTTGCCCAAAAACTCTACAAAAATATATGCGTAGTAAACATTCAAACAATGTTTTACCCAGAGGAAGTAGTTAGTATATGATAATTAATTGGATTGCCTTCAGTCGTGTGTTTAAATCTCTTTATTATTATTATCACATCTTGACCCAATAGGACCACGCAAGGTAAAATCCAACAATGTCACTTTTGATGGTTGGCCTCCTTTTATGTCCAAATTTCTTTCATCCTCTGAGAATGAAATCTCCTTCTTTCATCAGATATTGGTGTTCCCGTCCGTTTTCTAATTTCCCCCTGACCAACTTTCCATAACAAATATCATTTGTCTGAATGTTTTTCTGTCTGTAACGTTTGCCTGAGTTATACCGGCTACTTTAAGATCCTCCTTATTGCAGTGATCCATTTAATTGGCTCAGTTTTGGCCTTAATTCAGTTTTCGTAGAGTTACATTATTTGTTTTGTCAACCTAATGAGTGCCATTCTTTTAGTGTGCCCGTAAAATTTAAGACTTCGCTTTCTCATATCACCATGTATGCCTGTGAATTCTTCTATTTCCTTATTACTTCTCAGCCTATAAGTTTTTCTATCAGAAATTTTGGGGCCTAATATTTTCCGAGTACTCTTTATTTCTTTCTTTTGAATTTCTTCATTGTCCCTCTTTCTATTTTAAATTAAAGTTTCTGCTCCATAAAGACATCCCGATTTGATTATAGTGCTGTAATGCCTAAGATTACTGAATTTAGAAAGTGATTTTTTATTATAAATATTTTGTGTTAATCTTAATGAGTTGCCATTTTTGACAGCGATCTTCGTTTGCAGCTTTCTGCAGACCGTTTTCTTGCATGATTACCCCCAAGTATTAAAACTGAGAAATTCTTTTTATTTTCCATGTTTTGTGTTCAAAAACTTTGGTGCTTGTTTGTTGCATGCCGTGTATTCCTTTCTTTCAAATGATATTTATAGCCCTACTTTTCTCGCAACTTCTTTAAGAATTTCTATTTGTTTTTGAGCTGTGATAATATCCCTAGTTCATATTTCCAGATCATCTGCAAAGGCGAGGCAATCTACACTAATATTACTTCTACCTAACTTGATTGATTGATCTATATTTTGACTTGACTTTTGCTCTCGCCATTCTGTAATTACCTTTTCCAAAACACAGTTAAACAGTTAAGGGGAGCGTCCATCTCCCTGTCTAACACCAGTCTTTATATCAAATGGTCCAGAAATTTCTCCTGTGAATTTAACTTTAGAGCTAGTGTCAGTTAACGGTTCCTTCATCAGTGTTAGAGTTTTATTATCTATCCCTTGTTCCTTTAAAATATGCAAAAGAGATTCATGATCAACTGAGTCGTAGCCCTTTTTAAAATCCACCAATGTACATACAATATTGTTACCAGAAATCCTTTGTTACCTAAGGATTAGTTTTAAATTAAGAATTTGTTCCCAACAAGATCTGTCTGGTCTAAAGCCTGCTTGGTATTCACCAATTTTTGGTTCTAACTGTTCTTGGGCTCGATAAAGTAAACATTGCGAGAGAATTTTGTATGTGACCGGAAGAAGAGAGATTCTTCGGCAATTTTTAACATCGGTTCTATTCCCTTTTTTATGCAGTGGATTAGTTGGGCAGTTTTCCAGTCCTCGGGTATTTTCTGTTTGCCTGATATGTTCTATTAGTTGAGTGATCTCTTTTGTAGTGTTAGGGCCAGCTGGTTTTAGTAGTTCTGCAATTATACCGTCTTCCCCGGATGCTTTATTGTTTTTAAGTCTCTTAATTTGTTAATTATTTGGATTTCGTCAGGTTCTTTAGAGTTAGGGTTGGTGTTATTAGTTTGCTGTGATTGGAATTTATTCGCTGATTCTGGGCAATTTATAGTTTTTCAAAATAATTAGCAAGTTCCTTACAATTTTCCTGGTTGTTAAGAGCCATATTGCCATTTTCATTTTTGAAACAAAGACTTTGAGGTTGGTAGCCATTTAGTTTTGTTTTGAATATTTCATAAAAGTTTCATGTATTGTTCTTTCGGAAGTCTTTTTGTATTTATAAAAGTTGGGGATCTTCGTAGTTTCTTTTAGTCTGTCGGATTAATTTAGATGTTTCTTTTCTCACAGTTAATAAGGTGTTGTACATATTTTCAGTTTTGTTACTATTCCAGATTTTGAATGCCTCATGCTTAGACTTAACTGCCATTACACAATCCGCATTCCACCAAGGCTGTTTTTGTTTCTTTCGATGCGGAATGAAATTTTGTGCTGTTTTGATGAACTTTTCTTTTAGGCTTTGCCAATTGTTGGATTTTTGGTCAAGTTCGCTTGTTAGAGTTGGGGTTATTTTAGCAGTGTGAAATTTTGGGATTTTTTGTTTTGAAAAGCCTTTGAGTTTGAAGTTTTATTTTTATTCGCTTTAAATAATGGTCAAAATTAACATTGGCCCCTTTCCTAACTTGGAAATTTAAAATTTCTTTGTTGTTAGGGTATGATCGATTTGAAATTCCCCAACAAATGTATTGGGTGCCCATCAAGTTTTTTGTTAAGAACTGCTCTTTTTAATTAAAATTTTTGCAAATTTCAATAAGTCTTTGGCCATTTTGGTTTGTCCATTTATGCGCAGGAAATCCATTCACCCCATTTTTATATTTTTTCTCTTTACCTAACTGAGCATTAAATTCACCCATAAAAATTTTAAAACGGTTTAAAGGATTTTTCGAGATGATGTGTTCTAACTTTTCCCAGGCTTCATGAACTTCTTCAGGTTTTTTACGATTTCCTTATTGACTGACATATCGACATTAATTAAAATGTATGCTTTATTTGCGCTTTTAAGAGAAACTGTCATTAGTCTATTATTAATGGATTTTTACCTCTGTTATTGAATTCAAAATATTTTTGGAGACTGCAAAAGCAACACCCAGACATGGTGTATTATTAAGTATTCTTTTATCAGTTTTACTTTTAAAAAGACGATAATTAACGAAATGCATGGTGTCATTGTCCGTCATACGCGTTTCTTTATGTGCCAAAATTTGAATCTTCTGTTCTTTTAATATATCTCCCAATTTATGATGTTTGCTTGGTTGCAAAAGTGTTTGTATATTAAGTGTTGAAAAAAATGTATTTGTTTGAGGTTTTAAGTTGGCCAGAGGACTCTTAACTTCCTGTGCTAAATCACATACTAGTTTAACCTGGCGGCCCCAAAATCCGCAAAACAAGTTGCATTAGTAATACTGGCGGTGGATTGACCACCTGGGGTAATATTGTGATTATCAAAATGTTCTATGATTGTTGTACCTGGAATCAGGTGGGATGGAGTAAACTCATTGAGTGAATTCAGAGTGTTAAGAGTGGAAGGATTAGTTCCAGAATATACATTTCAGCCGCAGCACTGGTGAACAGATACTGACCACTTTACCGCTTGCTACAAGACAGACGCAAAGTGGATTTGGTTTTATTTTGCCTCGGTCTGGGACTGCTTATTCTGTAATCACAGCTGTCCACCATATCTGACAGAACGTTCACTATCCGCCACCTGTGACCCGTCCAATACCCTGGGCAAGGTGGGCTTCTTAGACTTTTAGCTACAAATTCTTGAAGCCTGAATAATTCTCGTATACTGGCCAGCCGTTGTCCCACACTCCATCCGAAATAAAAGACGGATGTACGAAAAGAGTAGGTGGCGGGTCAGTGCAATAATTTTCTCTCGGGTGTCTTGTCTAGTCTTCTGGCAACGATGATGGTGGAGGGGTGGAGGGGAGGGAGAGTGTATGCCTTCCGTAATGTCGCGGACGTTTTCAAAACTGATTGTTCAGTAGATTGTTATTTCGTTCAGTTTTCCAATCGAGTGAAGTAACTAAAATGAAACTAGTCTTTGCGGCTACAGTCAGGTGCACGAATGTTTTTCACTCTCCGGGTTTCAGTGGTTTAACTTAATGTGAGACGACCCATCGGCACAATACTCCGATGCCTGCATCGGCGTCTGGATATTTTCATTCAGAGCCCAGGCAGGAGTGTATTTACTTTCATACTTATTAAGCCATTTAGGTTGTATATGAGCGGCGATTAGGGTTGCCTACTTTTTAGACACAAATAATGAAATTTATTTTAAGGAGAAGTAGAAAAAAAGCATATTTCTAAAAATTAATCCTTTTCATAATTTATGTAATTATTTACGTAAATACAAATGTCCCATAAATGTTGCCACAGACTTCTAGGGGAGGTGGGGCACGTCATAAGGTTTCAGAACTGCATAGCAACACATGGTCGCAGACGTTGGGGATAAGTGGTATCAGAGATCGAAAGTCGGAAAGGAAAGAAGAGTGTCACTAAACTGAAACATTTATTGGACATAATAAGTACACATATAAGACGCACCATGCTGTTGCAACGTGATGGAGCTAGCTGCTCGTAGGCATCTGAATAAATCATTCCCACATCGATGGATGGGCGTAGTGGACCAGTGCCCTGGCTCTCACGTTCACCGGATCTATCAAGCCCTGATTTCTTTCCGTGAGGAATCATAAAGTGTCTCATGTATCGCGTTCCTGTGGAGTCTGAAGGGGCTCTCGTCGCAAGAATCGTCGGCGCAACTGATACAATCAAAGAAATCCCGGTGTGTTCGTACATTTCCGGCAACCAATGCTCCGTTGGTGTCAGGTATGGGTGGCGTCTGATGGTGCAAATTCCGAGCGCCTGTTGCAAAATTAGTATTGTATTCATGTCGTACACGATGTGTACTCTTTACTTCCAATAAGCGTTTCAGATGACTCACTCTTTTGTTTCCTTTCCAATCTCCGACCTCTGGTGTATCGCTGACATTTGCGACCTTGGATCGCTATGCAGTTCTCAGTTCTCGTGATGTGTCCCACCTCCTCCAGCAGTTAGCCGCAAAATTTCTGGGCAACCCTATAGACGGAATGTAGATGACTTTACTTATACTCACATTGTGCAATTGCACTGAAATACTAATCATCTGCATAGCCAATCATCTAGCACGCTTCATGACGATTTACCTTTTATTGGATGACTTTCTTCATGGTTTGGCTCTGTACATAAGAGCTTGCACTTGACAACGCCCTCTTCCTGTTAGCTTCTATAATACTCTTCTCCTTCACGACATTTTTTCCCATTTAGATAAAATTATTCTGGGTTAATGATCCCATCATGGCCGACATTACGGCAGGTAACCTTCATCAGGAAATTCAAGTGACTCTGACTGTCGTCTTTGTAAGTTGGAATGTGTTGGTTATATATATATAAAAATAGTGCATCGGTCTACTTAAGTCGCGGAAGAACATCTGTGCCGTGATGTACCGCTTCCTCCCATGCGACAGCAACGATTCTCTAATACCTGTAAGGAATTGTTAAACAGACGGACCCGGATCAATATTCCGCACTGTTATCTTAGTGAAATAGATTTTTCGTTAACATAGTCAGCCTTGTATGAAACCGCCACGTTATGACACCTCGCAAAGCTGTTTTTAGGGATCCGTGCCCCAACCAGTAAAAACGGAATATTTATAGGATCGCTTTGTTGTCCGTCTATGTCTTACTGTCTTTCTGTCTGTCTGCCCGACTGTAAAGAACCCTTTTTCTCAGGGACTGGTTGACGCATCAAGTTCAAATTTATATTACGTATTAAGGTCTATCGTCCCTTGAATGTGTAAAAATTTTAAGCTACTAAGCCACTTCAGTCAAAAGATACGGCTATTTATATCAATACTTTGATAATGAAAAACTCAATCATCAAATCCTACATTGTACTTCTTGTTGACCTAGAATCATGAAATATGCCAAAAAGCAAGGTTTCACAGCACAAGTAGAGGAAAAAATCCGAATGTTGTTAATTTGTAATTATATCACACGAAAAATATTTTTTGGTCATTTTTTATCCGTCTGCCTGTCTCAAGACCCATTTTTCTCTGGGACAGGTTGGCGTATCAAATTCAAATTTTTGCCAGATACTTAAGTTTATGGTCCCTTGGCGGTGTAAAAAATTTTGGCTTCCAAGCAAATGGAACCAAAAGATTGGTCATCTGATCAAAATCTGTAGGGCACTTCCCGTTGACTTAGAATCATGAAATTCGACAACAAGCACGGTTGCTTAGCACAAGTGAAGTAAAAAATTCGAAACTTTTAAATTGTAATTATATCCCATACAAATATCATTTGCCATTGGAAAATACATTTCGTCCACCATCCGTCATAAGTACAACGGACGAACATCACTGCATGCAAACATAAAATACAAGTTGCAGTCATGTTTTAGTAAGTAAATAAAAATGTTTTATTTAATCTTCTATCTTTACATATATAAACTGAAGTCCCCTGCTAGCTTCTTTTTGTATGTCTCGGAACAAATATCTCGCCAGTACCGTTATCGGTAACAGGCAAAAATCGTCGAGCTTCTCGATTCCCAGGATGGGTGGACTATATACACTGTATATTATACAGGGTGAACGTTAATAAAACCGACAAACTGCAGGGACGGATTTCTGACTGGACATGGGGGAGAAAAGGTCCTGGTGTACATGTGTCCAGATATGCATCGTTGCCAAGGTAGATGGCGCTGGCGAATGGAAGTTCCTCTGACGACGTGCCGTGTGTTACTTGTGTTCTGCAGACGTCTGACTGACGCAGCGTACTGTAAGCAGCAGGAAATCCGGTATTCGTATCGGAAAGAAGCCGAGGCGGAGTTTGTGTACTCCCAACCAGATAAAAACGGTTGAGAGGCAGCACAGCTGTACCATAACAAGTACGCTCACAGACACCAACGCCGCCACACAAATTTTCACGCCCTGTTTGGTCGTTTGTGTGATTATGGGTCCTTTCAGACAAACGAACGTGCAGGGAGGCGGCGGTCTTTGCGTGCACCAGATGTGGAGGACCGGGTTCTGCGATTCTTACTCGCACCTGGCGATTTTTTCTTTTTACCAGCCCTTCCTTCACCTAACCATGAAACCATGACTTATCACTCCGAATAATAACAACCAAGGCCTAAGTCAACTTACAAAAAAATAACTATAAGGACTATGGGATTTAACATCTGAGTCTGGAACCGAACGACCGCTACGGTCGCAGGTTCGAATCCTGCCTCGGGCATGGATTTGTGTGATGTCATTATGTTAGTTAGGTTTAATTAGTTCTAAGTTCTAGGCGACTGATGACCTCAGAAGTTACGTCGCATAGTGCTCAGAGCCATTTGAACGATTTGAACTTAACATCTGAGGTCATCTGTCCCCTAGACTTAGAACTACTTTAACCTAACTAACCTAAGGACATCACATACATCCATGCCCGAGGCAGGATTCGAACCTGCGACCGTTCCGGACTGAAGCGCCTAGAACCGATCGGTCACAGCGGCGGTCTAAGTCAACTTACAGTCGAGTATGGAAACCACAACTGCCCGTTAGCTGTTACTACAGCAAAGCTGCCGCCATAAAAGAACTTTCCAGAATTTGCCTTAAGCGGTTTCGGGGAATCCCGGACAACTTATGGGTGGCCAGGCGAGGATTTGAACCGTCGTTCTCCCGAATGCATATCCAGTGTGCTAGAAACAGCGCCACCTCGCTCGATCTTTCACGTTATAAAATGGTAACAATTATTTTAACTGTAAATTTTTTTGCGTACCTAACACCAAGATATTATTTTTTCTCGAAATCTGGCAAATGATTTGATTTTTTAAAAATCTTGATGCTACTGCTACTGCATTTGTTTTCTGCAATGATGGCTGGCGCACATTCATGTTCTTTGAAAAAGTGGTTCGGATCTGAATAAGTTCCAGTCCCGATGCAAGGTTATAATGTTCGGTGAAGCATCTTTGTTGAATTACCGAAATAAATTAACACGCATTCTACTGCAGCTTTCTAATGTTAAACACTACAGAAATGATGTTTCTCCTTTGGAAAATGGAGTCGTTCGTCGGTAAGTGCCACGCTTAAGAAAGCCTGAAGACTGACACTCAGTAGTTAATCAGTCCTAAGACTTTTTTCGTGCCATGAAAAAGATATTTTTCTCTCAGAAATTCAATTCGTCGTTCGGTAAGTGCCACACTTCAATGTCAGAAAATTTGACATTCAATCACTGGTCAGTCCTACGACTTTTTCCTGCCATGAAAATGGTATTTCTCCCTTGGAAATTCAATTCGTTATTCGATAAGTGCCACATTTAAAAGTCTGAAGGTTTGACATTCAGTCATTAATCAGTCCTACGACTTTTTCCTGTCACATAATAGCTTCTTTCTCATCTGGCAATGTTAAGTACAATAGAAATGGTATTTTTTCTTTGGAAATTCAACTCGTTATCAGTATATGCCACACTTGTAAGTCCAAAGGTGTGACATTCAATCATTAGCCAGTCCTACGACTTTTTTCCTGTCATATAATCGCTTCTTACTCCTCTATTAGTGATATATGCGTATGAAAAATCCCAAGTGCCGCTGCAGCTCGCTGTTCATGTCGAGCTGTAGGTCCCCCTAAAACTGGCTGAAGAAGTCAGTTCAAAGATCGGAGGAAGGAACGGTATAGCGCCTTCTGGTTGAGGAAGCTTTACTTTTACCAGTTCTTTTTATTGCACAGTATTTCTTTTTGTGTACCTACGTGACTACACTATCGTAAAACATTTGTGATCGTTATACCACTTTTTCACAGACACAGTCACCCTGAAACTGTTTCCCACACAAAACAGGGTTTGAATCGTCCGAACAGATAGAAGTCCGACGGAATTAGCTCGGGACTGTAAGCGAGTTACGGTTCAGCTGTCCAACTCAGCTGACCAGTCTTCTGTACAATCATGGAGACAACAGGCAGCTTTCTGTTGTCGCGATAAGTTTTACGCCCCTTACGAGTAACTACAGCGTCCTTTGACTCTTACGAATACCTGGGTTTACAATTTGTAGGGATACTGAATAGCTCAGTCGTAAGTAAAGCAGGTGGCATACGTCAGTTCATCGGTAAAATATTAGGGAAATATAGTCACTCTAGAAAGGAGATTGTTAACAAAACACTTATATGATCCATCCCAAAACTGTGCTCAGGTGTGTGGGATTTGCATCAAATAAGACTGAAACGGGTACTGAACACATACAGAGAAGGGTAGCACGAATGTCCACAGTTTTGGTTGACCACTGGAAGAATGTCACGAAGGTGCTGAAGAAACCCAATTGGCAGACACTTAAAGTAAGACGCGAACTATCCCTAGAAAGCCTATTTACAAAAGGAACCACCTATGATTATCCCCATCCCAAGCCGTCAGCATACCGCTCCCGTAGCGATCGTGATGGCAAGACCTGACTAACAAAAAAAGGACGCACCACGAATGAATTATCCGAAAGGGACGGAAATCAGTAGATGTGATGCGCATGTACAAACAAACAAAAGATTACCATTTCAGAAAAAGTGCATGATTTATTCAAGACAATAAGCTTCACATATTGAGCGAGTCAGTAAAGCGTTGGTCCACCTCTGTTCCTTATGCAAACATTTATTCGGTTTGGGACTGATAGAGAGGATGTCTTCCTGAGTGATATTACGCCGAATTCTGTTCAGTTGGGCGATAGATTGTCAGAATACCGAGCTAGATGGAGGGCCCTGCCCCTAATGCTCCAAACATTTTCAACTGGGGAGAGATCCGCGACATTGTTGGCCAAGGCAGGGTTTGTTAAGCATGAAGACAAGCGCTAGAAACTCTCCAGAGTTATCTTGCTGAAATGTAAGCCCACGATGACTTGTCATGAAGGGCAGCAAAATGGGCGTAGATTATGAACGACGTACCGCTGTGCTGTATGGGTGTCCCGGATGATAACCAAAGGGATCCTGCTATGAAATGAATGGCACCCTAGACTACCACTCTTTGTTGTCAGGCCGTAGGGCAGGTTGGTATCCCACCACTGTTCGGGGCGTCTCCAGACACGTGGTATCTCTTTAGCTGGAGTGACCTGCGTATTATTCCCACACAGAAGCCTTGACAATTGGCACAATGGGGAATACACTGTGTCATGCAGCATCTTAATCAACAGTCTCGACAAGTAACGAGCTACATGAACGTGGCTAATCCTATATACCGCAAACACCATTATAAAATCTCTGAAGACATTAGACCATATTGTTTCAATTCATTATGTTGTCCCTGTCAACTCACAATACATTGTTGTGAACAGATGTTGCTGGGTGATTTCAGGATTCGTAGACGCATTGAATCTTTGCACGTTTCTTCAGCTTTGACGTCTGCGGTGGCTTTCGATAGGTGAAGCCGATCTTAGGTATGTGTTAGATGCTACAGGGCCAACGCTTCTAACTATAAACTATCATTTCCTTAGTGCGCATTATTGCAGGGCTACAGAGAATTGTGCGCTACTTTTGGACCGACCTTTGCATACATCACTACGAAAATCTTTAAAACATAGGTACTACGGTCATTCTAAAAGCAAAGAACCTTTGTTTTTACAGATAATTTTATTCGAAATAATCAAAGAAAAATAATTTTACAACATATTTTGATATGTTAACTGTTTTTCCACACGGTCGCCGGTTAAATTATGAAACATTTGTCGTAGCGCTCCACAATCTTTCCTATGCCCTCTGCATATTTAGTTGCCGCCAGGTCGTTGAACCAACCACTAACGCGTTCTTTCAGTTCCTTGTCTTTTCTATAGTGCTTTCCGAATGAGTGGAAAGCTCTTTTGATCCCAAAACTGTGTGGCCATAAAACTGCTCAGAATTTGTTCGGCGTTTTTGGTTTTGTTATGGATCACGAATGATGCCATTCATTGACTAGCTCTTCGTTTCTTGACTTTTAGGCGAATCCCAGGTCTAATAACCAGTACAAGTGGTTCAAAAACTCCTCGCCTTCCTTACCGTAATGAGTGAGAAAAGTCCGTGCAGCCCCCATTCGTTGTTTCTTGTGTTCACCTATCAATAGTCGAGGAACTCACGTGGCACACACTATATATAAAATAATCATCACTAATATTTTGATAAAGACCGTATGGAGTATCAAGTGAACTTTGTGACTGGACTGAGGACTTTTTGGAAGAGAGGACACAGCATGTTATCTGCAACGAAGAGTTATCGTCAGATGTAGAAGTAACTACGGGTGTGCCTCAGGGAAGTGTGTTGCGGTTGTTGTTCATGTTCTATAATAATTGCCTTGCGGGCAATATTAATAGTAGCCTCAGACTTCTCGCAGACGATGCGTTTTTCTGTAATGAAATACTGTCTGAAAGAAGCTGCAAACATATTCAGTCAGATCTTGATAAGATTTGAAAGTGGTGCAAAGATTGGCAACTCGCTTTAAATATTCAGAAATGTAAAACTGTGCAATTCACAAACGAAAAAACATGGTATCCTATGACTATAATCAATATATCAATGAGTCACAGCTGGAATCGGCCAACTCTTATATATACCTAAGTATAGCACTTTGTAGGATACAGAATTGGATGATTACCTAGGCTCAGCTGTGGATAAAGCAGGTTGTAGACTTCGGTTTATCGGTAGAATTTTAGGGGAAGTGCCGTCAGTCTACAGAGGAGACTGCTTACAAATCAGTTGTGAGATCCATTCTAGAATAATGCTCAACTGTGTGGGACCCATACCAAATAGGACTAACAGGGATGTTGGACGTATATATAGAAGGGTAGCACGAATGGTCACAGGTTTGTATGACCCGTGGTTCTGAAAAATATGAACTGGAAGACTCTTGGAGACAGACGTAAACTATCCCGAGAAAATCTAGTAACAAAGTTTCAAGAACCGGCTTTAAACGATGATTCCAGGAACGTACTACAACACCGTACAAATCGTTCGCGTAGGGATCGTGAGGACAAGATTAGAATAATCACAGCACGGACAGAGACATTCAAACAATCATTCTTCCCAAGCTCCGTACGTGAACGGAACGGGAAGAAACCCCAATAACTGGTACAGTGGAACTTATGCCATGCACTTCGCGGTGGTTTGCCGAGTATGGATGTAGACGTACATGTAGATCGCGAAACTTCAGGAAATCATAAGCTCAGTCCATCAATAATGAAACGTCTACCCTGCTGAATTTTTTTCTTACTCCTTGATTTGAGCTCGCCGGTCACTACTGAAGGTCAGCCTCACCGTTTCTCGTCATGAATATTCGTTCGTCCGCCATTAAACATGATGCACCACTTTCCGTATAGTTCAGTAATCTGTAAATTTCGACAGGATGGACTTTTTCGCATTCAGAAGCCGTATTACCAACCTCAATCACACTTGTCGGAACCGTGAATTCCGTCAGATATTTTAAAATGGCACAAATAAACAGTGAACGACCGTTTCTGCTCGCTGTTGGCGTCATACCCGTGCCAGCGATTAGGGGGATCTGAGACAAGGCGTTGGGACGGAGAAAGAATTGCGTGGCTCATGAGACCGAAATGTTATTTACTTTTTAAAATGTACAAAACTTTTGATCCACTGCGCCTATCTGATCGCCACGTGTCTTGTGTACTTATAAGTTACTAATGATCAGATTTCTGGAAAGTACATGAATATTTTGCACTTTCTTTGAATTCGGCACAGGTAACGAGGCCAACGGACTAGGTCAGTAGAAGCAAACTTGAAGACTGCAGTTGAAAGCCGGGAGGTTCTGGTGAGTTACCGCGCCGGAGGTGATAAGTGACGGTAACTGACGGGGAACACTGCGTCACAGTGACCAGAACACGGCGAGAGTTGCCTCCTTGTAGCTTATAAAGGCACCCCGAGTCGTTATCCGAAGGCAGTCCTTGATGCTGAACACTACAGACTTGCGTTTTGGGCATCAATACTTCTTCCACCAGGTAAGGGTGAAGACGATGTTTTCATTTTGCTATCGCTCGGGCGTTTTCTCCATATTGTGGTTTGCTATACACTGAGGTGTCATGGTACAACGATATGCACATATACAAGTGACGGTAGCTTCGCGTACACAAGGTATAAAACGGCAATGCATTGGCGGAACTGTCACTTGTACTCAGGTGCCTCATGCCAAAAGGTTTCCAACTTGATTATGGTCGCACTTCGGAAACTGACAGACTTCGAACGCGGAATGGTAGTTGGAGCTAGACGCATGGGACACTCCATTTCTGAAACCGTTACAGAGTTCAATAATCCGAGATCCACTGCGTCAAGAGTGTGCGGGGAATAACACATTTCAGGTTTTCAGGCACTACCTGATGCTACTGACAACGCAGTGGCCGACGGATTTCATATAACGTCCGAGAGCAGCGACGTTCGCGAGGAAATGTCAGTGCTAACAGACAAGCAATCGTGCGCGAAATAATCGCAGAAATCAAAGTAGGGCGTACAATGAACGTCTCCATTAGGGCAGTGCGGCGAAATTTGGCGTTAATGGGCTATGGCAGCAGACGAACGACGCGAGTGCCTTTGCTAATAGCACATCAAATTTTGATTTCAAATTTTGGTTCAGGTGGCTCTGAGCACTATGGGACTTAACACTGAGGCCATCAGTCCCCTAGACTTAGAACTACTTAACCTAGCTAACCTAAGGACATCACACACATCGATGCCCGAGGCAGGATTCGAACCTGCGACCTTTGCAGCAGCGCGGTTTCGGGCTGAAGCGCCTAGAACCGCTCGGTCACAACGGCCGGCTCAGCACGACATCGCCTGCAGCGCCTCTCCTGTGGTCATGGTTTGGTTGAACGCGTGAAAACTCGGGTCCTAGTCAGATGAGTCCCGATTGCGCTTGGTAGGAGCTGACGGTATGGTTCGAGTGTGTTTACACGGAATGGACTGCATTCTCTGGTCCAACTGAACCGATCACTGACTGGGAATGGTTATGTTCGGCTACGTGGACTTTATATCCCCAAACAACTAAAGAATTTTTATGGATGACAATGCGCCACATCACGGATCAAAATTGATACCGACTGGTTTGAGAATATTCTGGATAATTCGAGCGAATGGTTTGGCCACCCAGGTCGTTCGACATGAATCCCATTGAATATTTATAGGACATAATCGAGAGGTCAGTTAGTGCACAAATTCCTGTACTGCCAACACTTTCGCAATAATGGGCGACTATAGATGCAGCATGACTCATTATTTCTACAGGCGACTTTCGACGACTAGTTGAGTCCATGCCACGTCGGGTTGCTGCACTATACCTCACAAAAGGAGGCCCAATACGATTGTAGGAGGTATCCAATGACTTTTGCCAATTCAGTGTAAATAGCATGTCTGTATTTATACGGGGGGTGTTTAGTCATGAAGTTATAACTGTCACATCGAAGAAGTAAAGATGTGGTCGTGAAATTTTGTTGATGATATCACTCTTTCTTTAAATAGAGGGTGATTATCTTATAATCTTATATAATGTTTGATGGATGACGGAGACTGGTACATATAGGAATTTGAGGTAAGGTGCTCTGGTTCGGAAACAACCGAGTCGAAAGTTATTAACGAAAATTGGTGTAGTACCTCTGACAGTGACAGTGCATTCCCTGTACTGGTACTGTTGTTGCTGTAATTGTAGGGTAGGAAAGTTTCAGAGGTCGTAGCATGGGCCAAAACAGGAAAATAAAGTCTAGTAAAAATGGGTTCTAAAATGCATGTCTTCAAGAGCTAGGGTCACTTGTTCAGTAGAAGAGATGTGTTTCACGTAAGTGCTCATTTTTAAGGTACGCATTTTAGAGGCCATTTTTACTAGACATTTTTCTCTTGTTTTGATCCAAGTTGCCTACCCTATATTCTTAGAAACAACAGCAACATTACATATATTCCACCGTCAGAGGTACTAGAACGATTATCGCTTATAACTTTCGTTTCCGAACTAGAGTCCTTTATCTCAAATTGATACATTTACTTTTCTCCATCATCCCTGAACGTTCCTAATATCATCACCTAATCACCCGGTTTACAGGGTTGTCGAAAACAATCTGAAGAGCTTGTGATGGTGTTGCAGGGCAGCTTGTTAAGAAAAAAATTTGGTAAGTTGCGCCGTCTCCGATTTATTTAGCATTGGATTTAGCCAATAAGGTCACCGCGCTCGCAAATCCAAGCAGCTTCCCAGATGCTGTATTGCCAAACGTGTTCTTCGTTTGGTTTCTTAAAACCGAACAAACGTCGCTTTTGCTCACATAGCTTATATTTATCACTTCCGAAAAAAGCACATTTTAACTGGTAATGAGCATTTTCATACGTAATAACTAAGGAGCCGACAGATCTCATACCGTATTTTAGCGCGTGCAAGTGCTTGAATAGGGGCGCGCGACGACCTGATTGACTTACTTCAGAGCTCAATATCTCGGAAATGGCGCAACGTATCGAAATTTTTTTCTTAACAGTTATTGCTCAACACAACCCACCCTCGAATACTCTTGCAAGCTTTCCATACTACTCCTGATCAATCTGTGTATTCACCCTTCAAAGCGATGTACTTTTTCCAACAAAGTATGAGTTGGTAGAGAGCTTTTTTTTTGCTGTTATAAGTCTGCGCTTTGGCTGTTCGGGAAACGTTCTACGTCCAAAACTACCTAGTCGTCATTATGAAAATGGTTTCTTCATGCAAGAAAAGAGGAAGAAGTGCCATGTCAGGAGAATATGAGGCATAAGGCAAAATCTGATAGCCAAAACAAACAGCATGGGGGAGTCTGTTGTGTGCAGAATGAGCTGGGGCATCGTCGGGAAGCGGATACGCTCCCTCGTACAGCTTCCGTGACACTTCCTCTTGACTACCATCCGTAACCTAGTCAGGAGATTTCGGTAGTATGCTTCTGTGACTGTTTGACCCCTACGAGCATAATCTGTTAGCACCACACCGTAGCAGTCCCAAAATACGCTGAACACCTTGCCCGACGGCGGTCACGTATTCGCCTTTTTTGGCGGTCGTGAATCCTCCGGTTTCCACTGCTTGCTTTGCTCCTTTGTCTCGAGTTCACAGTGATACACTCATCACACGTCCACAGTGATCAGCCGGCTAAACAAGTCATCTTGATTGGCCTCACACAACTGCACCATTTCCGTTGTTGTCTCGGTTTTGCCGAATGGGCGTGAGCAGTTGCGGCGACCGGCTTCGTGTCCAAAATGCCGTGCAACATGTTGATAAAGGATCCGTGACTGATTTTCACTTCTTCCACTATTGCCTTGATTGTGATACGCCGGTTTTCTAGCACCAGAGCCTTCACTTCCTTTGCGATTTCTGTTCTTCATAGAGAGATGGCCTGCCATTTCATTCTTGGTCAGTCAGACTTTTTGACCACACTCGAAGCGTCTGCGCCACTTAACCACTGTATCATATTATGGTACAATGTTGCCATGTACTTTCGCTATATCAGCATAGGTGTTATAGCTCTGTACCCTTCAAATGCAGAAAACTAATCACCGCACGATACTCCACTTCATGAACGGGCTGCACCACTTTGTTTTGGAGCCTCTACTGTTGCATGGGGACTTCAGTCAGGGTGACCAACTCTCACGGGATCTCTCGTATTGTCGCAATATTTTTTAATGCTCCCGGCTGCCTTATTAACCGCCTGTTTCTCCCACATATCGCCAGTGATCACTGATGTAAATTTAATCCCGCGAAGTTTGGTGACCGACAGATCTCGAAACGTTTTCGTATAATAAGCAATACTGTTTGGTTTCTGTTCGTGCTTCTGCTAAAAAAAAAGACGGTTTGACTCAAGAGAATGCGAGGAGCGTGGAAAGAATGACATAGCCTGCGCGGTCTAGATCTACCGTGAGGGGAGGAATTTCGCTTGTTCCACGATCAGTACTGACAACGGATGCCTCCTATCAATCAGCAGCTGTGGTACAAAAAACACACGATTCGCGAAAGAGGACTTTAGAGACGTCCGTACACAAAGGTGGCAAAAGTGTTGGGATAGCGATATGCACGAATACAGATGGCTGTAGTATTGCGTACACAGGGTATAAAAGGACAGTGCATTAGTAGAGCTGTCATTTGTACTCAGTAATGATGTCAAAAGGCTTCCGACGTGATTATGACCGCACGACGGGAATTAACGGACTCTGAACGTGAAATGGTTGTTGGAGCTAGACGAATGGGACATTCCATTTCAGAAATCGTTAGGGAATTCAACACTCCGAGAGCCACAGTGTCAAGAATGTGTCAAGAATACCAAATTTCAGGCATTACCTCTCACCACACGGATAACGCAGTGGCCGATGGCCTTCGCTGAACAGCTGAGAGCTGCGGCATTTGTGTAGCGTTGTCAGTGCTAACATACAAGCAGCGCTGTGTAAAATAACTGCAAATCAATATGGACTTACGGCGAGCGTGTCCTTTAGGACAGTGCGGCGAAATTTGGCGTTAATGGGCTATGACAGCAGGCGACCGACACGAGTGTTTTTTCTAACAGCATGACATCGCATGCAGCACCTCGCCTAGGCTCTTGGCCATATCGATTGGGCTCTAGATGACTGGAAACCATGGCCTGGTCAGAAGCATCCCAATTTCTGTTGAAAAGGGGTGATGGTAGGGTTCAAGTGTGGTACAAACTCCACGAAGCCACTGATCCAGTTGTCAACAAAGCACCGTGCAAATTATTTGTGGCTGTCTCTACACGGAATGGACTGGGTCCTCTGGTCCAACTGAACCGATCACTGACTGGGAATGGTTATGTTCGGCTACTTGGAGGCCACTTGCAGCCAATCATGGACCTCATGTCCCCAAACAACGATGGAATTTTTATTGATGACAATTCACCTTGTCCCCAGGCCAAAATTGTTCACGATTGGTTTAAAGAACGTTCTGAACATTTCAAGCGAATGGTTTTTGCCAACCAAGTCACATTGCATGATTCTCATCAAACATTTGTGGTATATAATCGAGATATCAGTTCATGCACAAATTCCAGCGCTGGCAACACTTTCGCAGTTATGGATGGCTGTAGAGGCAGTATGGCTCAATATTTCTGTAGTGGACTTCCAGTGACTTGTTGAGTCCATGCCATGTTCAGATGCTACGCTACGCTGGGCAAGAGGAGGTCCAACACGATATTAAGAGGTACCACATTACTTTTGTCACTATGTATTCCTCAACTGACACGCACAACACAACATTTCTTAACGCTTTGAAAGAGTTTTTTTCCACTTATGAACAATCAGAGGACTGTTCAAAGAAAAATCAGCAGCTTACACCTCATTAAGTCAGAGCTTATGATTGAAATCGGTTTTGATTATAATTGAAAGAATTTTTAAATTTATACAGTAATACACTACAGAATTCTGCAGGTTTTATAAATAAGTCCTTTCAGGGCGCACGTAATAGATATGTGCGAATTTGTTAAATTTTATTGTGATTATATTTGTGTATTATATGCGATGAACAATTGAATAGTTCCATTTACATTACATTAGATTTAATTTTCTTTCCATAGACCCAAAAATGTGAGGACTAAAAATGGCTCTGAGCACTATGGGACTTAACATCTGAGGTCATCAGTCCCCCAGAACTTAGAACTACTTAAACTTAACTAACCCAAGGACATCACACACATCCACGCCCGAGGCAGGATTCGAACCTGCGACCGTAGCGGTCGCGCGGTTCCAGACTCAAGTGCCTAGAACCGCTCGGCCACATCGGCCGGCTATGTGAGGACTCTCATAGGTGTGGAGCATGTGAGAAAACATGACATATATATTTAGAAGACTTAAACGTAACACTCATTTCTGAATTTACATCATAAATGAGTCTTGTTACGCACTTATTCGCCCTAAAGCATTTCTCTCTCTCGGTTTGCGGAGTTACGGTACACCACATTACGATATCATAACACGTAATACAGTGAAAGTACGCAAAATATTCCAGGTTTTTTAAAAATATTTATATCTCTGTTGTCGCCCACTTCAGGAAAATGCGACATAGAGGTGTGGCTGAAATTTATTGCGACCAAATCTCCCTTGAAATCGTGGCCAGATGTTGGTCATTTCCCTTAAAACCACGATCAAACGTTGGTGGCCTTAATTTCAAAGTGTGCCAGACCAGCAGACATGTACTTGCACACAAACCAATAATTAATTACCGATAAGTCATTTTAATTTTTGAATTAGTTATTAAAACTTTGGATAACCTCAAGTACCTTTTATTTGCATTATAGTTTGGCGCACGAAAACCTGAAGCTATTTCACTAACTTTTTAAGGTATTGGCACAGGAATAATTTTTCGGCAGCCACATTTTGCCTAGATCGATCGGACAAAAAACTTAGTTTCTGAGAACATTCCTCTTTTCAACACCTTTTCAATGTGGCCTCTAGGCCACATTACCTAGACACTAAGGCTTTGCAATAGGAGTATTGAATGATTTCTTCACAAAACGCAACAGAAGCATGCGTTTTGCACCAATTTACTACGTTGACATGCGACACGTCTTCCGAAAGGCGAAAACGAAAACCGTTTTTCGCTGTCGTGTTTACTAAAAAAAATACTTAAGGTCTGAAGCGGATATGCTAGCCCAGTTAAATCAGTTAAATATGGCGGCTGGGAAACAGCTAACCCAGTTTCTCATTCAGTCAACACAATCAATTCTCTTCGCTTAAATATTACATGTGCTCAGTCTAACATTTCCGCTTCTCCTTCACTTCACAGTGAACCCATGTTAATCGAATGTTCTGAAAACAAGACTTATCTTGACAACCCACGACCTTTTCAAAACCAACTGCGGAATTGGAAAACCGACAACTAGAAGCGGATTTCCATAATCGAATTTGAAGTGTTTACGTGACCACCGAGAAGCGGTATTGGGAAATCGGTTTACAAAATCTAGTTCTGGGAGCCCCATGTAAACTGGGTGATTGTTAGTTCGTCTGATAGAGGGCCACGATTTCAAGAACAACAAATAAAGGTCTGTGGCTGAAATCTCGACAAAATTGGCGCCATATAATATTCATCACTGGGAATCATAACTGGTCACAGTAGATCGCCAGCAATAGTCCTCGTGATGTTCGAGATCCCATATCATAATAAATGGATGCTTAGTCAGTAACAGTATTGTCCAGGAATATTGAGGTCTTAGTGCAGAATACAGTTTAATCGTTCACGAAGTATCAAAACAATGCGCACTACGCTTTGTACATTGTAAGACTCATTCTGGATAAATTCCCCAATATTTCGTTGAATACATGCTTTCGAAATGGTGGTGAGTTGCCTTATTTAGCCTGTGAATAGAAAATTGAATAAAATTGTAGTGTATTTTGGATCTGATCATAAGAAAATTCTAAATGATTTTCCATCTTTCATCTCAAAGTAAAACCGATTCTTCACATTTAATTAAAGTTGGTAAGTACAATTCAAAGCATGAAACTACAAGGGGTGTACAATAAGTAATGCAATACATTTTTTCCTGAAGGCAGGTAGGTTTTATTCCGGTTTCCAACACACCATATTATTCTCCATTCTTTGGGCTACAAAACTCTATTTTTCATCATAACCTTCAATGTGATGGCCTTACGCCAAATTATTGGGAAGGACTGTATACTGTTTGACGTTGGAGCCAGTGTCTTGCTGCATCAAAAACCTCCCCATCATTAACGTACTGCTTCCAGCAGAATGCATCCTTTCATTTCATCAGACAGATGTGCGAGATCCCATTTGTAGAATGGATGAGGAAGAACAGTCCAATGAAGTTTTGTGAGCTCCTTTCAGGTTTGCAGACTTGGGTAAGGGCTTGCATTCTCATGGAAAAGGAGAAGTTTGTTTGCATTTTTATCATGATGAGCATGCAGAAGTCATTACTTTAATTTCCTAAGGATAGTACAATAACTTTTAGAGGTGATCATTGCACCATAATGGAGGACATCAAACAGAATAATCCCTTGAGAGTCACAGAAGACGATCACCACGATTTTAGCGACCAAGAAGAAGGCTTTGAACTCTTTCTTCGCGGTAAAGATAATGTGGTGGCATTTCATGGACTGCCATTTTGTTTCCAGTTTGAAGTGATGAACTCATGTTTCATTACCTGTGACGATGTTTGACAAAAAATTGTCACAATCAGCTGCGTAACATTCAAGGAATTCCTCACAGATGGTCCTTTGTTGCTCTTTATGGTCTTCTGTTAGGTGACAAGGAACCTAGCAGGCAGATACCTTTCAGCATCCCAGCTGGTGGATGAGTGTTTCAGCACTACCAACACAGACATCCAGCTGTGCAATGATGTACACTCCTGGAAATGGAAAAAAGAACACATTGACACCGGTGTGTCAGACCCACCATACTTGCTCCGGACACTGCGAGAGGGCTGTACAAGCAATGATCACACGCAAGGCACAGCGGACACACCAGGAACTGCGGTGTTGGCCGTCGAATGGCGCTAGCTGCGCAGCATTTGTGCACCGCCGCCGTCAGTGTCAGCCAGTTTGCCGTGGCATACGGAGCTCCATCGCAGTCTTTAACACTGGTAGCATGCCGCGACAGCGTGGACGTGAACCATATGTGCAGTTGACGGACTTTGAGCGAGGGCGTATAGTGGGCATGTGGGAGGCCGGGTGGACGTACCGCCGAATTGCTCAACACGTGGGGCGTGAGGTCTCCACAGTACATCGATGTTGTCGCCAGTGGTCGGCGGAAGGTGCACGTGCCCGTCGACCTGGGACCGGACTGCAGCGACGCACGGATGCACGCCAAGACCGTAGGATCCTACGCAGTGCCGTAGGGGACCGCACCGCCACTTCCCAGCAAATTAGGGACACTGTTGCTCCTGGGGTATCGGCGAGGACCATTCGCAACCGTCTCCATGAAGCTGGGCTACGGTCCCACACACCGTTAGGCCGTCTTCCGCTCACGCCCCAACATCATGCAGCCCGCCTCCAGTGGTGTCGCGACAGGCGTGAATGGAGGGACGAATGGAGACATGTCGTCTTCAGCGATGAGAGTCGCTTTTGCCTTGGTGCCAATGATGGTCGTATGCGTGTTTGGCGCCGTGCAGGTGAGCGCCACAATCAGGACTGCATACGACCGAGGCACACAGGGCCAACACCCGGCATCATGGTGTGGGGAGCGATCTCCTACACTGGCCGTACACCACTGGTGATCGTCGAGGGGACACTGAATAGTGCACGGTACATCCAAACCGTCATCGAACCCATCGTTCTACCATTCCTAGACCGGCAAGGGAACTTGCTGTTCCAACAGGACAATGCACGTCCGCATGTATCCCGTGCCACCCAACGTGCTCTAGAAGGTGTAAGTCAACTACCCTGGCCAGCAAGATCTCCGGATCTGTCCCCCATTGAGCATGTTTGGGACTGGATGAAGCGTCGTCTCACGTGGTCTGCACGTCCAGCACGAATGCTGGTCCAGCTGAGGCGCCAGGTGGAAATGGCATGGCAAGCCGTTCCACAGGACTACATCCAGCATCTCTACGATCGTCTCCATGGGAGAATAGCAGCCTGCATTGCTGCGAAAGGTGGATATACACTGTACTAGTGCCGACATTGTGCATGCTCTGTTGCCTGTGTCTATGTGCCTGTGGTTCTGTCAGTGTGATCATGTGATGTATCTGACCCCAGGAATGTGTCAATAAAGTTTCCCCTTCCTGGGACAATGAATTCACGGTGTTCTTATTTCAATTTCCAGGAGTGTATTTGATTCTGATCTGTCGATCACCTTGAATGAGTGGCACTTCAAATGGGAGTGCCCATATGTTCCGAGGTTGCAGGCGTCACAGTTGTGTATGACTGGCTGTTATGCACGAGAACAGACAGATCTATGCAACCTTAGTGCTAAGATGACAGACACCTTGCCCAATGACTCACGGGGATTTTGTTCACTGTCAGGGCTCTGCAGACATTCTGCAACTGCCTACGAATATGTGCAATGCTCTGTATTTACAACAAAAGAAACTCAATGGCAGCTCTCTGCTTGGAATACGCCTTGATTACAGATGCCATTTTGAAGGCTATGTATAGCACTACCACCTTTTGGAACTTCATGAATCTGTAGGGGCTGATGTGGAAATATTCCACAATGTCTCACAACAAATTCTGCATTTTTCCAACTGAAATTAGCCATGAAAAAAAAAAGAAAAATCAGAGGTTAGTTACTTATTGAACACCCCTCGTACAATCAGCATTATCTGTTGAGAGATCATCTACATTGACGTAGAAGTGAGACATATTACATGGGAATTTTAGAGTTCACATTTGCGGGAGGCAATTTGCACTTAAGTCATGGGAAGGCAATGGACATGATGTTAATAGTCGACAGCTGAAGACCACATAGTGCTTTTGTCTCTGTATAGCCTTAGTACAGATGGGTTCCTGACACCTCACATTCAAATTTGCAGTTATCTGACTCAAAAACGCAAATTCTTGTGTAATCTCTGATATGCTGTGACTCAAGCACCTTGCAATCGTCATCATTCCATGTTCATGTTTTGTTAACTAGTGACATGCTGCTGTGTTCAATACACGCTTGAATGTAACAGACCATTCGTATATTGTGTCTACACTCATGCTATATGCTGCATCTAGTTGCAACATTTGTGCATCATACATGGCACATCTTCAATTGGATCCTGTCATCCAGCTAAGGAATGATGTTTTAGACAGCTGCAGTAGTAAGCTCGTAGTGCTTCTCGAACAGCAAAGGCAAGTGACACTCAGCGCTGAGGATGAGATACTTTCTAGGGTGCTCATATCTGCGGACAAGCTCTCAGGGAATGGAAAAAAATATAGTACAGTCAGGTGTTTTTTACTTCAAGAAATGATTTAAAAGTTGGTACTATCCAGGTTTTTAACAGGGTTGGAACTGGAACTGTTTCGTGGCTACTCTACTTACAAGTTGCCGTTCGTCTTCCGAGATATTAAAAATGCTCCATACCCACCGGACTGCACCCCCCCCCCCTCCTACCATCCATTGTATGGGTGCCATTGGGTACCTTCCATCTAATACACAATTATTCCTAAAACAGGCCTCAGTATGGGGCCAGTAAGCATAACTTGGAAGGACACATGTGGAACTAGGTGTCTATGAATTTGGAATTTGCCTGCACAAATATTGCCACATATCTGCTCTACTTTTACTTGTTAGAGATGGTTGTCTGGACTAGCTTTAAGAGTTTCCCATGATGTAAACCAGAACTTTGATGCATTACAATCTGCCTGATGGTTATCAATCATAGACCCAACCAAAAACATGTTTCAGATGTTTCATGCTCAAGTTGGTGCAGATGCCAGATTGCAGTTCATAATTCACTAAAAAAGGTTAGAATTTACAAAATATTTGTTCAACTACTTATTGATAACTCCTCAGCAGTCTAGAACCCATACCAGATAAGATTAACAGAGGTGATACTGAAGATTCAAGATTAGGCTCCTTGCTACAGCATAGATTTGTCTAAATAAAAAAGGTCAAGTAGTCCTCAATCTGATCAGTTTGAACATGGCATTGATTTACTAGGTGTGGTCCTATTAGAGGTTGTATGCCCTTTCCTTATTCTGACTTCTGGACTGACAGTTATAGGGGAACCTAACAGATTATATGAATTCCAGACCACATTGCACCCTGGTATTTTTCACATTAACAAAAGCAAATCATTATCAGAGATCAAGAGGAAAGTCACAGATAAAATATGTGGAGAGGCTGGGAGTCAAAACTCCAGGTCTTTGGATTTGTAATTCAGAACTTACCAACTGAGCCATCAAGCAATGGAATATTCATCAAGCAAACACCAGAGCCTTGCAGAGTTGCTCATCTAACTCCATCAGAAAACACCACAAGAGAGGTGATGTGTATCACAGAGAGGTTTAATGTTTGAATTTTGAGAGTTTACATTCTCTGAAGAGCAAATCAACACTTTGCTTCTTCTATTTACTTCTAGCAAAATGATGATGATGGCAAAATCAGAAAAACCAGATCTCATTCTATGACTTCCCAACAGTTATTCTTTCCACGCACCATTCATGATTGGAATAGGAAAGGATAGGGGAAATGATAGTGGTATATAAAGTACTTCCACTCACACTTAGTAAGGTGACATTCAAAGTATGGATGTAGGTGCAGAATCAATGACTGCAAGTATTTGTGCCTTATAAATAATTTAGTTGAAAAATTATGTTGAAAGTGGAAGCTAATTGAGATAGTTCGGTGATTTCAGAGAGATGCTGGCTATCAGAATACAGTAGGCCTAGTGTGCTGTTGTTAGAGAATTGGAGGAGTGGGATCTTGTGGGACTCATGTGGCCTGACATGTGGGAAGTAAGATGATGGGAAGTTGAGGGCATGAATGTTTATTAGACTTAATGTAACATAGAATTGGAATAACAGAGCTGATTCAAGTGATGGTATTGAGAAGACTCTGCAGATGGATAATGGTGCGCCTGCAGACGTTAATTAAATAACAGCAGAGAGGAGGAGCTCCATCACAATACGTCATGCAAGTGGACTTCTGCAGGTACACTATGATCACACTTGAGGGCCTTATCAAGGGGTATCCTCATTGCTCAAAGGATATTACTGGCAATACATTGATAATTCTTGGAAGAAGATGAAACGTTGCAGAGAGCTCATGAAAAAACAGATTTTGATATCAGATACTGGATTGTAAGACATATCCACAAGCAGATACTGACTCAAATCACAATTTAGTAATGATGAAAATGGATTAAAAGTTAAGAGAACCATCAGGAAGAATCTCTGTGAAAGGAAGTGAGATATGCAAGTATCGATGAATGATGATGAGTTTTTGCAGTTGTCCAAAACTATGTATTGTAACAATGAGTAGTATAATAAGTGAATTGGTGTCCTTAAAAGGGCAATTATAGAAGTTAGACTGACAAATGTGAGTACAAGGAAGGTTACTGTCATGGAACCGTAGATAACACAAGAAATGATTCAATTGATCAACAAAAGAAGAAAATACAAAACTGTTCAGAAAATACAAAACTATTCAGAAAGACAAGAGCATACATCAAAGTAAGTCACTTAGGAATGAAATTTGTAGAAAGTACAGGAAGCTAAAGCAAAACTGCTGCAGGAAAAATTGAAAAAGTAGAAAAGAAAATTGTCACTAAAAGGAGTAAGCAAGCATACAGAAAAATCTAGCCTACATAACTTTCAGTGAAATTAAAAGAAAATGTGCCATATTACAAGTGCAAAAGGAATTTCACTGCTAAACACCAAGCAGAGAGTGGGAAAATGGTAAGAGAACATTATGGGCTTCTACAAGGGGGAGGAACTACTAGCTGGCATAATAGAAGAAGAAATATTAGTCAATGCATATGACATGGGGGATGCAGTATTAGTCAGTGTGACAGAATGTTGGAAGACTTGTGATCAAACAAACCATAAAAGATAGTGTTGTAACTCACAACATAAAAGAAAACATGACAGGACACCTCCAGATCAAGAACATTTAATGGTCACACTGAACACTAGTTCACAATATATATAATGTGTGGCATAGCCATGTGGCAAGACAAGTACAGTTTTAGCTATGGTAGCGAGTGGCATGTAGAGTGTGAGCAGACAGTGTGATCTCCTGGCAGCAATTGTATAAGTAGACAGAGTGTTGGAAGTGACACTGAGAGGTGCCTGCATAGCTGTCGCAGGTGGTCATTCGGCGACGGTGTCTTCTCTTGATGGTCACACTTTGCCGCAGTGGATGCAGAGTGACTGTCACATCGTATGTGCCAGTCGTCCAATGATGGCCGACGTCAAGACTCGGCTGGTGGCCGACATGTAAGTGGTAGCCTGGTGGGTTGCTACAGCCCTTCTTCCATGGGGAAGCAGTGAGCTGCTTCATGGCAAACTGACATCCACCTAGCCGGACACCCAGGCAGCTCTCAAAATCAAGCCATTGCCATCGGGCAATCACTCTGGTGTTACAAGAGTCTGGTCAGCATGGACAGTAGCATATGGCTGGAATGTCCCCACCTGGTAGCACAATCAGAATCTTGGTCACCCCGATGCTAGTAATGGAGGACATACTATGTCCACATCAGGTCCTGGCATGGAAGGAAGCAACAACAGTGGGGGCAGTGCTGGTGTGGACGGTATCACAACCTGAACTCCTTCCAACATCCGGATTATCTTGGGTGGCCTAGAATCAGAGGGAGATGAGAGCATGACTGGGAGTGGTGAGCAGGGCTGAGAACTAAGAGGGCAGAAACAGTACAGGAGGAAGAGGGAAGACAGCATAGTGTATGGTGGAAGAGAAACAGAAAGTGGCATCATCCTGATGTAATTGATTGGCGACTCCATGGAGTGTCCTGTGCACCACGACCAGATAATGGATATACTTAGAAGGAGAGACAGCATTGGTTGTATTTTTTTGTTTTATTAACCACAAAATTGATTTTCGGTCACTTAGTGACCATCCTTAGTGCTGTAATATACAATTTAAATTGGTAGGCACTGGTGTCAACAAGCTTAGAGCGGTCACATAATCTGTGATCGCTCTAAGCTTGTTGACACCAATGCTTACCAATTTAAATTGTATATTACAGCACTAAGGATGGTCACTAAGTGACCGAAAATCAATTTTGCAGTTAATAAAACAAAAAAATACGACCAATGCTGTCTCTCCTTCTAAGTACATCCTGATGTAAGTTTGCTGTAGGCCCAGAGGTGGCGGCAGCTGGATCCCCTGCCACAGGCAGAGCTGATATGGATGGCACACCCCTGTCCAGTTCTTTGTGGCCAGAATGAACATACAGCATCCCAACTGCTGCCATGCGAGCAGGTCCACTTGTCCTGACATCCAATCCCCAAGTCCACATGTGGTTACCTGACCAGAAGCATGCAAACCTTGCCACGGATGGGCTCACAGACTTTGATAGCTTGAGTTGGAGGAGGGTGTGGGGCTGACAGCCATTTGGAGGAGGGTGTGGGGCTGACAACCATGGCGAAGTTCCACTGGACTCTTCTCCTCTATTTGTGTCAACCTGTAGGAACTTAAAAGAAAGTGTTAGTGTCATATCCATTTGAACATTGGTCACATATTTCTTCATTTGTGTTTTAAAAGTTTGTACAAATCTTTTTTACTCAGCATTTGATTGGGGGTGGAAATACAGAGGCAGAAGGGGTTGAATGCTGATTCTGTGGCAGTGGGAGTGAAATTGTGGTTCATTGTCTGACACCAGTATGAGGGAAAGTCCTTCAATAGTGAAAATTCTACTGTGGGCTGCGACTGTACTCTCCACACTTGTAGGCTGACAGTTGACCACATATGGAAAATTGGACTAGGCATTGAGGACAATAAGTCAGGTACCATCCAGAAAAGTGCCCATGAAACCAACATGTATTTGCTCCCACAGGCATGAGGACATCAGCTAGGAGGAGACATTTGGTGGAAAGCCACTTGCTATTGTTCACAATGATAACAGTTGTAGACAAGATGTTTGACCTGCTGGACTATGCCTGGCCAGTACACAAGGTACCTGACAAGCATTTTAGCTCATGGGATGCCCCAGTGACCTTGGTATAAGAGCTGTTAAGATTTTTGGGTGCAGAGGTTCTGGAAGGATTACTTGGGGAGGTGACTGATGCATGGTTAGTAGGGTAACTCCATACACGAGGATTAACTAGTGACAGAGATGGGAGTAATGCCACAATGGGTTGGAGTCCTGACTGGGAATGAGGTCTGGTCAGCCCTGTAGTATGCACTGCCGTGCCTGTTGTAAGCTGGTGTCCTTGTGGTCTTGGCCACAGCCACATGAGCCCCCATGATGGGAAAAACATCCACCATATGTTGAGCCTCTATGTCCAACTGGAAGCATAAGATCTCATCTTGGTTGAACTCTGGGTCGGGGCCCACCTGGAGACAGGGAACGGCATTCATGGTGGTGAATGCAGAAGTAAATTTCATAATTGCGTTTGCTGAGAGTATCCGGCACTGGAGTCAGTGGGCAGTTCTCTTAGGTAGCTTTGCTGCAGAACTGAAGAGGGAGATCAGCAGCTTCAGATGAGGTGAAACTTTGTTCCTTATAGAAAAACATGGAATTTCTTCCGCATGAAGGTGATTGAAAGGGCTTCTTTTTTGATTTGTGAATACCTCTTCTATGTGGCATTGAGCATCTTCAATGCAAATGTGACTGATTGTTCTGTGTGATCTTAATACCTTCATGAGAGCACAGGCCATGCTGAAAACTAAGCGTTTGAAATTATATAAGCCATGTGGCATATTGGCTACCAGGGCTTTCTGTGATTCCTTGCAAGTAAGCTCTGGAAAGCTCAACATTCAGAAAATAGTGGCGTTCCTTGAGTGCAGTGTAAAGCTTGCCTGGTTTTTGAATGGGATACATATCGATCGCTGACTCGGAATTGACTGTAACCTTAAGTCTCCACACAGGTGTGGTTTTTCCAGTGTTGCCCACTCACTTGCAGACTTGGGTTCAATGACATTGAAGGCTGTCAATCTTGATGGCATCCCGCAGTGCGAGGGGCATGGATAATGCATAGAAGAAGCAAGGGCACACTGATTTATTTAATGTAATATGATATTGCAGTTCCTGTGTTGTTCACAAGTATGATGCAATGTTTCTTAAGACATGCATGCATGTCTAAAGGGACAGGCACTGTGGTGACTACAGCCATTATGAAATAAATGAAATGTAGTCACAGTTGAAAATATGGGCAATCATCAGTTGTATAATGGAATACAAATTTGTGCCTGAGTAGGATGTGAACCCAAATTTCCCAATTATCACAAGTGGTCACCTTAGTATGCGGCTATTTGAGCATGCTTCATGGCCAGAACATGTCCGAAGGAACACTGTGTCATACTGCTGAACAGCACAGACACTGCAATATCATATTTATCCACTTACACTGGCCAAGTGACTTTCAATTGAGGTGCCTGCCCTGTTGTAGACACATGGTTGATGACACATGGAAGTTTGGGTCTGGCTGTGCAGTGTTCTCAGATGGCCTAATAATAAGGTGACCACTCATGATAAGTGAGAAATCACGTTCGGACACCAGTCTGGCACGAATTTTCGTTGTCATCAATCTATAATACAGGTTGTCCATATTCACAACTGTGAATACATTTTATGAATCTTGAATGCAATGTACACTATTCCAGGGACACTTGAGCTTTTGGTTTTAAACAAAAAATGGGGGAAGTTTTGGTGGTATTGGTATTAGCTGCAGTTTAGTGTATGAATTGAAGTAGTTGCTTTCTCAGTATAGAGTGAATTTCAAGATCACTGTTATTAGTTCCTTAAATTGTTCTGCTGTAGTAATTGAATTTAGGTGATGTTGACATTTAGTTTTTTCAGTAATTGTTAACATTTTACAATGAATGCGAAGTGTGGGCTTTGTCGTAGTTTGTGAGTAATGAGTTATGGTGTGAGATTTGTTGAAAATATTTTTTTGGGGGAATGCAGTGGGGAAGTTAGCAGGCATTCTAGTGAGATCCTCTCCTGGAAATGGAGAATTTGTTGCAGAAATAAGTTAACAAAGAAGTAGGATCATAGGATCTGTGCCCTTCAGATACAGTTACAAAACACAAAGGAGGAATTAGATATGATGAGGAGGAAGAATGGCACTGGGGAATGGGAACTGGCAGTCAGTAAGAAGGCAGATAGGAGGAGGAGATATTCAGACAGTTGCACTTTGCATTTCACCGATAGATTTGACTAACGGTCAGACTTTAGTGGGGAGGAACCTCTTGTAGCTGTAGGTGTAGGAAACATGCGGCAGACCTTGGTAGTTAAGGACCCTAAGACAGATGCAGTTTCAAATAGAAAGAAGAACGTTCTGCTGTTACATAGTTCACATGGCAAATGTGTAGGCCAGCAGTTGCAGGAAGTGTTGGGGAGTGTGTACCAGGTCACCAGCATTGTGAATCCTACTGCAGGGTTGTCTCAGGTGACTGTTAACTCAGGGGAGTTATGTTGGAGTTTTACAAAAGAGGATCAAGTTGTGATTGTGGGTGGAACTGGGAATAGTCTTGGTAGGGATGGAGAGTACGATGTAGGTAGTGACCTGGGAAAGGTAGCTACTAAAACTGGTGCGACAAATCTGCACTTCATGCAACTCTTTCAGTGTCATGATCAGTCTATTCTTAATGTTGCTCTTAGGCATGTTAACATGGGGCTTGAGAAGGCACTGATGGTGTGGGACATACCTTACATTGTGATGGTACAGCTGAGAGATCAGGTTTACAAACAGTACCGTAAGGTGCTTTAAAATGTTACTAGGAAGACAAAGGGTGTATGGTACGCAAATAGAATAGTTAACCCAAGGATAAAATTAAAACCATATGGTCAGTCCTGAAGGAAATGTGTGGTCAGCAGCGTAAGGTTTGGATATAAAGTCAGCACAGAGTAAAAATGTTTCTGCTACTGATAAGTTAGATGTATGTACAGCACTTTAAAACTGCTTTTTGAACATAGCTGGTGAATTAATAAAAAGTTAGTTTCCAGGGAATCACATAAATCTCTTGGAAAATACCTTTCCAAGACTGATAGCTGAAATACTCCTCTGTGATAATGACAATGGAGAGACTGAATCAAGAATTAAATCACTGAATACTAAGGACTCTCATGGATGTGATGGAGTATGTAGCAGAATACTAAAGTACTGTGCTGCATATGTAAGCCCTATACTTATCCATATTTGTAATTTTTTTTCTAGAGGAACGGGCAGTTTCCAGAGTGTGATTACAATATTCAGTAGGAAAACTGCTTTAAAAAAGAGGGAGAAAGAGGTCATGTAGACAATTTTAGAAATATTTCTATGCCATCATTGTTTGGTAAAATTATTGAAAAGTCTGCGTATGTAAGAAAAATTGATATTTAATTTCACATAATTTGCTGTCAAATGCGGTTTGGTTTTAGTAGAGGTTTAACAACTGAAAATGCTATATTCTCTTTTCTCTGTAAGGTTCTGTGTAGATTAAACAAAAGGTTTCAAACGGTACTCATCTTTCTTGGTTTAATTAAGGTGTTTGAGTCTGTTGATCACAAAATATTGCTTCAGAAGTTGAACTGATATACAATATGTGGATCAGCTCACAACTGATTCAACTCTTACTTTAAGCAAAGGGTCATTCTCCACAGTACTGAGAATGGCTATGATGTGGAGTCCGAGTGGGCCACGGTTAAATGGGAGGTGCCGCAGGAGTCAGTGCTGGGGCCACTCCCGTTCCATACTTATATAAATGATATGCCTTCTAGTATTATAGATGATTCTAAAATATCTCAGTTTGCTGATGACACTAGCCTACTAGCAAAGATGTTGTGTGCAATGTTGGCACTGTTTTAAATAATGCAGTTCAAGACATAAGTTCACAGCTTGTAGAAAATTAACTAACACTAAACACAGTAAGACTCAGTTTTTATAGTTTTTTACATACAATTCAACAAAATCTGACATTTTGATTGATCAGAATGTGTATATGATTAGTGAGACTTAACAGTTCAAATTTGTAGTTGTTCAGGTAAATATTAAACTGTTGTGGTAAGCCCATGTTCAGGATCCTGTTCAAAGGCATAATGCTGCCATTTTTACTATTAGAACAGTATCTGACGTAAGTGATAGCTTGACATGAAAAGTAGTCTTTTTTGCTTATTTTCATTCACTTATGATATATGGTATTCCATTTTGCAGCTTTCACTCAGTTAATATGTTGCAGAAATTCAATCTGCATTTGGATTGCTCTTCCTTGACTCTTGTGCAGTAAGACTTGCAATATTCTGCTGCATCCATTTGCAATAAGCTACCAGAAGAATTTAAAAAATCTTAGCAGCAATCCACACACTTTCAAATCCAAGCTGAAGAAATTCCTCATGAGTCACTCCATCTATTCTGTCGAGGAATTCCTTGAAAAATTAAGCTGACTTCTGTGTTACATTGCAGATTGCATTTATATAAACTTATAGCTTGTTGTCGTTTTAGGATTCAAAAACATTTTATTTGATCTGTTATTACTTTTCTGATGTAATTTCAAGTTCTGACACTTTCTGTGACCATGTAGATTTGCTCCACAATTTGTTCCTGTGGAAGTAGATACATAAAATAAAATAAAATTCTTTTGCTTTGCACAGACCCCCAGGGAAAATGTCAGGGTACTTCTTACTGAAACTTTCCAATATCTGAAATGGTATTTGTTCTGAGACCAAGTGAACCGAGTCTTTGATGACAAATCCGAAAGCTGGAAAGGCATCAAGGCCAAATAGAGTCACTGTATTCTTGCTGTGAACCAAAAGGAAGGTAAAGGGCCATACAACATTTTTGTACATCTCCATATTTGTAAGTTGTCCTTTGAGTAGAATGTTTTGTTTGTTGCATGCCATTAACCATCAAGCTGTGGGTAGGAGGTGTGGTGCTCCCAGCTGGAGATATGTTTGAGTATTTAATAGGGATGCAGAGACTCCAGTGTCAACCCGTAGCTGAATGTGTTTGTTGCACAAAGTGAGCGTGATGAACAGTTTCTGAGATGACGTCACCCTGGCATGAGATTCCAATGGACTCTTCTCCCCTATCGATTTTGATCTGTAAGAACTTAAAAAAAAGTGTTAGTTCCTTATCTGTAGCAGCATTGGCCACATATTTCTTCATTTGTATTTTAAAAGTTTGTGTAAGCATTTTTGCCTCACCATTGGTTGGGGGTGGAAAGGTAGAGACAGAAGGGGTTGAATGCTGTTTCTGTGGCACAACTCACTGAAAACATGAAAGTGATATTGTGGTCCATGGTTAGTGTTCATTAGTTCCTGTTGAAGCTACTGTTTTTTGTCCACATCACAACAGACAGATACGAGATGTCCTTCCTTCCAGCATATCTCGCACTATACCCCTCTGTCAGAGCAGTATTCTCTGATATGCTTTCCATTTTAAAATGTCCTCCAAAGAATATCCTCAAACTGTAGAGCTTTCTGATGCATCTTCTTATCTTGATTTGCCCACGTAATTGTGACCCTAATCATCACTTCTGCGTATGAATCCTTATTTGTTGGAATCACAAAATGGCATTTCCCACTGAGTCCCTGCAGTCCTGCTGCCCATGCTTGGTATGGTTGGTTAGGCTGCTTATGACACTGATAAAATTTCACATGGAATGCAAAGACAGAGCAGGGTCAGTGAAAGTAGATAATTAATAAACCACACATTTTGTTAAAGGTCAGGTGTGCTGATTTGTCATAAGGCAGGAGTGGTGGCAGATTCATAGATGACTGCTGGGAGCCAAAGCAGACAACAAGGTTTCCTGATATTGTCATCCCCCCAACTGCTGCTGAGAAATTGCTGTAGCATGACATTAGTTGACACACCAGGGAAGGTAGTCTGTTGCACAGGATCTGAACAAGTATATTTAATGATCTCACTGAATACTACTTCACAGTGGATTCTTGCCACATGGCAAGAAAAGTATAGTTTTATCTAGCTAGTGAATGGCAGAATGAGTGTGAGCAGATTGAGAACGATCATTGGGTGATGATCACATACATAGAAGGCATGTTGCAGGTAGCACTGAGAAGTGCTTGCACAACCATTGTACATGGTCACTCAGATGTAGTGTCTACTCTGGCAGCCGTACTTCACAGTAATGGATGCAGAGTGACTCTCGCATCATATGTGCCAATTGTGATGATGGCTAGCATCTAGGTGGTAGGCCATTAGGTTACCACAGATAGATAGCGTTCTTTTGGAATTTCTAAAATCATGGGGGAGGGAGGGAGGGGGGGAGTGAGATGTACCATTGGACTTTTGGAGGAATATCATTCCCTTTTGGAGGAATATCATCCACACAATCTGAAAGATAGCAAGAGCAGATGAATGCTAGAACTACTGCACAACCAGATTAACAGCTCTTGCATCCAAGCTGCCTGAAAAGAATAGTGTACAAAAGAATGGGAAATAAAATTGAAGATCTGTTACCTGACAATTAGTAACCATAGGAAAGGCAGAGAGGCAGTTTTGAAGCTGCATGTGGTAATGGAGTCAATACTTAACAAAAACTGACAAGCAAAAATGAACACACTTCATAGGATTTGTTGACTTAGAAGAACTATTGAATGACATAAAAAGGGTGCAAGATATTCAAATTTCTAGAAAAATGGGTGTAAGTTAGAGGGAAAGCTGAGCAATACACACTATTTATAAGACCGAGATGGAGCTTGAAGAATGGAAGACCAAAAGTGAAGTGGCCATACTAAAATATGCTTAAGGCAGGGATGCGGTCTTACTTCTCTACTGTTGAACATGTATATCAAAGAAGCAGTGACATAAACAAAAGAAAGGTGCAAGACTGGGATTAAAATTTAGGGTGAAAAGAGATAAATTATAAGATTGTCTCATGAAATTCCTATCCTTACTGAAAGTGAAAATTGAATGAGAAGTCTACTAAGCACAGAATATTGACTGCAGTTAAAGTAAAGTAAGACAGAGATAATGAGAAGCAGCAAAAATTAGATTAACATCAAAAGCAGTGGCCTTTTGCTACCTCGGAAACAAAATAATGCACACAAGGATGGTATAAGACACAGATTATAATAGAGAGAGAGAACATTCCTCACTAAAAGCAGTCTGTTAGTATGAATCATAGGCCTCAATTTGAGGAATAAATTTCTGGAAATGTGTGTCTGGAGCACAGCACTAAACTGATTCGTGGACTGTGGAAAACTAAAAAAAAAAGAGATTCAGAGCATTTAAGATATGGTATTACAGAAGGGTGCTAAATATTAAGTGGACTGGTTAGATAAGAAATAGAATTGGTGGAAAATCCTGACTAGAAGAAGGGACAGGGTGAGAAGACATGTGTTAAGACATCAGGAAATAACTGTCACAGTATTTGAGAGAGATGTTGTGGGTAAAAACTGCATGGAAACTGGAGACTGGACTATGCCCAACAAATAAGTCATAGTGGGCTGCAATAGATCCCCCCATCCGCCCCCTCGCATGCTCTAAAAAAATTCACTGTGTATTCATGAAGTAGACTAGGGTCTCATTATTCTAATATACATCTACAGCTACATAGATACCCCGCAATCCAACCTATGGCACATGGCAGAGGCTACCCCATACTACTAACAATCATTTCTTTTCCTGTTCCACTCACAGATAGAATGAGGGAAAAATGGCTATCCATATGCCTCTGTATGAGCCCTAATTTCTCACATCTTATCGTTGTTGTCCTCACTCATAATGTATGTTGGAGGCAACAGAATCGTTCTGCTGTCAGCTTCAAATGCTGGTTCTCTAAATTTTCTCAATAGTGTTCCTCAAAAAGGGTGTTGCCTTCCCTCCAGGGATTCCCACTTGAATTCCTAAAGTATCTCTGTAACACTTGCATGTTGTTTGAATCTACGAGAAACAAATCTAGAAGCCCACCTCTGAAGTGCTTCGATATTTTCCTTAAATCCGACCTGGTATGGATCCCAAAAACTCAAACAATACTCAAGAACAGGTTGCATTAGCATCCTATATGTGGTCTCCTTTGTACGAGGTTTGGAACTTAAATAGTGGTAAGTATTTATTCACAATTGATACAAAAGAGTTAAATGTTTGCACCTGTTACTGTCTTTCAAAGTAGTCACAGCGTTGTGTAGAAATCATTGCCAGCGATGTGGAAGGTGTAGTATACCGGTAGCAGAGCCTGGTTTGTTGATGATGTGAATGGAGCGGTCTACTGCCTGTCGAATCTCTGGAACAGTTCTGAAGCGAATGCCACGATGTGGTTCCTTTATCTTCGGAATCAAATCAAAGTCACAATAACTTAAATGTCTGGGGAGTATGGTGGATGGTGCAGTACTTCTCAGTCCCATCGACTGAACAGAGCAGCCACAGCTTGCCAGCTTGCGCTGCATGTGCTCGCGCATTGTCATGCAAAATGATTGGGGGGGGGATTGTGCAGAAAGTGTTGCCACTTCATTCGCAAAGCTGGTTGATGCTCCAAAAACGAACAGTAATACTGTGCATTGATGGTCTGCCATGGAGGAACGTAATGCATTAGGATAACACCATCACAGTCTCACATGAGAATCACCATAACTTTAGATGCTCCATTTGCACCATCAACAGAACAGGCTCTGCTAACAGTATACTATACCTTCCACATTGCTGGCAACAGGTTGTACACAACGCTGGTGACTACTTTGAAGGACAGTAACGGTGCAAACATGTAACTCTTTTGTATTGGATGTGAATAAATAGTTGGCGCTATTTAAGTTCCAACCCTCGTAGATGAACCACACTTCCCTAGAATTCTCCCCATCAATCAAAGTCGACCATTCACCTTTCCTACCACAATCCTTACGTGTTTGTTCCATTTCATATTGGTTTGCAACATTATGCCCAGATATTTAAATGATGTGACTGCATAAAGCAGGACACTACTAATGCTGCATCTGAACATTGTCAGTTTGTTTTTCCTTCTCATCTGTGTTAACTTACATTTTTCTATATTTAGGGCTAGCTGCCAATCATCACACTAACTAGAAATTTTGTCTAAGTCATTTTGTATCCTCCTACAGTCATTAAACTTCGACACTTTACTATACACCACAGCATTATCAACAAACAACTGCAGATTGGTGCCCACCCTGTCTACCAAATCATTTATGTATATAGAGAACAACATTGGTCCTATCACACTTCCCTGGGGCAGTCCTGATGACACCCTTATCTTATGATGAACATTCACCATTTAGGATGGTAAACTGGGTTCTGAGTGGCTTGCATCTTCTTTAACAGCCTTCAAGGGACACTGTGTGAAATGCTTTCCGGAAATACAGAAATATGGACTCCGCCTGTTGCCCTTCATCAATAGTTCACAGAATATCATGAGGGAAAGGGCAAGCAGAGTTTCCCCATGAGTGATGCTTCCTAAAACCATGCTGATTTGTGGATATATACTTCTTGGTCCCATTGTGTTCAAACTGAGAATATGTTGAAGAATTTTGCAGAAAACCATTAGGAATATTTGTCTGTAATTTTGTGAGTCTGTTATTTTGCTCTAATGAAAGAAGTTATACTGAAGTATGATAGTAAAGAGTGGTGGAGTATTAGACACTTCAGCAGTGACAGTGTCAAAGGTGATGAAGACATGATGACTTCTATGTGTACATTGTCAGGAATAGCCAATGAAAATTTGTCCTGAGAACACCCAGTAAATATGCAAACTGGAGAAAAATGACACTACATTGAACAATGGCAATTAGAATACAATAATTTTATTTTTTCCTGTATTTGTTTTACCTGACAAGATGAAGGTTTCCAGTGTATCTCATAAATCTAATCAGGATCTGGCACCCTGCAACTAATCAGGCATTTAGCCCCCTTAGAGGTTATATTTACAATAAAATTGCAGTGTGCACGTACACAAGTTACACAAGCAACAACAACAACAACAACAACAACAATGATAATAATAATCTTTATAGTTATAGTAAGTAACTTAAGTATTAGAATAATGTCATTGATATTAATATTATGTTAAGTACATTCCCTGTAGTAAAATATTACTGTGGACTGAGAAGCAGGTATTAGTGTATCTGTACAGGGTGGTGAATAAAGGTACACCCAACTTTTTGGAAACATTCTTCACAGACAGAGGGAGGAAACGTATTACATGAACATGCTTTATTCCCAAATTATTACTCATTTTCTACAACCTGTTATAGCTCCTTAACCACTGAGAACACAAGAACAGAATATACCAGCATAGTATAAGAAACTCTTTCGTAGAGGAAATGTTCAAAATGCTCTCTTGGGTATGGTTAGTTGAGTTGTAATTGGAGACAGACTTTTCACCTATGTTGTGCAGTATCACAGGGGTACATCAGTGCTTCCAGGATTCAATTTGATAGGGAATACCTGTGCAATCAAAGGACATTTTGAACATTTCAAGTGTGAATGAGTTTCATATGGTATGCATGTTCTTTCTGTTCTACGTGTTTCCTGTGATTAATCTGCTATGAAGAGCTGTAGACTATGAGTCCTGATATATAAATAAAGTGTTCAAGACCCATGCTAATACTGATTCCACAGAATAGGAAAAAAAGTCCTAGTACAGTCTGGAGTTGTGCAGCAGAGACTGTGGTAGGATGAAGATTTGTATCAGTCCAGGAAGTGTTATGAAAATTCAGTTTCCAGCACACAATCTATGAAAAAGCAGTATCAGGGATTGAACCTACGTGCACTCTTAATCTTTGACACAAGTCCAGGTTTTAATTTTCTAGATGGTTTATACTCAAGTAACTGTGCATGAAGCTTTCAGTTTGTTGATATCTTTCACAGTGTTTGCAAATTTTTATGACAGTTAGTTTCAGCATACACAGAACTGGCAATTCCTCTGTGGTGAATCTGTGGTAGAGAATTCCACCAGTAAAATATATTTTCAAGGGCTTTTACTTTATGAATATATTTCAGAAGTAGGAAAGATTTTAAAGTCCTCTCAACACCGGTGTCTACATTACAGCTACGTCATACCCTGTAAGCCAACAAGTGGTGTATGCCAGAGGGTACTTCTAGTACCACTAATTGATTTCCCCCTTCCCTGTTCCACTTAAAAATGGTGCATGGGAAGAATGATTGTCAATAAGGCTCTGTATTACCTCTGATTTCTCGAATTTTCTCATCATGATCATTTCATCAGATGTATACGAGAGAAAGTAATATAGTGTCCAACTCTTCCGAGAAAGGGCTCACACAAAATTTCAGTAGTAAACCTTTCTGTGACACACAACACCTCTCTTGTATTGTCTGCTACTGGGGTTTGTTAAGCATCTCTGTAAGGGTCTTGCACTGACTAAATGATCCCATGACAAAACGTGCTGCTCTTCGTTGGAACTTGTCTATTAGTCCTACTTGGTAATGCTCTCCGATTGATGAACAGTACTCAAGAATTGGTTGAACAATTGCCTTATAAGCCACTTCCTTCGTGGATGACTTACATTTCCTTAAGATTCTTCCTATCAAACTCAGTCTGGCATCTGTTTCTCCTACTGTTTTATATAGTCACTCCACTTAAGTTCGCTCCAGGTAGTTACTCCTAGATATTTTATGGTAGATAGTGTTTCCAGCAATTTGTCGTACAGTAGTGGATTTCTTTTCTTGTGTATGTGCAAGACGTTACATTTATTTACATTAAGGGTCAACGGCCAGAGCCTGCAAGACTCACCAGACCTGTGCAGGTCACTGTGGCCTTCCTACTTTCTTATAAACAACTGCATTATCTGCAAACAGTCTTAAAGAGCTTCCAGTGCTTTCTAATATGCCATTTATGTACTTTGTAGACAGTAACAGTCCTATCGTACTTCCTTGGTGTGCTCCAGAAATTATCTTTAAATCTGACAATTTTATTCCGTTCAGAACAACATGTTGAGTTCTTTCCTAAGGTAAGGTAATTTGATGGTGTTGATTTCTGCCTAGGAGGAAATCTATCGAGATGAAGTAATATTTCATAAAATTACAAAGAGGCAAAATGATTGGTTGTTGTGGTCTTCAGTCCAAGCTATTCTATCCTGTACAAGCTTCTTCATCTCCAAGTAACTACTGCAACCTACATCATTCTGAATCTGCTTAGTGTATTCATCTCTTGGTCTCCCTCTACAATTTTTACCCTCCACACTGCCCTCCAATACTAAATTGGTGATCCCTCAGAACATGCCCTACCAACCGATTCCTTCTTCTAGTCAAGTTGCGCCACATATTTCTCTTCCATCCAATTCTATTCCGTGCCTCCTCATTAGTTACATGATCTACCCATCTAATCTTCAGCATTTGTCTATAGCATCGAAAGCTTCTATCCTCTTTTTGTCTAAACTAGTTATTGTCCATGTCTCACTTCCATACATGGCTACACTCAATACGAATAATTTCAGAAAAGACTTTCTGACACTTAAATCTATACTCAATGTGAACAAATTTCTCTTTTTCAGAAACGCTTTCCTTTTCATTCCCAGTCTACATTTTATATCCTCTCTACTTTGACCATCATCAGTTATTTTGCTCCCCAAGTAGCAAAACTCATCTACTACTTTAAGTGTCTCATTTCATAATCTAATTCCCTCAGCATCACCTGATCTAATTCGACTACATTCCATTATCCTCATTTTGCTTTTGTTGATGTTTATCTTATATCATCCTTTCAAGACACTGTCCATTCCGTTTGACTGCTCTTCCAGGTCCTTTGCTATCTCTGACAGAATTACAATGTCATCAGCAAACCTCTTAAGTTTTTATTTCTTCTCCATGGATTGTTTCCTTTACTGCTTGCTCAATATACAGATTTAATAACGATGGGGATAGGCTACAACCCTGCCTCACTCCATTCCCAACCACTGCTTCCCTTTCATGCCCCTCAACTCTTTTTAACTGCTATCTGGTTTCTGCACAAATTGTAAACAGCCTTTCGCTCCCTGTATTTTACCCCTGCCACCTACAGAATTTGAAAGAGAATATTCCAGTCAACATTGTCAAAACCCTTGTGTAAGTCTACAAATACTAGAAACTTAGGTTTGCCTTTCCTTAATCTATATTCTAAGATAAGTCATAGGGTCGTATTGCTCACGTGTTCCAACATTTCTACGGAATCCAAACCGATCCTCCACAATGTCAGCTTCTACCAGTTTTTCCATTCATCTGTAAAGAATGTGTGTTGGTATTTTGCAGCCATGACTTATTAAACTGATAATTTGGTAATTTTCACGCCTGTCAACACCTGCTTTCTTTGGCATTGGAATTATTACATTCTTATTGAAGTCTGAGGGTACTTCACCTGTCTCATACATCTTGCTCACCAGGTGGTAGAGTTTTGTCAGGGCTGTCAGTAGTTCCAGTGTAATGTTGTCTACTCCTGGGGCCTTATTTCGACTTATGTCTTTCAGTGCTCTGTCAAATTCTTCATGCAGTATCATATCTCCCACTTCATCTTCATCTACATCCCCTTCCATTTCCATAATATCGCCCTCAAGTACATCACCCTTGTAGAGATCCTCTATATACTCGTTACACCTTTCTGCTTTCCCTTCTTTGCTTAGAACTGAGTTTCCATCTGAGCTCTTGATACTCTTACAAGTTGTTCTCTTTTCTCCAAAGGTCTCTTTGATTTTTTTGTAGACAGTATCTATCTTATCCCTAGCAATATATGCCTCTACATCCTTACAGTTGCCCTCTGGCCGTCACTGCTTAGCCATTTTGCATTTTGTGTCATTTCATTTTTGAGACATTTGTATTACTTTTTGCCTGCTTCATTTGCTGTATTCTTATATATGCTCCTTTCATCAATTAAGTTGAATATCTCTTCTGTTACCCAAGGATTTCTACTAGCCCTTGCCTTTCTACCTTTTTGATCCTCTGCTGCCTTTACTATTTCATCTCTCAAAGCTACCCATTCTCCTTCTACTGTATTTCTTTCCCCTGTTCTTGTCAATTGTTCCCTAATGCTCTATCTGAAACTCTTTACAACCTCCAGTTCTTTCAGTTTATCCAGATCCCATCTCCTAAAATTCCCACTTTTTCACAGTTTCTTCAGTTTTAATCTACAGTTCAGAGTCCACATCTGCCCCTGGAAATCTCTTACGATTTAAAACCTGGTTCCTACATCTCTGTCTTACCATTATATTATCTATCTGAAACCTTCCAGTGTCTCCAGGCCTCTTCCATGTATACAACCTTCTTTTATGATTTTTAAACCAAGTATTAGCTATGATTAAGTTATGCTCTGTGCAAAATTTTTACCCCCTTTCCATACTCACCAACAACTTTTCCTTCTCTTCCTTTTCCTACTATTGAATTCCAGTCCCCTCACTATCTGAATAATTTCTTTTATCTCATCATACATTTCTTCAATATCTTCATTGACTGCGAAGCTAGTTGGGATATAAACTTGTACTACTGTGGTGGGTGTGGGCTTCGTGTCTATCTTGGCTACAATAATGCGTTCACTAAGCTGTTTGTAGTAGCTTACTCGCATTCCTATTTTTTTATTCATTACTAAACCTACTCCTGCATTACCCCTATTTGATTTTGTATTTATAACCCTGTATTCACCTTACCAGAAGTCTTGTTCCACCCGCCACCGAACTTCACTAATTCCCACTATATCTAACTTGAACCTATCCATTTCCTTTTTCAAATTTTCTAGCCTGCCTACCTGATTAAGGGGTTTGACATTCCACACTCCGGTCCGTAGAATGCCAGTTTTCTTTCTCCTAATAACAACATCCTCCTGAGTAGTCTCCACCCGGAGATCCAAATGGGAGACTATTTTACCTCTGGAATAATTTACCCAAGAGGACGCCATCATCATTTAACCATACAGTAAAGATGCATGCTCTCGGGAAAAATTACAGCTGTAGTTTCCCCTTGCTTTCAGCCATTTGCAGTACCAGCATAGCAAGGCCATTTTGGTTAATGTTACAAGGCCAGAGCAGTCAATCATCCGGACTGTTGCCCCTGCAACTACTGAAAAGGCTGCTGCCCCTCTTCAGGAACCACACATTTGTCAGGCATCTTACCACATACCCCTCCATTGTGGTTGCATCTACAGTATGGCTATCTGTATTGCTGAGGCACGCAAGCCTCCCCACCAGTGGCGAGGTCCATTCCAGTACTACCAATAATAACTCTTGAAGTGAAAACAGTAATACCGGTTTTCAGAGCTATTTCTCAGACACGGAAGAGGAGCAGGTGACCCAGGGGCTGTAACTCAGAATGCAGGATGATAGGGTGATCTCTGCTTCTGGTTTTTTAGTGTGTCTATTGGCAGTAGTGAAATCCTGCCTCCTGACTGGAATGTCATTCTGTAGTTTTACAATTTTCTCAGGTAAATTTTCTTTTTGGTAGGAGTAATATTTCAGTTGGGCAAAAGGTGGGGGAGGATGATCTCGATTTCACTCGAAGAAACTTAAGAGAATTATGCAATATCTCTATCAGAATGACTGGATGGCAATTTGAGCTCCATTCCCCCGAATATCAATCCAGTCTTATAATTACTGTGACACATCAATCAATACATACAGGGTATTCCCATAAGAGCATGCAAAAATTTAACAGGACATAGAGGATACTCCACAGAAAAATTTGAGGTAGGGAGCTCGGGGCTGGAGCAGCCAGCTTGAGGATATAATAGGAATAAAATCACATTACTGTGACTTTTTTATCTACATTAGGTACAGTTAACTGCAAATACCATCACTGACACAATGTATGTACCATTTGTACTGTAACTTACAAAATGTGCTGAAACTTATGGCCATCAACCTCAATGCAAGCGTGACACTGGCGAACAAGATTCTGATGCACCCTGACAAATATCCCTGGTGTGTTTCAAATCACATCACAGGCAGTACAATTCTGGCAACTAATTCCATCTCCATATCCACTGGGGTCACATAGACAAGTGACTTTAGATATCCCCATGGGAAATAATCAAGGGGATTCAGGTCAGATGACCTCACATGCCATGGGATAGGAACTCTCCTTCCAATCCAGCAACCAGGAAATACAGCAATGAGATAGTTGCAGACATCCACTCTGAAGTAAGGCAGTGCCCTGTCATGTTCTATCCACAACGTCTCACGAACAGCCATGGGTACATTCTCCAACAACTCAGATAGAACTCTTTGCACAAAACTCAAGTACAAATGGCCAGGTAGGCTTCCTAGTAATCAGGCTTGTCCTCATTGTTTCCTTGAAGGAAATAAAGAATGCAGATGTAAATAAACAGCACAGTATTTGTAAACTTGTACGCATGTTAGTTGTAAACAAGCTGAAAAACAATAATGTTAAATGAAGAGGTAGTCAAGTTTACTTCAATATCTCCTTAAGATGGCTTCCCTGACCCCCAGTTTCCTACTGTTAAGCATCTCTGTAACAGTCTTGGAGCATTTTCTATGTCCTGTTCATTTTTGCACACTCTTACGGAAACACTCGTATATGTTGCAGTTGTCCCACAGACTGCTTCCAGCATCTCTGCAAAGCATCTGTCTATCTTTATGTATACATCTGATATATCTGCAATGTCAATACACACTTTTTTTCATGAAAACGTGCCAAAACTTGCTTATTATAAGTGACACTGAATAATTGCCTTAATAAAGCCTACACGCAACACTGTAGATCAAATGTAGATTGAATTATGATTCTAGTGATGCATTTATTAATAATATTCACTGGTGCCCAATGGTGAGATTAAATAGTTCAATAATGAGGTGTGAAATTTTTATCAATCTTGTTTCTCACACTGATGAATAGTTGCATTGCATTTTTCAACATTTGTGGTGCCAGTGTAACTTTGACTACAGCATTGGAGTATTTACTTTCTACAAAAGCATCCCTATTTCAAGTACATATTTGCTTCCACTGTTAACATCAAGTTCTTGAATACAAACACGTGTAGCAGTAAAAGTATGCAAATAGATATTTTTGCAGAAATTCATAGCTCACTTTTTCAACTACTTGAAATTACATATATTGCTATTTTTTGAATTTTACAGAGACAATGAAGACTCTTGCAATAATTCTAGCCATTATTCCCCTTGCCATGGCAGGGAAGAAGCACAAATATGAACATTTAATACATGATAAATATGGAGCACTATGTAAGTTGAACATTCAATGGTATGATTTATATAATCATTGTACATTTTATTTGGTACTTTAAAACTGAGAAAATAATTATGCAAAAGTGAAAATTAAGCTACATTATAACAAACAGTTGATCATGTATCTTGAGAAATAAATCTTCATTGAAATTAAAGTGTCTGATATAGTTTCACTGTCACAACTTTAATGCTGTTTAATGATTAAGGCATTAAGCTGTCATTCAGACAAAAGTTCAGTACTACTGATAACAAATAAGGTATATGACTGGACACCCAATTTTAAAATTAGAAGCAATAGCCAATCTCTTTTCAGCCATGCTGTTACTTAGGGGGGAGGTGCACTTTAGGTACTTTCCCCAGGGCTCCCATTACGGTATTTACACCCCTGACGGGAAATGAAAAAGAAGACCTGAAACGTATCTCCTAGCTGTCACCTCAACACAGAGCTGGATAACATTTCACTTAAGCTGCTAATTGAATGCACAACAGAATTATTTAAACATCTGACACACCTAATACATACCTTCCACTACCATGGTGAATTTCCTGATCTCTTGAAAATCACTTAAATTCTAGCAGTGTATAAAAAGAGAATAAAAATTCACACAAAAAGCTACAGAGCAATATCGTTTTAACTTCAGAACTCCACAAACTGCTAGAGGGAGTAATATTAAATCACCCCGAGGCATATTTCATCAAATATAACCTATTCTACAATCCACAGCTTAGTTTTATGAAAGGGAGATTTGCTGTAACAAGAGTAGCACCCTTTATACATGAAATCATAAACTGGATAAAGGAGACAAAATAAGAAGCACTTTCGTAGATATAAGCAATACTTTTGATACTGCAACTCATACTATACTGCATGCTGCATAAACTGGAAGAATATGGGATGAAAAGAGAAGTACTAACACTATTTACTTACTATTTAACAGACAGAAAACAATGTATGAGGAGTAGTCTGAAAAGTTTGCAACCTCATCATGAAGACAGTAACACTTGTCAACAAAAGTTGGGGAATTTTTTCGCACTTGCATAATAATGCACTCACCACAATTTCAAATATTTTAGACTTGCATTTGTTATTTGATAGTCTTTTTAGCGAGTTGGTATGAGGATTTTTGTGAAAATGAACAAACTAGAGTATCAAGCTGTAATTAGATTTTTGTTATTAAAAGGCAATAAGCCAAAGCAAATTATATATGAGTTGATTGCTTTGTATGGGGACTCTAAACTGTCATTTAGCACTGTGAAATTTTGGGCAGCTGAATTTGGATATGACAGTACCAGCTTGAGTGACAATGAATGTTTTGGATGGCCAAAAACAGAAACCACTGATGATAACATTGCTCAGGTTCATGAAATAATGCTAGAGAAAAAGGAAAAACTATTACAGGATCATAATACACATCATTATTTGACAAGCTGAAAGCCGAAATGACATTTTCAGGAGAACAAAAATTTGTTTCACCAAGAAAACACACCATCTCACACCTCAGTGGTTGCCATGGTGAAAAGCCACTAGTTGCAGTCTCAACCACTTGAACAGCATCCTTATACACCAGATGTATCCTCAAGTGATCTCCTCCCCCCCCCCCCCCCCCTCCCCTTTGCTAAAAGTTGAGTTCAGAGGACAGAAATTTTCATCGAATGAAGAGGCCATCACCTTTGTAAACAAATGTTTTGCAGAGAAAGTTTTACAGTAGATTGCCCTCTGATTTTATGATAACTAATTTAAATAACTTAAAGAATAAACTGCAATACTTATTAGTAGAGAAATGCTGTTATCCAATAGAAGAATTCAAATTAAAATCCCTCTTGTAAATCTGTTAGTGTGTTTAACTATAAGTTTATTTTTGTAACAAAAACCTGATAACTTCTGTTCTTCATCAATGCATGCATTTGTCTTTTAGTGGTGCTATCTTATGTTTCACCTTATATGTAAATTAAAACTATGACAGTGTCTGAAAACTGATTTTATGTGGGCAGTGAATAAATAAATAAAAATAAAATAATTGGCATTATAATGTTTCTTCCAGGTTATATAACAGAGTATAATTTCCATACCCACAATATTATGAAAAGTATAGTTGCTACTCACCATACAGTGAAGATGATGAATCACAGATAGGCACAACAAAAAATTGTCTGTAGCTGCTGAGGCCAGACCAAGAGCAGCAGTGCATGATGGGAGAAGCAACCGGGGGGGGGGGGGGGGGGGGAGTAAGGAGGAGGCTGGGGCAAGGAGGGGAAGGGATATCAGGCTAGGGATGGAGGTCGGTAAAGTGCTGCTTCTGGGAGCATATAGGGATTAGGTGGAGAGAGGGTAGGGCAGCTACATACAGTTGGGAGGTTAGCTGTATGGCAGGGGGGGGGGGGGGAGGGGGGGAGGGGTAGTGGAAAAGGAGAGAAGTAAAAAAAACTGTGAGTGTGTTGGTGAAACAGATGGCTGTGTAGTGCTGGAATGGGAACAGGGAAGGGGCTGGTTGGGTAAGGACAATGACTAACAAAAGTTCAGGCCAGAAGGGATATGGGAACATAAGATATATTGCAGAGAAAGTTGCCACCTGCACAATCCAGAAAAGCTGGTATTGGTGGGTGTTATCAAAATGTTTAGCTCCAGGACAAATTTGCTGTTTGTTACAAGGCAACAGATAGATTAAATGGGGTTCCCAGGATATTGCCAATGCACTAACTTTAAAGGCCCTTTCTCAAAAAGCTTATATGTGTTTGAGAAAGCACAACATTCCTTTGCTCTGTTGTGCAATGCTTCAGAAGTGGTCTAGAAGTTTTAAGTGCAATTCAGGCATTTTGGAAGAAATTTTGACAATTTTGAGAGCAAAGACTCATACATTTACTGTGTTAGAAAAGAAAATTGAACTGGGTTTTGATGAAATGAACATTGATGTGCATGTCTGCAATGATGCGATGGAAGAAAAGATTTTAGGACCTCACAGCAGTGTGATAGTTGTGATGGTTCATTGTCTATGGAAATCTTGGAAGGAGCCAGTTTATTATGATTTTGATATGACAATGAACAGTAATCTGCTCCAAGGCATAATAAGGAAAGTTGAACATTCAGGGTTGCATGTTGTGGCTGTAACATGTGATATGGTAGGAAAAAATTTTAGACTGTGGAATGAGCTTTGTGTTGACACATCCTAAACATTTTTCACAAATCCAGCAGACAAGGAAAGAAAGATCTGGGTTTTCTACAATGTGACTCACTTACCGAAGCTTCTTAGAAACCACTTTTTGGATGAATGAGTAGTTCTACCTAATGGAACTTCAGTAATGAAGAAGTTAATTGAGAGCCTTTTAGACAGTCAGAAAGGTGAACTGATTATAACACACCACTTATCAGAAGCTCACATCAGTGTCACAGGTAGAGTGCGGCGACATGTTAGGATGGCTGCTCATTTATTTTGACACTGCATGGCTAAAGTTCTGATGTATGTTCTAGGAAAGGAATGTGAAAGTATTTTCTTTGAATTAGTCACTGATGTGTTTGACATTTTGAATACTAGAGTTCCTTTTTGCATAGCACACTTCTACATAGTGGGTTCACCCTTCCAAGCCAAGAGAACAGTTTAAGGTTTCAAGATGTTTGCCATGATATGCACTTTGGAAACAGAAAGGGTTTGTTTCTGTTTCAAAAGGGGTTTATCATCTCCATCACATCACTTCTAGGACTGTTTGAAGAAGTAAGAAACGATAAAGGAAGGTATATCCTAACATCTCGACTAAATCAAGACTGTCTGGAAAATTATTTTTAGAGAATTCTATACTTGGTGCTTTCTGTAACAACCCTTCAGCAGTTGAAGTCAAGCACAGAAACTAAAATGTGCTCAATTCCTGGAACAAATTCTGATTCCTGGATTTCTATTCTTTCTCAAAGGGGTCTTTTAAATCTGACAACAAACTGGGTGAACACAGTAAAATAATTTGATATTGTATTTTCTGGGTTTCATGGGCATACCATTTCTAAGTGTGATAAAGTAATTAAAACTTTGACATCAATCATCAAAGCAAAGTTTCCTCTGGTGCACAAAGATATAATTAGTTTGTATGCAAGTATGAGAACATTTATCTACTTAGGCATTTGAATAAAGAGAAGCAGTTGCAAGCAAGGAAGAAGAATGCAGCAAAGAAGAATTTGATGTGGACAGCATCTTGACTATGTAAAAATTGAAAATTCACATCCCTTCAATCGCAACAGGCATTTAATTCACTTAAAAATTACAGGATGCAGGTATATTCATTTACCGAATTGAATTATTGCATCTAGAGTGGAATTATTTTTAGTTATGTACTTGTTAGGGCCAATTTATTTATCTCTGTTTCTTTAACACACTTTAAAAGCATTTAAATCATTTACAGAAGACACATGCTGTGTAAACCTTCACTTAACCTTGCTTTCATACAGTGAGCTGTCTGGCATGACCGGCAGTTGTCTGTCTGCTGACATCACGTGAGAACGACCAATCACAGTTTCTTTGTTGTTTTTCTAAAAGCTTTACCTGTTTTTGTAGACAAACATTACATGATAGAAAATGTTGTTTTTCTAAAAGCTTTACCTGTTTTTGTAGACAAACATTACATGATAGAAAAAAAAAAACAATGTAATCAGCACCAAAACTACATAAAAAATCAGTTATCAAAACTAAAAAAAAAAAAAAAATGTTTAAAATATTTTTGGTAGACCTTTTTTATCAAAGGCATAAAAATGAAAATTAGTAAAGCAGAAGGGCCTGTTTGCTGAGAGTTGTTAAAGCAAAAAATTGAACTATAGACTTTAGGAAAATAAAGCTGACAAAATTTACAGTAAGCCTGTTCCATACTCACTTCCAGAATTGTGTAAATTTAATTTTGCTCCAGTCACATCCTGAGACATCGAAAGCTCTTTGTCTGTACAAAGCATTGTTCTGTTCAGACAGAAATGGTTTTAATAGTTTTAATTTTGAAATTTTTTAAAAAGTGTGTGTAACAATACAAATAATGCCAGGGAGACTGAAGAAGGATACAACTGCTTGTTTTTATTATAAAAAGTGTGGTTTATTTGAAAATAGTAGTTTTTTGGTCTCCATGTTTTATATTTTTAAGCCCATATTATATGTAAATATTTTGTCATGTTTAATACATATTTATCTGAACCCTAGTGATTAGGCTGAGTGCTCATTCTCATGATTAGACTGATTGCTTGTCCTCTCTTCAACAGTTATTGTTGGTTATAGTTCAGCTGTTTACTCTTTTAAAACTAGACTTTGTCTTTTCATCGTTTATAGTTCATGTGTCCAATAATTTGTAAAAGGGTATAACAGAAGGCTAGAAACTTTTCCATTCTCTCTTTTCTCTCCTTTAGCTAGTACTCCGTAATATTGGGCACTATTCCATTCTCCAATGCTACATTTCAGCTCTCATGACAGTTTGATTTTCATGCTGTTTCATGCTTTGCATTAATTACTCCACTTCCCCGTAAGTACTCACAATCTTCAGTTAGTGATATTGGTATGTTAAAATGTATAATTTTTGTAGGTTTGATTTACATTTTGATACTGTGTGGTGGTCCTACCTTAATAGAATTTGTTGACATGAATTTGTTTTTCTTATACATCTTTCAAGAAGAAAATTAATAAAAACTGACTTTTTAAGGACCACATGCAACCAAAAATTAAATTTATTATGTTTTGTAAACAATAAAGAAACTGCATAGGATTTGGCGGTCATACACAATTGCAAAATTTCATGTGGTCAGAGACAAATAAGTTGCAGAGTAAAAATATATACAGAGTTACAAAAAGCAAACTTGTAAGGCAAGTAATCAGAAACGTGAGTCAAGAAAACTTATTTACCTACAGAGAGATTGCATATGAGATTAAATTAAGTGATGAATTCAACATCTTAGAAAGTGAATATTATATGGATGTAGTTGAAAAGAACAACTGCTTATCAAGAGGTATGTAGGCTAACAGCAAGATTTACTACAGATATGAGCAAGGCAAAAGAAATGAAACTCTGAAATGGGATAAGAAAATTATTAGAGAGCAGGAAAGAATTTCATCCAAATTCTAACAGAATCATTATAGAATTTGCTGCAAATTAAAGATTTTTTTTTTAGTAATATCTTTTAAACAGAGTGAGAAGTACACCAAAATTTTGATAAAAGGAACAACTGAAAAAAAGAGAGAAAACAATGTCATTCTGGAACCAACACAGTAGTGCTTGAGTAAGTGTATAAAGCTATTCGAAATCTCCATCTATATCTAGACTCTGCAAACAACTGTGAGGTGCATGGCAGAGAGTACATCCCATTGTACCACTTATTAGGGTTTCTTCCTGTTCTATTCACATATGGGGTGTGAGAAGAATGATTATTTGAATGCCTCTGTGTGTGGAGTAATTATTCTAATCTTATCCTCATGATACTTATGCAAGTGATACATAGGGGGTTGTCCTATATTTCTAGAGTAATTATTTAAAGCCAGTTCTTGAAACTTTGTTAACAGACTTTCTAGGGTTAGTTTATGTCTATCTTCAAGAGTGAGCTCAGTTGCTTCAGTATTTCTGTGACACTCTCCCATAGATTAAACAAACCTGTGACCATTCACACTGCCCTTCTCCATCTACATTCAATATCTGCTGTTAGTCCTATCTGGTACTGGGCCCACACACTTGAGCAGTATTCTAAAAACCAATCACACAAGTGGTGTGTAAGCAAACTCTTTTGTAGACTGATTGCATTTTCCCAGTATTCTACCAATAAACTGAAGTCTACCACCTGCTTTATTCACAACTGAACCTCTGTGATCATTTCATTTCATATCCCTACAAAGTGTTATACCCAGGTATTTGTATGAGATGGCCAATTCCTACAGTGACTCATTGATCTTATAGTCATAGGATACTATGTTTTTTTTGTTTTATGATATGCAAAAATTTACATTTCCAGACATTTAGACCAAGTTTCCAATCTCTGCATCACATTGAAATCTTATCAAGATCTGACTGAATATTTATGCAGCTTCTCTCAGATAATGCTTCATTAGATATAACTGCTTTATCTGCAAAAGCCTGATTTTACTATTAATATTGTCTGAAAGGTCAATAATATGCGGCATGAACAGCAAGAGCCCTGACACACTTCCCTTGACTCACCCAAAGTTACTTGTACATCTGATGATGACACACTATTCAAGATAACATGCTGCACCCTCCCTACCATAAAGTCTTAAACCCAGTCACAAATTCCACTTGATACCCCATGTGATTATACTTTTGTCCAAAAGTGTAGGTTTGGTGCTGAGTCAAATGGTTTTTGGAAATCAAGAAATACAGCATCTACATGATTGCCTTGATCTAAAGCTTTCAGTATGTGATGTGAGAAAAGTGCAAGTTGGGTTTCACATGATCAGTGTTTTCGAAATCTGCTGGTTGGCATTGAGGAGGGCATTCTGTTCTAGATACCTCATTATGTTTGAGCTCAGAATATGTTCTAAGGTTCTACATCAAATCAATGTCAAGGATATTGGACAGTTTTTTTGTGGATGACTTTTACTATCCTTCTTCCCGTGAATGTCGTCTGTGCCTTTTTCCAAGGCACAGGCACAGTTTTTTGGGGGATCTACAATGAACACAGGGGCTTACTCAGCCATAAATTCTGTATAGAACCTGACAGGAATTTCATCAGGCCTGGAATTTTGTTCAGTTTTAATGATTTCAGCTGTTTCTCAACACCACTGACACTAATACTTATTTCATTTATTTTTTCAGTGGTACGAAGATTAAATTGGGGAAATTCTCATGGATTTTCCTTTGTAAAGGAACATTTGAAAATGGAGTTAAGCATTTCAGCTTTTACTTTGCTACCCTCAATTTCAGTTCCTGTCTCATTCACTATGAAGTGAGACAGGTGCCCCAACCCCCCTTCCCCTGGAGTATTTTTAAAAAATCGATTTTTCAAAAATATGTTAATTTTGTAACACACATCTTTCTGAAGACATATAAAACATATATATTAGAGGAAATGTAAGACATGTTATTTGGTCTTACATGTGCCAAAGTGCAGTGACATGCCTCTTCACTCAGCATTCTTCTATTGAATGTTACTGTATTTCACTCTGTGGAATTCAAACATGTGTAGTTTGTAATGGGAGCCATCAAACCTACATTCAGGATAGTGGAATTTAAAATGCCCTATGGTGTCTCTCCTGCTCACATTTGTCCAGTTTGCCATCCTACCCCTCTTTAAAAAAAACTCATGATTAATATTGGGTGGGATTATTTATGGCCAGTACGATAAGAACTCTTCAGAAAATTTGCACTCTTTATTTTCTGTTAGCTAATAACTTTCTGTTTTGTGTGACATAAAATTAAAATAGGAAACATAAAACCATTGAAGACAAGAGACAATGAAGACAGTACTCATTTCTCCAATCCTTACATGCCAGCATTTTTTTTCTCTATAATCTTGCTTCAGCTTTACATGGCCTGCTTTCCTTTCTGTGAAATAATCTATTACATCTTCAAAGTTTGTCACACCTTTTGCTACAAGATAAATCAATATGTTGTCTAATGCTGAAACAGCTGTTAACATGAACAGTTCCCAAGACTGGTGTGGTTTCTTCATTCGATTATGTATATTTTGTCACTGTCTGCTAGACAAAACAAAGTAGGCCTTTCTAATATTGCAACAATTGTAACACACACCAAATAAGCGTGACTGCTTTGGCACAAATGGGCATTTTTATCTACCTCATTTACATAAGTAACACACCAGAATATAATTCACGAAGTACAAATATCAAATGCCTATGAGCCCTACTACAAGCAAAAAGTATTGTGTTAGGAAATAGTTTCACATTTCATTCATATGCTCCAGTTCCTCAAGTATGAGATCGAAAAGTATTAGTAGTACAAAATTTTTATATAAATTTGGAATTGTCATGTTCTTCCATATAATTTGTGTGATGTCCTTGTTTCTTCTCCTTCTTTGTTCTAACAAACAATCTTGTCATAATTAACTCTGTAACTATTCCTGCCATTGTCAAAACTTATTCTCCAGTTAACTTCACTAATCCTGTCAGAATCAATGGTTTAGTATCCTGTGTTATTCTCTAGTTGGGCATGTTGCATGTTTATACAATGCATTTTCTGTGTTATTTCGAGAATAGAACTTAAGTGGCTGCTAACTGGGGACTGTACAACTGGCCTTTAGTAGTGTAGTGATTTGGAAAATTTCTGTCAAAACTTCACTTTCTTGCCTATTATTCCTGCTAGTCGATCATTTCCACTGGTAGTCTGAATCTATGGATTTCACTGATAATTATGACAACACTTATCATTCACACACAAAATCAACCACGTTAAGAAACAGCTATTGGAATTCACCCCTTTGGATTTATTCAGCTCAGCTCATATAGACCCGTCCCCTTTTGTCTGAGGGAAAGTTTTTTATTTCTTGATGCAATGGGGCTTCCTCTGGCAGAGACATCACATATACTGGTCACGCATTCAAAAATAAACTTATGATTCATTCAGAAATCAACTTAGAATGTGTTCAAAAATGTTAAAAAACCAACAGAGATGAATTTCAAAACAATACGAACAATCTATAGACCAAAGTGCGCTCGATGCTGGGTGCTTTGTGAAACAAGGTTTCTTTTTTTTGTTTGAGAATGTGATTTTGACACTCCCTGAAATTGCTGCCCGGGGCAGATACCCAGGACTCCCCTTGATAGGTCATGGACATACAACACGAAGGAAACAGCTACTCAGACAGCAGAGTACTTGTGGAGTGCAGATGGGGGCTTTTAGGTTAGGCAGTAGATTGAAGATGAACACGCACCAGCTGATATACAGATAGGAAAATCAGATAACGTTCAGATTAAAGTCGCCTTGCCTGTCAGTATTTTATAAGTACATCATTGAAGTATTCGTAACAAGGTTCCTGAATTTACTGCTCTCCAGGAATGTTCTGGCACTCAAATTATTCTTGTGACTGAGAGCTGGTTGAAACACCAAGTAGAAAGCTCTTAGATATTTTTTGAATCATGAAACATATATTGGAGGGATGGTGTTTTGCAGTTGACAAAAATATTGTCTCTATTGATGCTGACATTGAGTGTGATGGTGAAGTTATCTGGCCATGTATAACAGGTCTAGGTGAAACCAGGTTAACTGCTGGATTTTTTTTACCTACTACCCTTTTTTGCTGTGACAGTTCTAGAGTCATTCAAAGAAACTCTGTGGTCAGTGGCACACAAGTACCCAGATCAAGCAATACTAGTTAGAGGTGACTTTAACCTAACAGGTATAGACTGAGCCATCTATGAATTCTTTGTGAAGTGTACAGACAGTCTTGTGAAGTACTTCAGATCATGTTTTTGGAAAACTGCCTTGAGCAGCTCGTTCAGCATCCCACACACAATGGAAATATCCTAGACCTTTTGGTTACGAACAGGTCAGATCTTATCGATGGCATCAGAATAGAGATCATGATGTAATACAGGGAGCGAAAGGCTATTTACAATTTGTACAGAAACCAGATGGCAATTATAAGAGTCGAGGGGCATGAAAGGAAAACAGTGGTTGGGAAGGGAGTGAGACAGCATTGTAACCTATCCCTGATGTTATTCAATCTGTATATTGAGCAAGCAGTAAAGGAAACAAAAGAACAATTCGGAGTAGGAATTAAAATCCATGGAGAAGAAATAAAAACTTTGAGGTTCACCGATGACATTGTAATTCTGCCAGAGACAGCAAAGGACCTGGAAGAGCAGCTGAATGGAATGGACAGTGTCTTGAAAGGACAATATAAGATGAACATTAACAAATGCAAAATGAGGATAATGGAATGTAGTAGAATTAAATCGGGTGATGCTGAGGAAATTAGATTAGGAAATGAGATGTGTAAAGTAGTAAATTAGTTTTGCTATTTGGGGAGCAAAATATCTGATGATGGTGGAAGTAGAGAGGATATAAAATGTAGACTGGCGATGGCAAAAGGAAAGCATTTCTGATTGAGAGAAATTTGTTAACATCGAGTATGGATTTAAGTGTCAGGAAGTCGTTTCTGAAAGTATTTGTATGGAGTGTAGCCATGTATGGAAGTGAAACATGGATGATAAATAGTTTAGACAAGAAGAAAATAGCGCTGATGACCTCGATGTTGAGCGCCCATAAACCCCCCCCCCCCCCCCCCCCCCAAAAAGAGAATAGAAGCTTTTGAAATGTGGTGCTACAGAAGAATGATGAAGATTAGATGGGTTGATCACATAACTAATGAGGAGGTATTGAATAGAATTGGGAAGAAGAGAAATTTGTGGCACAACTTGACTAGAAGAAGGGATCGCTTGGTAGGACATATTCTGAGGCATCAAGGAATCACCAATTTAGTATTGGAGGGCAGCGTGGAGGGTAAAAATCATAGAGGGAGATGAAGGGATAAATAGACTAAACAGATTCAGAAGGATGTAGGTTGCAGTAGGTATTGGGAGATGAAGAAACTTGCACAGGATAGAGTAGCATGGAGAGCTGTATCAAACCAGCCTCTGGACTGAAGACCACAACAACAACGTGTCATCATAGTGACTATGTTCATGAAAGTTAATAAATCAGATAAGAAACCTAGCAAAGTGTTTCTGCTATAAAGAGCAGAGTCGCAGTTGTTAGCATCTCACTTAGACAATGAACTGATGTAATTTAGTTCCCATAAAATAGACATAGCAGTATTATGGGCAAAGTTTAAACAGACTGTGAATTGTGCATTGGAGAAGAATGTGCTTTGTAAGCATATTAAGGCAGAAAAGACCCACCATGGTTTAACAACAAAATTTGGAAAATGCTGAGGAAGTAAAAGCTGTTGCACTCATGGTTCGAAAGAGAATGCTCAAATGACAACAGGCAAAGTTTTTCAGAGATTTGTGTCTGTGAAAAGATCTATGTCTGAAGCAAACAGCAACTACCACCATCATAACTTAGCGAAAGATCTAGCTGAGAACTTGAAAAAATTCTGGTCCTATGTAAAATCGCTAAGTGAATGTAAGGCTTCCATACAGTCACTCACTGACCAGCCTGGTGTGGTAACAGAAGATAGCAAAACTAAAGCTGAAGTTTTAAATTTTGTATTTAAGGAATTGTTAACTCATTTGACCACCACACAAAGTCTCGTAGGGATGTTATAATAGTAAGCATCCCTGGCACAGAGAAACAACCAAGAGAGTTGGAACCAAATAAATCGCCATGTCTGGATGGGATCTCTGTTTGGAATTGCAGTTCAGTTTTACAAAGAGTATCCTGTGGCATTGGCCCCTCACTTAGCTTGCATTTACTGCATGTCTTTCACCCAACACAAAGTTCCTAGTTGCTGGAAAAGGTCCAGGTGACACGTGTACATAAGGAGAATAAAATAATAGACCAGCAAAATTATGGATCAATATCCTTAACACCAATTTGCTGGAGAATTCTTGAACATATTCTGAGTTTGAATATAGTAAACTTTCTTGAGACCACAAAACTTAGGTCTATGAATCAGCACAGTTTTAGACAGTATTGGTGGTGTGAAACTCAGATAGTCCTTTTCTCACATGGTATACTGTGAACTAAAAATGAAGGGCAACAGGCAGATTCAAAATTTGCAGATTTCTGAAAAGCATTTTGACATGGTGACCCAGTGCAGACTGTTAACACAGGTACAAACATACGGAATAGGTTCCCAGATATCTGAGTACCTCGAAGACTTCTCAAGTAATAGAACCCAGTATGTTGTCCTCAATGGTGAATGTCCATCAGAGACAAGGATATTTTCAGGAGTGACCCAGAGAAGTGTGATAGGATCACTATTGTATTCTAGAAACATAAAGGATCTGGCAGATAGGGTGGGCAGCAGACTGCCATTGTTCTTGAGTTCTGCTCAAGTGTTTGGGATCTGCACAAGGCTGAATTACAGGAAGACATCAAAGCAATTCAGAGGAGGCCATTAGATTTGTTACCGGTAAGTTCAGACAACATGCAGTTATTATGGAGATGCTTTGGAAACTCATTTGGGAATCCCTGGAGGGAAGGTGACTTTTTTCAAGGAACACTACAGAGAAAATTTAGAGAACTGGCATTTGAAGCTGACTTCAGAATGATTCTTTTGCCACCAACGTACATTTGATGTAAGGAACACAGAGATAAGATACAAGAAAATGGGGCTCATATGAAGTCATATGGATCGTCGTCTTTCCCTCCGTCTATTTGCAAGTTGAACAGGAAAGGAAATAACTAGTATTCATACAAGGTACTCTCTGCTGCACACTGTGAGGAGGTTTGCGGAGTACATGTGCAGATATAGATGTAGAATGAGTCATACACAGAGAGTTCACATCACCAACACCATTTTCACTTTTAGGTGCTTAATATGGGGGAAAAATAAGAAGGAATACAGGCTAATGAAAAGTTCATGTACCACTATTGTTTTCCTGATGGTATACAGTGTATTGTTTGACTTTAATGCTGGCAAATTTCAATGAATGGAAGACCTTAACAGACTAAGACCAAAAGTATGCCTGAAAAGCAGTTACAACCATACTAAGTTAATGTATGATCAACACAATGCACAGATATACAGTGAACGGACAAAACAGGCTGATGATTCTTTTTTATTTATGAATGGGTGGACAGTAAAAGAAATAAACAGAAAAGTAAAAACAGGCCAGAGTGCTCTTGGAAAACTAAGTATTTTTCCAAATTAGGCTTCTAGTGCATCTGAAGCAAAGTTTACAATCAATTGTATTACCAGCTTTGAAATACAGTGCTAAAACATGAGCTTTTAATGTAAAATCTATTCAGAAACTGCTCAGCAAGCAGTGTGGAATCAACTGACTTCTCTTGGCTGGAACATATAACTAGAAAAATAGTTTGCAAATGGGACAAGACTACCTTTGCTGAATCCCAAGAGATAAGAAATGAGTGACTTCATGACCCAACGGAAGGTAGGCAGACATTAGAGAAAGTGGAGAAGTGTGGAGGAGAGCTTTATCCAGCAGTGAATGGCAAGTGGTTGATGATGATTGATAAGAAAAATTCGGTAACTCAATTGTTCAGTTTACTTTTTTGCCTCTCTTCCCTATTTAAACTGATTTCAAAATTTGCTACACCATTTATAATAATGCAGTCATCATCCTACAATTACCTCCCTAAGATTCTAAAATGCCTTACTTTAGCCTTTCCATTTGTGTCTTCCGCTTCTTCACTTTCAATTCTTCCATTTTCCTTATTAACGCACAGAATATGTGTTTTATTCAGATCCTTGCATTTCTGCATTAGTTGTCATAAATGGTTTTTTTGAAGTATTGCAATCTCTGAATACATTGTTCCATTTAAATTTCAGGTACTACAACAAAGTTGCTCAAAATAAATTCTGTTGTGCTTTTGCACTTCAGGTTACATTCATTGGATTTCATCTATATTAGTGTACAATATAAGATTTAACAGTACTGCTATTTGTACAGCAGCATCAGTTTTTATTATAGCTATTCCTTTATATTAAATTAGAGTCCTATTTTCCTGGTTCATAATATGTTGATCCAGGGTGTCAGACACCCATCTCCTCACACTCTTATTTGTCTTTGAGCCAAAGAACAGAATAGCCATGCAGGAATGTATCTGAAATAGTATTAACATTAACATTCCTATTATCATTCTTATCTAACATTCTTATCTATCATATTATTTTTCTTGTAGAAGAGGTAAATACTTTAACTGTAGTTCCTTATTAGCTTTTTTTATTGTATTGTTCACAAACCTCTATGGTTATGGTATTTTCTTGTTACCTTTGCAACACAAATCATTTATCATCACTTTAACAGCCAAAGTTATAAGGATAGTTGGCACTATCAACAAGTTGTGCAGTTGCTATTGGACTTTGTTGTGGGTATGTTTCAAAATATTTAGGATTTTCTCAGTATTCTGCCTTACACTCATGAGCATCTTGTTGAAGACGTTTACAGTAGACCATAGAGCTGTATTCTGAACATTGGAGATGTGTGCAAAATTCTGAGATAGAATTATTTTATTTTTCAGTACTTCACCATTTTTATTTTTTCACCCCTTCTGTTCATAGTGTTTTCTTTCCCTTCCTTATGTATGATTTTTCAAATATCTACTCTGCCACTTCCACATGCTAATATGTTTAAATTTAATTTGTTGCTACCATTTCAGGGTTGGTTTTCCAAATACTTCACAAATCCAGAAAATCTGTTAACTAGCAAATTGCGTTCATTCTATTGTTATTAAGAGTAAGTCTCTCTCTCTCTCTCTCTCTCTCTCTCTCTCTCTCTCTCACACACACACACACACACACACACACACACACACACACACACGCACACACACACACATATACAGAGAGAGAGAGAGAGAGAGAGAGAGAGAGAGATATCTGAAGTTCGTTGTCCAAAAGCTCAGCAATGTTTTCAATCCTGTTTATGTGCCCATCAAACTATACCTTCACTCCTTCCATTATTTGCATTCCTCCCAGAACTTTCCAGTATTATATTAACACAGTTCTCTGCTACTGCGATCTAATACTCATCATAAATATGTTTATACTTATCATACTCTCCTTGTATCTGTTTAAGGATGTGTTTCCCACATTTTCTTTTCACTTTCTCATTTCTTTACCTCATAAATCTTTCTTATGTTTGGCAAATAATTAGTATTTCTTGCAGACCAGTTATATGACACACAATTATACTTAAATAATTGATGTTGTAATATGTTAATACTTATCATTTTGTTCTGCTTTTTCCTTCTTCAAGTTTATCATGATTATGCTGCACTCAGCACACTGTTCGCCTTGAAAATAAAAGCAGCTTTCCTCATTGCTGCATTTATACTTGGCATAGCATGGTTCTACAAGGCATATGGTTTTGGATACAAATGCCATTATGGATATAACCATCATGATCGTTTAGGTGTGCATCGTGCACCTTATCAGACTGGCAGAGAAATGGATACAAGTTTCATTCAAGATATTGCTAACAGGTGATTTACATTATTTCTAGAAGAACAGACAGTTTTAGAGGAAATATGTAAACATTATTTCTTCTTTGGTTTCCAAATTCAATTTATTTTTTCGGAAAGTATCTTTCAATACTGGGTTAAGAGTTATTTACTGCTTTGTGTGTTACTTGAGTCACATAATAGTTAAGTATAATTTTTAGTTTTATGAAGTACGGTTTCTTGTATTTTCTTATGTCAGATATTAAATTTCTAGACCTGTAGTACAGTATGTACTCATTATTTTTGACAGCATTATTGGATGTTCTCACAGTGCTGATCTGCTGTACAAAGACTTTACAGAACAGCTCACAGATAGTACTATTTGTTAAAGACATAAGCACCTTATTCATGTCTTCAAAGTCACTCATACTATACATTTTTCAAAGCAGTAAGTTAACTGACATGCAAAGGTTTCATTGCTAATAGTTAAAGCTGTAATCATATAAAACTTAATAATATAAATTATGAGACAGGATTGTTGGCCAGTGCATATCTTCAGTACATGAAATATTTAGTACTGGTGACATGTAAAAGCAAAAGTAGCTTTCAGAACTATTAATTCCTTCCAAGGTAAGTGGAAAAGTATGGTTAGGGGGAAGGTTGAAAAGGGAAAGCACGCCACTTACATGATATTACTGTTGTAGTCTTCAGCGCAAAGACTGGATTCATGCAGCTTTCTATGCTAATCTATCTAGTTCAAGTCTCTTCATTTCTGTATAACTGCTACAACCTACATCCATTTGAATCTGTTTACTGTACTCATGACTCAACCTTCCTTTATGATTTTTAACCACACATTTCCCTCTCTTACCAAATTGAGCATTCCTTGATGTCTCAGGGCGTGACCTATAAACATATTCCTTCTTTTTAGTCAAGTTGCCCCAAAGATTTTTTTTCTCCCCAATTCAGTAAATTCCTTTAGTTGTTTGGTCTACCCATCTAATCTTTAGCATTCTTCTATAACATCACATTTCAAAAGTTTCGAGATCTTGTCTGAACTTCTCATTGTCCACATTTAATTTCTGTGCAAGGCTACATTACAGACAAATACCTACAGAAAAAGACTTCCTCACACTTAAATTTATATTAGATACTAACAGATTCCTATTTTCAGAAATTCTTTTCTTGCTATTGGCAGGCTGCATTTTATATGCTCTATACTTCAACCATCCTCAGTTATTTTGTTCCCTAAACACCTAAACTAACCTGATATTTTAGTGTCTCACTTCTCAATATAATTCCCTCAACATTGTATGATTTAATTTAGTTATATTCAATGAGCCTTGTTGTTCATTTTATAATCTCTTTCCAAGACACTATTGATTCCACTCAACTGCTCTTCAAAGTCTCTTGCTACCTCTGGAAGAACTACAGTGTCATTGGCAATCCATTTTTATTTCTTCTCCTTGAACTTCAAATCCCTTTCCAAATTTCTCCTTGGTTTCTTTACTGCTCACTCAGTGTACAGATTGAATAACATTGGAGACAGCTACAATCCTGTCTCACTCCCACTTTCACTATGGCTTCCCTTCTAAGTCCCTTGACAATTGTAACTGTAGTTTGGTTTCTGTACATGCTGTAAATAAGTTTTCACTCCCCCCTGTATTTTATCTCTACTACCTTCCAAATTCCAGAGAGTATATTTCAATAAACATTGTCAAAAGCTTCCTCTAAGAGTGTAAATGCTGTCAATGTAGGTTTGCCTTTTCTCAACTTACTGACATAGGGTCAATATTGCCTCCCATGTTCCCTTGGACACAGGCTGATCTTTCCAGAGTCACTTTTGACCAGGGTAAATACACTCCAAGCTAAAAAAAGATGCACCATGAAGTATTATGCAAATTGGTAACAAATTGATATACAAACAAATATCAAGGGAAAATACAAAATTCTAAACTTTGGCGGCTGACAGATAAATGTACACTCCTGGAAATGGAAAAAAGAACACATTGACACCGGTGTGTCAGACCCACCATACTTGCTCCGGACACTGCGAGAGGGCTGTACAAGCAATGATCACACGCACGGCACAGCGGACACACCAGGAACCGCGGAGTTGGCCGTCGAATGGCACTAGCTGCGCAGCATTTGTGCACCGCCGCCGTCAGTGTCAGCCAGTTTGCAGTGGCACACGGAGCTCCATCGCAGTCTTTAACACTGGTAGCATGCCGCGACAGCGTGGACGTGAACCGTATGTGCAGTTGACGGACTTTGAGCAAGGGCGTATAGTGGGCATGCGGGAGGCCGGGTGGACGTACCGCCGAATTGCTCAACACGTGGGGCGTGAGGTCTCCACAGTACATCGATGTTGTCGCCAGTGGTCGGCGGAAGGTGCACGTGCCCGTCGACCTGGGACTGGACCGCAGCGACGCACGGATGCACGCCAAGACCGTAGGATCCTACGCAGTGCCGTAGGGGACCGCACCGCCACTTCCCAGCAAATTAGGGACACTGTTGCTCCTGGGGTATCGGCGAGGACCATTCGCAACCGTCTCCATGAAGCTGGGCTACGGTCCCGCACACCGTTAGGCCGTCTTCCGCTCACGCCCCAACATCGTGCAGCCCGCCTCCAGTGGTGTCGCGACAGGCGTGAATGGAGGGACGAATGGAGACGTGTCGTCTTCAGCGATGAGAGTCGCTTCTGCCTTGGTGCCAATGACGGTCGTATGCGTGTTTGGTGCCGTGCAGGTGAGCGCCACAATCTGGACTGCATACGACCGAGGCACACAGGGCCAACACCCGGCATCATGGTGTGGGGAGCGATCTCCTACACTGGCCGTACACCACTGGTGATCGTCGAGGGGACACTGAATAGTGCACGGTACATCCAAACCGTCATCGAACCCATCGTTCTACCATTCCTAGACCGGCAAGGGAACTTGCTGTTCCAACAGGACAATGCACGTCCGCATGTATCCCGTGCCACCCAACGTGCTCTAGAAGGTGTAAGTCAACTACCCTGGCCAGCAAGATCTCCGGATCTGTCCCCCATTGAGCATGTTTGGGACTGGATGAAGCGTCGTCTCACGCGGTCTGCACGTCCAGCACGAACGCTGGTCCAACTGAGGCGCCAGGTGGAAATGGCATGGCAAGCCGTTCCACAGGACTACATCCAGCATCTCTACGATCGTCTCCATGGGAGAATAGCAGCCTGCATTGCTGCGAAAGGTGGATATACACTGTACTAGTGCCGACATTATGCATGCTCTGTTGCCTGTGTCTATGTGCCTGTGGTTCTGTCAGTGTGATCATGTGATGTATCTGACCCCAAGAATGTGTCAATAAAGTTTCCCCTTCCTGGGACAATGAATTCACGGTGTTCTTATTTCAATTTCCAGGAGTGTATGACACTGCAGCACAGTTTCACCTCATGGCTGTCAAGGATAGTGAACAAGGGACATGTTGATACCAGGGTATAAAATATTTGTGCATTTCATTCCATGTACTCAGTTGGACAGTAACTATGCCTCCCAGACAGGTGCCTGAACAGTACATGCAGATGTCGGCAATTGAGAGAGGATGTGTAGTTGGGCTGAAAGAAGCCAGTTGAAGTAGTCAGTGAATTGCTCAATATTTGAATAGGAGTGATGCTACTGTTCGATGATGTTGGTAGGAACCATGGCTGAACATGGTGTCAAGAAGAAAGCGGTTGACCTAGAGAGACAACAGGACGAGAGGACTGAGCGACTGTCACATAGGCACTCGGGGCCACAGATCCATCATTATAATTAATATGACATGCAACTGGTGCTTCAGTAACCACAACAATTAATAGGCATCTCACAAAAAGGGGGCTGAGCTCAAGGCATCCCTTGCGCTGGCTATCTTCAACCTCTGTAAACCAACAAGCTCATTTGCAGTGGTATTGCCTGTAATCTCTTTGACTGAAGTGGTATTGTCTCCAGTGGTGAGACCTACTTTGACTTGAGCCCTGATGATCAGTGAAGACAAGCCTGGAGGCATCCTGGACAGTGGTAGGATACCTATCTGAGCCAGTATTGATGGTCTGAGTTGCCATTTCATTTCATAGCAGGTCCCCTTTGGTTGTCATCCACGGCACTCTTCCAGCACAGCAGTATGTCAATGATATTCTATGCCCTGTTTTGCTGTCCTTCATGGGAAGTGGTCCTGGGCTTACACTTTAGCATGATAATGCCCACCCACATATGGTGAGAGTTTTTTTCTACTGTTTATCTTCTTGCTTGCCAAACTCTACCTTGGCCAGTAAGGTCACCAATTTCTCCCCTGTTGAGAATGTTTGGAGCATTATGCCAAGGGCCCTCCAACCAGCTTGGGATTTTGGTGATGTGACATGACAGTTGAGCAGAATTTGGAATGGTATCCCTCAGGCAAACACCTAACAACTCTGTCAATCAAAGTCAAGCCCAATAACTGCTTGCATAAGGGACAGAGGTGGACCAACTTGTGTTATTGATTTGGTCAGTTTGTGAAGCTCTCTCTCTCAAATAAATCATCCAATTTTTCTGAAATTCTAATAACTTGCTTGTGTGTACATGTACATCACATCTACCAATTTCTGTCCCATATTACATTCTTCGTGAAGTCTGAGGGTATTTCCCCGACTCACACAACTTGCACACCAGATGGAACAGTTTTGTCATAGCTGGGTCTCTGCTCTGCCAAATTCTTAATGCAGTATCCTGTCTCCCGTCTCATCTTCACCTACTTCCTCCTCACTTTCTATAATATTGTCCTGAAATTTGTTTCCTTTATATAAACCCTTCAAATATTCCACCTTTCAGCTTTTCTTCTTTGGTTGATACTGTCTTCCTATCTCAGCTCTTGGTGGTTATGCAACTGCTTCTCTTTTCTCCATAGATCTCTTTAATTTTACTCTAGGTGGTATTTATTTCCCCCACTGGTTATGCATGTTCCTCCAGACTTGCATTTGTTCTCTAGCATTTCCTGTTTAGCCATTTACATCTTCTGCCAGTCTCATTTTTCAGACATCTGGATTCCCTTTAGCTTGCTTCATATGCTACATTTATATTTTTACAGTTCATTAATTACAAATATATTCAATATATCCTGTTATCCAAGGATCTCTACTAGCTATTGTCTTTTCACTGATGTGATCCTCTGCTACCTTCATTTCTTCGTTCCTCAAAGCTACTTATTCCTCTTCTATTGTATTCCTTTCCACTGTTTCAGACCATTGTTGCCTAATACTCCCTCTTAAAATTTCAACACCTGTTTCTTTCAGTTTATCCAAGTCCCATTTCTTTAAATTGCTACCTTTTTGCAGTTTCTTCAATCTTAGTCTGAATAATTACAAACAGCCTAGAGGAATCATAAATAGGCACTAATAGCCCTACCATTAAAGAAACACAATCTGTAAAATTACATGTGTCTATCAGATGAAGTAATTAGGTGTTTAGCATCAATAAATAGTTATCTTGGTTATCATGCAATCATAGCCCATAAACATACACACAAGTCTTGAGATTTTATACTGACTCAGAGTTGGCATTTTTTTCTATATGGTTATGAATGAATCTTTTCACTCACTTTTTAATTCTATGACAAACTTTACTTTCTTGTATCATCTTACTTAACTGAATCCAGTACAAGTTGCAAAGAATTTTACTTGATTGTTTTAAAGATCCAGAAGATCAGACCATAAGTAACTACTAACTCATAAATGTAACATATTGCACATAAATAGATGGAAAGACTCATTATTGTGTGACTTCATTATTGTCGAACAATCACTGGAAAACTACCAAATTATTAGACAGAATTGCTAGCCAGTGATTTCCTTCAGGAGGCAAAATGTATAGCACTGCGGACAGACACATATAAAAATAAAAGTGACAAATTACCTAGTTTTCAGAACTATTGGCCTACTGGAATCACACAATGCAGTCACATCCATTTAATTTCTAGATGTGTGCCTATAAACTGATTTAAAATGGAATAACTACATAAAACTAATCACATGAAAGGCAGATGCTAGACTGAATTCATTGGAGGAATCATCAGTAAGTGTAGTCTACTCACAAAGAAGGTACCTTTTAAACCCCCCATTTGACCAAATATTGTTAGTCAGTCTGGAGTCCCTACCAGATATGATTCATAGAGGAACTAGAGCAGATCCAAAGCAGAGCAGCATGTTTCATCACAGGTTAATCTAATTAAGTGTGAAAATAGCACAGAGATGTTTCATCCAACTCCAATGGCAGATGCTACACAGGAGGCATCATGCATCACAATATGGTTTACTGTTAAAATCTCCAGAGCATACATTCCTAAAAGAGGCAGCCAATATATTAATTTCTCCTACATATGTCTTGTGTAAAGACCACGAAGGCAAAAATCAGAGATTTTTGAGCCCTTACTAAGACTTACCAACAACATTTCTTCCAGCGGACCTTCCACAACTGGAACAGGAAATGAAAAAGTGACTGTGGTACAAAAAGCACCCTCTGCCATATGCCATAAGGTGCCTTGTGGAATATAGACATTAACGTATGCCAGTAATTAAGTAGAATGGCATCATGACAGAGAGATCATCTGCCTTTTTGCTGTAATCTGCTGCTGCAGATAAGTAGACACATGGTCAATATCTGCCAATGGTTGTCACCAGCTTGGCAAATTAAGTTTGCAAAGTACAAGTATATAAGAAAAAAAGTACATGTATATAAGAAAAAAAGTAATTCCATATGAGACAGTAAATAAGTTACTCCTTTTTGAAGTTATTGGTTTTGCCCAGTGACATAAACGAAACTTGTTTTCTGGAATGAGTCATTTTAAATATTTAGCTGCTGCCTGCCACTATGGAAGGCATCCACTATATGAGAGTTATGAAGAAAATAAATTGTACATCAAAACACTGTATAATAAATGGAGTAAGCATATTGTGTAATTGAAACTGGTTCAAGCAGAAATTGATAAAGAATATAGAAGTAGAGAGTAGTTTAAGAATTGAAAGCTGTTGCAGACCCAATATTCAAAAACTGTACTTAAGTGTTTGGGGGATGAAGCCACAAAAAGGCTTCGAAATTGATTGCAAATAGAGTAAACAATAAACATGTCAGAGGAAACAGAGAATGAAAATAGCCTACATGCTTCAAAACCAAACTTAAAAAATTCAGCAAGGCCTCTCTGATAAATAATTGATTATAGCCTAATAAAAAGTTGGTGTGTCTATAGACGTGAGCCATTGCATAATGTGATTTCTTTTTTTTAGGATTGATGTTACAGATCTGGCCTTCAGCATTATGAATATTGATAATACAGCATGCAGGAAGAAGTTTGCCTGCAGTGTTACAGAGCTTACTGATAAGCAACCTCTTCTACAAAATGTTATAAGTTACTTCAGGTAATGTTACCATGGTAATTCCGTAATTCCCAGATAAATATTTTTCTGATTCATTTATTATTTGGATACAAGTAGCTGCAATGTCATTCAGTTCACTATCACAAAAGAGGCAAAAAATACATTTCTGATGCCAAATTGTGATACCTTGGTGTCAACTTTGTTGCAATACCACCCATCTGACAAATTACTTATTACATTTAGTGGGCTACCTCACTGTTTCTTGGCTTTCACATATGAACTTCTTTCTATTGTTTCTGTTATTTAAGTTTTGTTATAATAGTGTTACATATACTGTGCATTTAGGAATTCATCACACACACCATGAGTTGCATCTTTCTCCAGTTCTAAACATTCATTTCATGGTGCAGAGAACAGTTTCCTACAGCTATGACTAGGCTACTATTAAATGACTTTTGTTAGATCTGATTTCATTCTATATTTTTAATGTTCTTACTCTGAAATATAACAAGTATTAGAAAGGCTAAGAAATAATGTCTTATTTATGTCATCATCTAGAACTCCATACTTCATCTTAAAGCTTGGTGGTGGTTGTACCATTCAGATACTGATAATGTTCTTTGTACCTAACTGAGGGCTTTTTATTATTGTAATAACTTTTGCTACCCCAAGATCAGATACCTGCAAAATCATTTATTGCTCTTCATCAGTCAGGTTTTTACAACCATTCACTTCGAAGTAATCACTGTGCAGAATGCAGATATCACCTAGGTGAATGGGTGTATTTCATCACGCTAATGAATGACTGATAAGTATCTGGTGTTATGATGCTTAAATGTGTTTCTCAAGTACTGCACATACATTGCATTGCATTGAGATACGTGCCTAGTTTCATAACTTTTATTTGTATCATGTCACAGTGGCACATGATAACGTTCAGTTTCATGTCAGATTTTCACAGTGATTAGTTTTTAATTCATAATACTCTTTTATAACATTATGCAGGAATTGGAAAATTCATAACAGGAGCACACAAATAGTTCAGACCTAAAAACAGTGTTGCTTGTAACACAAAAAATAATGATCATTTGTTTTTGGGAGTTAACAAAATTTTCCATTTTACATATGACTTTAATAAATGATCGTATTTGAGTGGTCTACCATACATCTTAAATGGTGATGACACTTGCTCATGAAGTGATGTACAAAGCTACGCTATTATGAGTAAAATGCAAGCGCTGGTCATTATAATGCGGCTCTTCTTTCTGAAAAATGGTATAAAATTCCTTTTACCATAATTTAGTAATTTCAAGCATCAGTTTTCATGATAATTCAGTCTGTTTTAGATTCCAGTGGTAGCCCTATACCTTAATATATGGGTGTTCTTATTGTTTTGGGTGGTGCTTGTCTTTGCACCTTAAATCTAATGAATGTTCAGTTTTTGTGTGGCTCACATATCTGTCATAATTTTTGCACTATTATTTCTGTAAACAGCAAGGAGCTTGTACGTTGGCTGCATTTTAAATTTGTATTGCACATATTGCTTATAATAAAACAAGTGAATTTTCTAATATTTGCAGGGAAAATCTGGAGCAATATGGAAATACAAGCCATGTCACAAATTCAACCAGAGATTGTAATGCCATGTTCCCCAGCTGCTCACAGAACTTCTTTCAGCTACAGCAAACTGCAGGAACTGATACAATAATTATGTTGCCAAGCAATACCTGAGAAGCAAAAAGGCAGAGATACTGAATATAATATTCACACTTCTTTACAGAGGATAAAAACCCACAATGTTGTACAATAAGCTAGTCATAGCACAAATTGATTAAATGATGTTTATTTATTTATTTCTGTCTTGAGAGTGTGTCCTTTTTAATTCTGAAAAAAAAAAACCACAATTCCTTTAAATATTTCTCTTTTCTGGATGAAGGAACCACTGGTTCCAAAAGCTTAGCATTCATATGATGATGTTTCTACTAATTGCACACTCCAGTAAGACACTCAGCATGGTGATTGATGGATAAAGGAAAACTGATAAAAGTCGCAAACTGTGAATTACTGGATTGTTTCAGTTACTACCAACCTCAGCCGAGCATACAACACAGTGTGTTCTGACATTGTTGTCACCATTATGTTTTGCATATTGTGTGATGCTAACTCCATGTGCTATAACTGATTTCATATAAGAAAGCGGACTACATGGTAAACTCAGTGTTGCCTGTTATTGAAGCCAGGCTAGGTTGGCAGTGAGGGAGGAATGTTAGGCTTTTAAGTACTTTTGATTTGTAGCAATTAAGCTTGCTCCATCAGGCACCACATCACGTGTCTTCAAGGAGTGGAAGAACAGTGAGTGTGCCTTTATCTTCTGCTAGTTGGTAGGCAGATACTTTCCCATTTATAACTGATATTAGTGTATGTGTTTTTTTTTATTTTTACATACCCTTTTGTGTCTTTGATGTGCTTGTAATCAGTAAAGAATAATACTGAAGCTTCCTGGCAGATAAAAAATATGTGCCGGACCAAGACTAGCCTTGGGAGCTATGCCTTTTGTGGGAAGGTGCTCTACCAACTGAGCTATCCAAGCACAACTCATGACAGCTTTAATTTTGGCAGTGCCTTGTCTCCTACCTTCACAGAAGCTCTCCTGTGAAACTTGCAAGACTGGCACTTCTGGAAAAAAGGGTATATGACTTAGCCACAGCCTGGGGGGAGGGGGGGGGGGGGGGGGAGAGGGGTGTTTCCGGAATGAAATTTTCACTGTGCAGCAGAGTTTATGCTGGTCTGAAACTTCCGAGTTCGCATCTCGGTCCGACACACAGTTTTAATTTGCCAGGAAGTTATATACCAGTGTGCATTCTGCTGCAGAGTGAAAATTTCATTCTGAAAGAATACTACCTTTGCTTGGATAATAAAATATGTGTGATTGTGTATACTCTGGTTTCCACAGATTATGAAGAAATCACAGCACAGCAATTACTTGGTAAAATTTTAAAAAAATCATACAGAAGTTGAGAAGGTCATTACCACACAAATTTTAGAAAAGACTTTCACATGAAAAAAACCACAAGAATACCAATGTGCTTGTGGCAGCTGTACATGGTGTTCAATTGTACATTCTCAGTGACTTCGTTAAACTATGTCAAGGCATTACAAAAAAAGGGATACTGTGGGAAAAAACAATTCGGGGAACTGCAGATTAGTGTGGAGATGTAGGTATGGCAGGTGGTTATATGTTTGCCCTGTTCTACAAAAACTGTCCTAATAATTTCTGATTAAAGATTCATCCTCCATCTTAGTTCACCCAGGCTGGACAAGACCTATGACAGATAATGATGATCTATATTTTGTGTTAAGCACTGGAAGGAAGAGTACAGCAGAGCCAAAAATTATGACCACTGCCTACCGTAAGACTGAATACTGCCTGGTGCTATTGCGGGTGCATGACATTGCAAGGAAAGTATGTTCATTGAGCAGAGATGCCTTGGGAATCATTCCAAAGACAACACAGCCTGTAAATGAGGAACACCATTGGCATAAGCAACTCTGATAAAGTGTAAATTTTTATTGCATGGCAACTAGGAACAAATGTCTCAGAAATGGTGAAGTTGGTTGGGTGCTCACAAACATGTTATTGTCATTAGCATATGTGAAAAATTCTTGCAACATGGTTAACCCACAAGTAGGTAATAAGATGTTGTTGTTGTATGTCCATGCCGCTTCACAGATGTCAGAGGCTTGGTTGCTCTGTAAAGTAGAATAGGTAATGATCTGTGGCTGATCAGATGACACAGTACACTGCTGGTGCAGTTATGAGTGTTTTAAGGTACATTGCTCAGTGCACACTATTGAACATGGGACTCCATTGCAGATGACCTCTGTGTGTTGCCATACTGACCAGACGTCAGCATCAAATATGACTGCATAATATATGGGATCATTGAAATTGGACATAGGATCAATGGAAAGGTGTCAACTGATCAGATGAATTACACTTCTTGTTACACAATGTCAGTAGTAATTCAGTATTAATGTATTGATATGCTGTCATGCAGGTGAACAGCTGCAAAAGATGCATTGCACTTGAATTTCCATAGGACCTCTGGTAATAATCAAAAGGCACCATGACAGCTGGGGATTACATGAATATTATTGTGGACCACCTGAATCCCTCCAAGCTTGATGTTTTCCTCAACAGCAATGGCATCTTCTTTCTGGATAATGTCCATTTCACAAGGCCAGTATTGTGCTGCAGAGGTTTGAGAAGTGTGGTTTGGAATTTACACTGATGTTTTGCCTCTCAGATTCATCTTATCTGAACCTGATGGAACACATCTGGAACATTATTGATCATCAGCTACACATCTAAAAACCATTGCACATAATTATGTGAGCTGTGCATAGACATCCATTTCCACAGACATACAGAAACCTGTCAATGACTTAATGGTTCCATGCCATGGAGAATCACTGCTGTATTGCTTTCCATAGGTGCACCATTATTATATTAAGCAACTGATCATAATGTTTTGGCTCATCAGTTTATATTTCATCGTACTGGCACCACCAGTGAGCATACTCTCAAAAAGAAAAGAAAAAAATGAGGGGGACTGTTATTCATTTACAGTACTAGTCATCCGTAAAACTATATCGCAAGCACTAAGGAGAGTTACAGATTATTTATCCTGATAGATGAAAAAGTTTTGATATATAATTCTTTCACATGACTTTCTTGTAAAATTCCTTTCAAAACATTTGTAATATTACTCCTAATTTTGTGTGTACTTTGGACAAGCATGTTCACAGACTATTTGTGGTGTACATTTATTCATCAAGGAAGTATCAAACTATGAAGGAGCTGTAAGATGATCACAAAATCTATGCCAGACATAACAGTAAAATAAATATATTGATAAAGTTGTAAACCAACGTACTGTAGAATAAGTAAATTTAAATGTTAATAGCATCTGTGAGCAATGACACTAAATCAAAAAATTGTTGTATTTCATAATGGAATACTGCCTGTGAAACTGCTGCACTGCTCTGGCCAGTGGAAATTTGAGTTCTTATGGAAACTTACAGACTGTTGTTCTTCCCACACACCATTCATGGATGGAACAAGAGATGGTGCTGCCTGAAGCATCCTTCACCATGAACAGTTAAGTGTCTTGCAGCAGTGAAAACAGCCCAATGAGCATATTATGCAATAAAAGAGATTTGATGTATTGCGAATGCTTTACACCCTGATCACAATCCATGCCACTACAAAACTATCAGAGATACAGCAAAGAGAGGAGATACCCAGATTCAGTTAGTTTCCTGATTATTGATGCATTCAACAAGAATCATGATGTAAGATGAGACAAAGACCTGAACCAATGTACCTAAGGTTACAAAGGACACACAATGGTTAGCAGTGAATTTGACTGAACTTGCAAAAGTTAAAGGTTGCAAGAAAATGTTTCACATACATTGTCAGGATTTGATGTTTTACATAAAAGTATTTTGTATGTAATTAATAGTCTTGAATATGAGGTGTAATCTGATAAAGGAAAATTCATATTACATGTACCTGTTCATTGCCAGTAAAATTATTGAACTTCAGCAAAAGAATGTGTGCCCATTTCTAAGGTCACACAGTATACTAACAGTAAGTTTAATAAGCTACTTTCAAGAGAATATTAAACTCTAAAGGGGCACGAAGGGCGGGGGGCAGGAAAATTGTAGGAACACTTCACTTCCAAAGATTTTGGCATAAAAAAATCATATGCAAAAACCTGTAATTCCCTAGAGAATTCATAATGATTAGTATTATCTGCATCATATCCATTTCTCAGACACACAAAGCACCTTGTCAGAAAAACTGAAGAAAACTGTTCTAGAAAAGTGCTGAAATATACAAGAAACCCAACTGCAACAGAGAGACAGACATGTATTATAATGTGTTCCAGACACAACACAGTGACTTTTGTTCCCAGAATAGCGAAAATTTATTGTACGGGAGATGGTCGTTATGGTGAGCTAATCGCGCCCCTCCCCCTTTTTCAAATTCTGGGAGATGGATGAGATACGATTTCTGAAGGCCCCCCCCCCCCCCCCCCCACACACACACAAATATTTATGTAGAGAGAAATCATCATCTACAGGCAAGGCAGCAACACAAAAAGTTTTTTGTTTTTTTTGCACATCAGCAAATATGCAATTAGTTTTTCAGTTGATAGCAATCTTTGTTTATAACTGAACCAAACTTTACATCCTTGAAGCCAATGTTAAATGTCCTATAACTATTTTCTGTCCTGCTCAGATGTAAGGTTCCTTGAAAGAATGAAAGATCTTGAAAATCAGAGTGTGACATCATTATGAAGAACAGAGTTACAGTGTCCTTTCCTATGGTAGGACTGCATTATATTTGTCCACATAGGCAGCAATAGGGAACCAAAGGACGGCTTTTCTTAAAGATGGTTTCTGTAACTGGAAGAAAATTACAGAAAAGTTCAAAATATACAAGAGGCATTTTCCTTGAGAGTTCATCACAGTTATTCAGCAGTGTGAAAATAACATGCCAAAATAGTATGCCAACTCACATGATATCTACTGGCTTATCAGGAGAAATCCAGAACTGCTTTATTATTCATTATCAGTCCACTCAGGTTCCTGGATAGAACAGGAAAAGGACTGAGAGGTCATGAAATTAACACAAGAAACCTCAGGACACTTCTCAGTGAGAGGCAGCATGACTTAAAAGAACAAAAGATCTGGCTGAAAAGCCACATCATTTGGTTGGCAACAGCAATACAAAACAAAATATTGGAAATTAAGCCTCACATGATTCAGCAAGGCAGTGTGCACTACATTTAAAAAAATTCCATTTTATGAAATAATGGCAAATTCAATGGTGGATGTGGCTGGCCAGGAGCAGTTCATTCTTTGTGTAAATTGTGCTCAAAGCAAAAGAAATTTTTCTGTTTATTCAATCCACTGGACTCCAGTGCACTATTGCTGACAATTACCACCAAATGTGTCTTCTTAAGCCTAGGAATTCAATTTTTTTGTACCCATTGTTTTGACTGATGGTGCATTTTCTTTAAGATCAGCCAAAGAGCTTTTACATCCACTGCATTAATCATTTTTTGGATCTTGCACTACAGGAAGTTTCAAGAAACTGTGATACATTTTGCATTGTCTTGCTAACTATGAAAGATATCTCAAATATAATTCTAGAAGATGCAAAAAGGAAACATGTGTATGCAGATGTATGTTCTGCTACCATCTGGTGTTGACAAGAGGAATCCAAATTTGAAAGTTCAGTGGTTCATACCAACGTGTCCAATGTGATGAGTTGTAAGGCATAAAATCTTTCATACATTTTATCCCATTTTAGACGATGTATTGGATACTACAGTTCTAAAGCAAGTCTAGATGTTTGCATGCTCAAAGCTAGGCATGTAAAATATCTAAATTAAGAAATAAACATTGGGATATGTACTGTGACATCTATACTTATATAATGTTCTGTTCATATTCTCACATGTTAAAGCTTTCTGACTGACTGTAATTTCAACTATCTAAATATCTAAAGATAACTTTATGAGAAGCAATTCAATAGTGGCTAACACTTGACTTACTTTGCCAGTGACCACACCTTATGTAAAAAACTGAAAGGCTAGCTAAACTATTAAAGAATACAAATTGGTTCTTAATCAAATGAAACATTTAGCTTTAAAAGTTGCATATTTATGAAATTTCATTCCTTTTGATTATTTACAGCTCACTGGCAAGCTTATAGGATGGAGTGACACAATGCAGTGTAAGTCCTGTTAAAACTATTGGTTGGATTGAACTCCAAGTATTAATTACATAAAGTGGATCTCAGTTATTTGTACAAAAGTAATTGCCTTTTGATAATGTAGGTTAGAGAATGGAGTAACCACAATACACTTTTAACTCACATTGAAACTGTTGTTTTGGATTAAAATCCAAGTATTAAATATGTAAAATTCTCGAACACACTTAATTCTGAAAAATACACTAGTCCTATTTGGATTTTTGTAAAACTGAAACAATATGTGAAATGTGGGAAGTCATTTTGCAAGAAAAAGTAAAAAATTAAAGTGTAATGTTTTTATGAATATCAAAACAATTTCTGAAATAAAGTTCCTTCCACTGTTAAAAACAGGCACATTAAGTTACATTTTTCTAGTTATTGATCATTACGAAGAAGCAGTAGATACACTATATGAAAATTACCAACATCCATTTTATGTTTAATATAAATATGAAAATTTACTAGTGACATGTGAAAATAGATTGAAGTATAATAGTTGTATTGTTAAGAGCCAGGAATGAGACACGCTGATGTGATGTGCCAGCAGACAGATGTGTTGTGTAAATGCTCCTTATGCATTGGTGCTGTGCAGTGTCAACACTTGTGTTGCAACTTTCACACTTGTGAGAAATATGTGCAGAAATAACTTGAATATATTATTAAAATTATTGTAATTAACAGCCAGCTTTTTATTTATAGTAGTTTAACATTTTGCTTGTTCCTGCAATGATGAGATTGTGAACCTGAAGATGTTGATTACGTAGTTTGTCTTTGTCGGGAAATAAGATAAGGGTTGTGTCTGTCTGTTTACTTGAAAAGTAATGGAGTTAGTGGTGATGAACTCTCAACAGGTGTGACAGCACACGCTAATTCCAGCCAATAATATGAGTACATGGCCGCAATCTCAGGGAAAACTATGACTGGGTTCAGAAAACTGTGGCCAGAGTGTTGAATGCACAGAGCTCAGTTACAGAGGAAAGATGGCCAGTTCCTGTGCAACTATACAAAGAACTGGCCAGATCTCTAGATAATCCAAATTTCAATGCAACTGGAGTGAAATGTTCTGTGGACATTTTAAAAGCAGCTCTTGCAAATCTGAGAACTGTAGAAGCATCTGATATGCTGCTACAGAAAGCCAAAGATTATTCCACGAACCTAAATCTAAAAGACCCAACTATATCACTACCAAGAAAAATACCAGCAAGACTGGAAATATAAAAACACTGTCTGTGCCTGAAAAATTGTCTCATTGATGAAGATTTTAAAAAAAGATGTGTTTGAAATTCTTAATTTCTTTCTGTACAAGATTGGTCAAAGTATAACAGTGATGATGGTGGATGGTTCCTGCACATTTGGTTACAGTGGGTGTTCCAGTAAGGCTAGTTGTGGGCTGAGGTTATTTACTCAAGAAGGTCTGGTCAGGGTTACAATAACTTCTTTATTGCAGCTTGTTTATAATCATTGTCTTGGAACTGCAAATAATGATGCTGGACAAGTTGAATACCATAATGTTTACCAGTGTGTCGGCCCCCACCTGCTGACCACATGCCCTGCTGGCACTTCACCGGATTTTCAATTTCTCCAGCTAGGGAATGTGTGGCCGGCAGTGGTTGCTGCAACAATGTCTGGCTATGTAATGCCTCAGCCTCCAGAGTGTAAAGGTCTTTGTGACACCTCGACCAGGGCAGGGATGGCTGGACTCTCATGTTGTACTCTGGAATAGCGGCAAAGGATGGGTCTGCCATGGACCCATATGCTTTGGTGCCAGGCATTGGTTCACGCCCCAGCAATGGTACATTCATCTGCATTACCAGCACTGCGTGCTTAGCAGCACAGGCTCAATGTCACATAACTGCCCAGCTGTTTGATTACTGAAGTGCTGATTCAGATGGGCTTATACACTGTTGCTCCCCAATGACTTTGCAGGAGTGGTGGGATTTGTGTGTTGCACAGAATTATCTTGAATGAAGGCAATGACCAGCTGTTGTGACTGTCAGCAAGTTGGGCTGTAACACTTCCTGGTGAATGGCCTGACTTTGTCACATGGTAGGCTGTGATACAGAATCAGTGTTGGCCCACTTAGCATGTGGGCCATTGATCGGCACATGGCTGATTCCATTGTGATCTGTTACAATCCTGACACTTCATCTCTGGTTCCAAGCACGATTATAACTTTTTTTCTTTACAATTTCTCCCCTTGAAAATAAAGTCAGCTCTTGGATTTGGCTGAAACACAGACACTGGTTTATTTACACTTTCTGACTGGCTTCACAATACTTGGCTCTATACATAAGTCATTTTTTCATGGTTCACTTTGTCTTGGTCAAACTGCTTCTTGTTGGTCCTGTTATGGCTAGTTTGAACCCACAGGTTGAAGATTGGAAGGGATGGATTTGGACTACTTTTTATTTGAACTGGTAGTATACGATATCTATTACTGCTAAAATCTTACAGTCAGTTGAGGCTGAGACTCATATAATTATCAATCATTGATGATGTTCAGTATGATACTTTTGTTCGAGGTCTAAAAAGTGTTCTATCAATATGTAACAATTTTACACAGCTAACATTTGGTCTAGGAAGGTAAGCAGAGTCGGATCTAACGTGTGATTTAGGTAAATTAGATTTGCTGTAGATAGAATTTTGAGTGGTAAGTTGGGGACATAAATCATTGTGTGGGTTATATTCAGGTTCATAGTTCCTGTTATGGCAGTGAGTTATTGGAAGGTAAGTTTGCATATATCAAGTTAGGTATCATTCAGTAACAACCCCTTATCTTTCAGTTCTATTTGCTGTGTGCCTCGTATTGATCTTGCTTGTAACAAGTACAAATAATGAGTGGTTTGCCACAGAATATAACTGGCGTAGATCCACTCTTCAGAAAAATTCCTTTTTGTTTGTTTGATATTGTCCTTGCATGTCACTGTACCTTGTCTGGTTATTTACCATGCACAAAAATTTGTCAAATGTGTCTTGTAACTGCCAAATTTTGTTCTCCAGTCCCAAAAATTGCAGTCTAATTGTAGGCTCTATTGATAGTTTGACATTGTCACATCTGTTTGCCATGTAAACATAACACCGTATATTAGAGGACGCACCCTGAGGTCTTCTGCCATATTGCAACAGCACAGTGGACTTATTATTCAGTTTCTTGTGTTCCTTCTCATGTTTGTCCAGGTCATGATTCCTGGCACTGGAACTGTTTTTTCTCAGCCTCAGTTAGAACCATGTGCCCTAAAGGAAGAGGAAATTCTGTTTTTAGTTTATTATTCTTGCTTGTGGCCTTTAAGTCCACAGGATTTTTGGGGCATCTACAGGACTCCCTTGCTTTCCTTGCCTAACCTTTCCTTCTTACCCTTTTTCCCAAATATTCCCCCTCTCCTCTTCTGGAGACACTGCCGACACTGGCGGCAGCACCTTCATGGGTTCCTTAAAAGGATGAATACAACTGGTGTGAAGTATCGTGAGGTGAGTTGGAGGTTGCAATTTGATGTTAACAGATGACATCATTTCTGTCATCTGAAAGGGACCCTGATAATGTGTCACAAACTTTTTTGTCTTTCCTTTTGGTACATACAGGTTGGTCATCATGATCCATTGGCCTACATTATAAACAGCTAACACTGCAGTGTTATGGTTTCTGTCTTTTCGTTCCAAAGAATGTTAACAGGTGACATCATTTCTATCACCTGAAAGGGTCTCCGATATTGTGTCACAAACTTTTTTTGTCTTCCCATTTGGTATATGTGAGTTAGTCATCATAACCCATTGACCTATATGACACAAAGCTAATGCTGCTTTCTTACAATGGGTTCTGTCTTGTCATTCCAAAGCTTTAGTATTCATATTTTCCACTTGTCACCAAATAAGTTTTTAAAGTTTTAGAAAAATTTTTCCCTGATGAAATATCCCTTCTTGGGAGAGGTTAACAAAACTCAAAAGGGAAAAGCATCTTCTGATCAAGAGCCACTTCAAAGGAGATAGTCCAGTGTTTACATGGATTTTTGAATTATATGCTCCTATGACCTTCAGAAGCAGAGCGTTCCATGCATTAAGATGCATATTAATGTAGCAGCTTAGCATTTTTGCAATCATACAATGGACTCTGTCAGTTTGATCTTTTGCCTATGGCTGTAAAGCACTGGCCTGAGGTTTCTTAATGTGCAACAACCAGTAAAAATGCTTCATTAAATCATACATAAAATTTGCCTCTTGGTCAGTTATTACTGTTTCAAGCATTCTGAATCACTTATGCTACTGTATCTGCCTGCTGGTTTGGAATGGCTGTGATAGAAATGGGAGGAGAAAAATGATCGATTATTATGAGTATGTAATGGTTTCCTGCTGAATGTTTTTGCAAGTGGCCCAAGGATATCCATTCCCATAATTTTGAATGGTTTATCTGCCTTGGGTTAACTTTGTAGGTAATCTTTAGGAGACTCAGTTCTGCCCTTTGCACATAAGGAATACAATCCTTGATATAGCAATCAGCATCTTGTTTATGCCTTACTCAACAACAATGTTGTGCTACTCTGTGACACACTGTGCTTTGATTGGCGTGTTTGGCTAAAATCAAGACATGGCCATGCCTCAGTATCTCTTTTCTTAACTTTTCAGGTACTACCATGTGCAATCCAGTTCTCGTATTTCTGTATAGCATTCCAGTTTCTGTAGTGAGTTGTGGCAGTTTGATGAACTACTGAAAATCTGACTCACTGCTCAATACTTCCTTTGATTCATCCTTATTTATGCCAGTGCATTCCATGGGCTGTATTTTGCAGCTGAGACCATTTGTGTTTGCGTCTGATTTACCTGGATGATATTTTACTTTGAAATCAAATTCACTGAGGCGCATAACACATCTAGGCAATCTGTAGGGTGACCAAAGCTATATATATATATTGTTGTCATACGGGATCTCCCGTATGACAACAATATATATTTTTTTTAATTTCTTGTCTCCCTTGTCAACAGCCTGATGCTTCCATATATTTTGCTAGTGAACACTGTTGTAAATATTAATACCACACAGTGCTACCAATAGTTCAAATTGCCTGACTGAATGATCTGTAAAAGTTTTCATATAATAATTGACATTATTCTTAACATATAATATTTTTTCTTTTCAACTTTCTGTGAAAAAAGAGGGTTTGGCTCAAGGTAATGTGAGGAGTTGAGAAAGAATGACATAGCCTACATTTCTAGAGGGGCCCTGAGTGAGGGAGGTTTAGTTGTTTTGCAGTCAGTACTGCCAATCCAAGGACGCATTTATCTTGTGCCAGTCAGCAGTTACAGTTTAAATAACACATGGAACTATCAAGGAGTCGTGAAACAGGATTATGGAGACCTTCATGATCAGACACACTGGTTACAGTATTTTGAAAAGGAGAGTTGCCACTCCCCATATAACAGAGATGCTGAGTCGCAGATAGGCACAACAGAAAGACTCACAAATAACCTTTTGGCCAACAAACTCATTGTCAAAAATATCTATCTCTCTCTCTCTCTCTCTCTCTCTCTCTCTCACACACACACACACACACACACACACACACACACACACACGCACACACACACACACACACACACACACACACACACACACATGACTGCAGTCTCTGGCAGCTGAAACTTTGTGTCGGTTTTTTTTTGGTGTGCCTATCTGCGTCTCAGCATCTTCGCTATATGTTGAGTGGCAACTTTCCTTTTCATAGTATTGTTACATTCCATCCTGGATTTTCCATTGTTTGGTTACAGTAGGTATTTCTCAACTGTATAGTTGCATAGAAATTGTCAGCATAAAGACTGCGACATTTTCCAAAAGAGGCTCACACACTTTCACAGTGATAGCCTCATAGTGACCTGCACCTTGTAGTTTGTAACCTTTTCCTTGATCCTGACAGGTATGCAAGGAAAAAGTGTAGCCTTTCTCTATACAAATTTTGTTTAGTTTTATACCATACTTCTTGTTGGGGACATACTGCCTAAAAATCAAACATCCTCTCCAAGGAATCATAGATTCATCAGTTAGCATGTATCTTCCAGGGGTTAGGGTATTTTGAAAGTTACTCTATAGGTGTTCAACTAACAACTGTACTTTGGAGGTCCTCTTGTTATGTTTCTAGGGGCATCATTATCAGCAAAGTGCCAGCGAGATGGTAATGCCAGAAATTGATCAGAAGACAAAGTGGCTTTTATAACTTTATTTTTGTACAGTGGGTTCTTTGGCCAATAAAGTGAAATTTCTGGGACCTCATCGAACCCTATAATTAGCATTATGCCAATAAACTTGCCTATTTATCCCTCAGAAGCATCAACCCAGTTCACCAGTCAAGATCTTTTTGGCCTGGAATTTTGGAGTTTCTGTGCTGCATATCTGTCTGTTTCTAACACCATATTGTTAGATATGGATTGTGTTACCAGCAGTTTGTAAACACCAGAAGGGATGTCAAACTTGATGGAACTATTAACTTCTGGATCACGATTAAAAATTACTCTTGTTATATTTTGTCCACTTGGTTTCCAAATTGGGACATCATTTTCATTACCATTATCAGAGTTACATATGGTATCGTGAACCTCATCAGAACAGGAGTCATCATCACTTACATTTAAATACGGATATGATCTTGTATCTTGGGAATTGTAAGCTGGATCATCATCACATGCAGGAGACGCCATAGTCATGAACTCACTTTCACTTTGGGTAGCAGTTCAGATAGTAGCGCATTCCTTCCTCATCTAATGGTACACTACATCTTTGTTTCCTTATTACTGGCAGCCCAGAAGTAAATGGATCCAGTTTCTAGCTAAATGTGCAATGAAATGTTATTAAAGCTTGTGGCCAACCATAATTATTATAGAAGATAAACAATCATGTCATAACCATAAACAATATTTCACTACATACCTTAAAGCAGCTATTCTTGGCTGCTAGCTCTAACAAATGATGGCATGTCTATTTTAAAGCATCTTATCTTGCCTGCAGACACTAACAAACGACAGTGTGTGCATGTTAATTTACAATGATAAGTGACCTGTTTTGTGTAGCATTTGGCGCTAAAAGGGTGCAGTACAACTGAGACACAGGGTGACCCAAACAATGGAAAATCACCACAAAAAAAGTTATCGAGTCAGATTAGATTAGATTAGATTAATACTAGTTCCATGGATCATGAATACGATATTTCGTAATGATGTGGAACGAGTCGAATTTTCCAATACATGACATAATTAGGTTAATTTAACAACATATTTAAGTTAATATAACAACTTTTTTTTGTGTTTTTTTATTTTTATTTTTTTTCTTAATTTATATCTAAAAATTCCTCTATGGAGTAGAAGGAGTTGTCATTCAGAAATTCTTTTAATTTCTTCTTAAATACTTGTTGGTTATCTGTCAGACTTTTGATACTATTTGGCAAGTGACCAAAGACTTTAGTGCCAATATAATTCACCCCTTTCTGTGCCAAAGTTAGATTTAATCTTGAATAGTGAAGATCGTCCTTTCTCCTAGTATTGTAGTTATGCACACTGCTATTACTTTTGAATTGGGTTTGGTTGTTAATAACAAATTTCATAAGAGAGTATATATACTGAGAAGCTACTGTGAATATCCCTAGATCCTTAAATAAATGTCTGCAGGATGATCTTGGGTGGACTCCAACTATTATTCTGATTACACGCTTCTGTGCAATAAATACTTTATTCCTCAGTGATGAATTACCCCAAAATATGATGCCATATGAAAGCAATGAGTGAAAATAGGCATAGTAAGCTAATTTACTAAGATGTTTATCACCAAAATTTGCAATGACCCTTATTGCATAAGTAGCTGAACTCAAACGTTTCAGCAGATCATCAATGTGTTTCTTCCAATTTAATCTCTCATCAATGGACATACCTAAAAATTTGGAATATTCTACCTTAGCTATATGCTTCTGATTAAGGTCTATATTTATTAATGGCGTCATACCATTCACTGTACGGAACTGTATGTACTGTGTCTTATCAAAATTCAGTGAGAGTCCGTTTACAAGGAACCACTTAGTAATTTTCTGAAAGACAGTATTGACAATTTCATCAGTTAATTCTTGTTTCTCAGGTGTGATTACTATACTTGTATCATCAGCAAAGAGAACTAACTTTGCCTCTTCATGAATATAGAATGGCAAGTCATTAATATATAATAAGAACAACAAAGGACCCAAGACTGACCCTTGTGGAACCCCATTCTTGATAGTTCCCCAGTTTGAGGAATGTGCTGATCTTTGCATGTTAAGAGAACTACTTATTTCAACTTTCTGCACTCTTCCAGTTAGGTACGAATTAAACCATTTGTGCACTGTCCCACTCATGCCACAATACTTGAGCTTGTCTAGCAGAATTTTATGATTTACACAATCAAAAGCCTTTGAGAGATCACAAAAAATCCCAATGGGAGGTGTTCGGTTATTCAGATCATTCAAAATTTGACTGGTGAAAGCATATATGGCATTTTCTGTTGAAAAACCTTTCTGGAAACCAAACTGACATTTTGTTAGTACTTCATTTTTACAGATATGTGAAGCTACTCTTGAATACATTACTTCTCAAAAATTTTGGATAAAGCTGTTATAAGGGAGATTGGACGGTAATTGTTGACATCAGATCTATTCCCCTTTTTATGCAAAGGTATAACAATAGCATATTTCAGTCTATCAGGGAAAATGCCCTGTTCCAGAGAGCTATTACACAGGTGGCTGAGAATCTTACTTATCTGTTGAGAACAAGCTTTTAGTATTTTGCTGGAAATGCCATCAATTCCATGTGAGTTTTTGCTTTTAAGCAAGTTTATTATTTTCCTAATTTCAGAGGGAGAAGTGGGTGAGATTTCAATTGTATCAAATTGCATAGGTATAGCCTCTTCCATTAACAGCCTAGCATCTTCTAATGAACACCTGGATCCTACTATATCCACAACATTTAGAAAATGATTATCAAAAATATTTTCAACTTCTGACTTTTTGTTCGTAAAGTTTTCATTCAATTTGATGGTAATACTGTCTTCCTCTGCTCTTGGTTGACCTGTTCCTCTTTTAATAATATTCCAAATTGTTTTAATTTTATTATCAGAGTTGCTGATTTCAGACATGATACACATACTCCTGGATTTTTTAATAACTTTTCTTAATATAACACAGTAGTTTTTATAATTTTTGATAGTTTCTGGGTCACTACTCTTTCTTGCTGTCAGATACATTTCCCTTTTCCGGTTACAAGATATTTTTATACCCTAAGTAAGCCATGGTTTGTTACAAGGTTTCTTACAAGTATATTTAACTATTTTCTTGGGGAAGCAGTTTTCAAATGCATTTACAAAAATGTCATGAAATAAATTATATTTTAAATTGGCATCAGGTTCACGGTACACCTCATCCCAGTCTAACTGCTGTAGGCTTTCCCTGAAATTTGCAATTGTTAAATCGTTGACTGAACGTACTACTTTGGAGGACTGTTTAGTATTGCTGAATGGAGCTATGTCATATATTGTAACTAGCTGTGCACCATGATCAGAAAGACCATTCTCAACAGGCTGAGCATTTATCTGGTTAAACTGATCTTGGTCTATAAAGAAGTTATCTATCAGTGAGCTGCTATCCTTTACCACCCGAGAAGGAAAATCAATAACGGGTGTCAAATTGAAAGAACCGAGTAATACTTCAAGGTCATTTTTCCTATTACCCTCTTTCAGAGAATCTACATTGAAGTCCCCACGAATAATAATTTGCTTCCCCCTGTCTGACAGATAGCACAACAAGGAGTCCAAATTTTTCAGAAATAGATGAAAATTTCCTGATGGGGACCTATATACAGTTACAATTATAAATGTGTCTTTATTTAATTTAAGCTCACAGGCACATGCTTCTATATGTTTCTCTACACAAAACTTTTTTTTTCTATACTTTTTGCACAATGATAACTTTTGACATATATGGCAACTCCTCCTTTCTCCATATTTTCTCTCATTACATGTGCAGAGAGCTTATAACCACTTACATTTACCTTATCCAAATCAGTAACAATGTGATGCTCAGACAGGCATAGTATATCTATTTCATTCTCAGCTTCTAAATCTTCTAAACAAACCAGAAGCTCATCTACTTTATTCTTTAAACTCCCAATATTTTGATGAAATATACTTACATTATTTTTAATTATACTTTTATGAGAACCTTTCCTTATTCTAACATTTGCAGTACTCTCCTGTCTGAGTTTCTCATTGTGCTTAGGCCTAGTTCCTATACCAGTGGTCACATGGTGTTCAGAGAGGCAGATTATGTCAACTGGGTTGGGTGACTTTAATTCATCAATGGAATTACCTAGGACTGAGATACACTGGTGGGCCAAAGAGAATCAATTACATATTTGAATTATTTACCTCATGGTTATGAACTGTAGATTAAAACTGAAGAAATTGCAAAAAGGTGAGGATTTAAGGATATGGGAACTGTATAAACTGACTAAACCAGAGGTTGTACAGAGATTCAGGGAAAGCATAAGGGAACAATTGACAGGAATGGGGGAAAGAAATACAGTAGAAGAAGAATGGGTAACATTGAGGGATGAAATAGTGAAGGCAGCAGAGGATCAAGTAGGTAAAAAGATGAGGGCTAGTAGAAATCCTTGGGTAACAGAAGAAATATTGAATTTAATTGATAAAAGGAGAAAATATAAAAATGCAGTAAATGAAGCAACAAAAAACATTACAAACGTCTCAAAAATGAGATCGACAGGAAGTGCAAAATGGCTAAGAAGGCATTGCTAGAGGACAAATGTAAGGATGTAGAGGCTTATCTCACTAGGGCTAAGGTAGATACTGCCTACAGGAAAATTAAAGAGACCTTTGGAGAAAAGAGAACCACTTGTATGAATATCAAGAGCTCAGATGGAAACCCAGTTCTAAGCAAAGAAGGGAAAGCAGAAAGGTGGAAGGAGTATATAGAGGCTCTATACAAAGGTGATGTACTTGAGGACAATATTATGGAAATGGAAGAGGATCTAGATGAAGATGAAATAGAAGATATGATACTGTGTGAAGAGTTTGACGGAGCACTGAAAGACTTAAGTCGAAACAAGGCCCCGGGAGTAGGCAACATTCCATTAGAACTACTGACAGCCTTGGGAGAGCCAGCCCTGACAAAACTCTACCATCTGGTGAGCAAGATGTATGAGACAGGCGAAATACCCTCAGACTTCAAGAAGAATATAATAATTCCAATACAAAGAAAGCAGGTGTTGACAGATGTGAAAATTACTGAACTATCAGCTTAATAAGTCACAGCTGCAAAATACTAATGCGAATTCTTTACAGACAAATGGAAAAACTGGTAGAAGCCGACCTCGGGGAAGATCAGTTTGGATTCCGTAGAAATATTGGAACACGTGAGGCAATACTGACCCTATGACTTATCTTAGAAGATAGATTAAGGAAAGGCAAACCTACATTTCTAGCATTTGTAGACTAAGAGAAAGCTTTTGACAATGTTGAGTGGAATACTCTCTTTCAAATTCTAAAGGTGGCAGGGGTAAAATACAGGGAGCGAAAGGCTATTTACAATTTGTACAGAAACCAGAAGGCAGTTATAAGGGTTGAGGGGCACAGAAGGGAAGCAGTGGTTGAAAAGGGAGTGAGGCAGGGTTTTAGCTTCTCCCCAATGTTATTCAATCTGTATATTGGGCAAGCAGTAAAGGAAACAAATAAAAAATTTGGAGTAGGCATTAAAATCTATGGAGAAGAAATAAAAACTTTGAGGTTTGCCTATGACATTGTATTTCTGTCAGAGACAGCAAAGGACTTGGAAGAGCAGTTGAACGGAATGGACAGTGTCTTGAAAGAAGGATATAAGATGAGCATCAAGAAAAGCAAAATGAGGATAATGATTAGATTAGGAAATGAGACACTTAAAGTAGTAAAGGAGTTTTGCTATTTGGGGAGCAAAATAACTGATGATGGTCGAAGTAGAGAGGATATAAAATGTAGACTGGCATTGGCAAGGAAAGAGCTTCTGAAGAAGAGAAATTTGTTAACATCAAGTATAGATTGAAGTGTGAGGAAATTGTTTCTGAAAGTATTTGTATGGAGTGTAGCCATGTATGGAAGTGAAACATGGACGATAAATAGTTTGGACAAGAAGAGAATAGAAGCTTTCGAAATGTGGTGCTACAGAAGGATGCTGAAGATTAGATGGGTAGATCACATAACTAGTGAGGGGGTATTGAATAAAATTGGGGAGAAGAGGAGTTTGTGGCACAACTTGACTAGAAGAAAGGATCGGTTGGTAGGACATGTTCTGAGGCATCAAGGGATCACTAATTTAGTATTGGAGGGCAGTGTGGAGGGTAAAAATCGTAAGGGAGACCAAGAGATGAATACACTAAGCAGATTCAGGAGGATGTAGGTTGCAGTAGGTACTGAGAGATGAAGAAACTTGCACAGGATAGAGTAGCATGGAGAGCTGCATCAAACCAGTCTCAGGACTGAAGACCACAACAACAACAATCTCATGGTACATAAATATATACTTCCGAGCCTTTTGCAGTGAAGAGTTTGACATAATAATCATTTTCACAATTTCGGGAAGTTGCCAAAATTCATGCCAATCAGGTGGAAAGAATTGCATTGGGACACATGGTGAGTCAAGCTATAGGACACATGTTAAAACACGGTCCACATACGTAACATCAGAAATAAGTTACTGCCTATATTAATGCAAGCATTTGTTTCTCAGTTGTCAAATAATTATTTTCTATGCCATTAATCTGTCTGGATGCATACACTATGCGGTGGACTTGTCCATCCATCTCCTGACTTAAAATGCAACCTAAGGAAAAATTGCTTGTGTCACATGACAAGCAACCATGGGCCCTCGGATCGGAGCAGGTGATATGGCGCCCTCAAGTGGCCAGTGAGGCTAATGAGCCCTATGTCAAAGAGAGAAGTAGAAACCCCTTTCACAGGTAAAATGTACAAGCAAATCAGCCAATTTGGTGTCACCCGCTAGCACCAGAGCAGGCATGTCAGCAAGTTTAAGGTTTTGCCATAAGGTGGCCAAAATAGGGCAGTACAGTAGGGTGTGGCCACTGTGAGATGGGCACTACACTACAGTGGGGTGGATCCTCATGTCGGAGGACACAGCCGTGGGTAAGCCAAGTGTGGTTAATGTGAAATACTAAGCTGACAGAGGGCAGTAGATTCCCTGCCAGAAGCACAAGGGAAGACTGCCACATAGCCACGGGCTCCCCAACAATTGCTGGTGTAGAGTTGAGTAAAGGTCTGGTTCGGGTATCCCCACCTTCAAAGTTGTCATCCTAGTAGCCAACTTGGCCAACTGGTCAGAATGTCTATTCCCTGGGATCCCAACATGATGAGGGGGCCATACAAAGATTCCAAGCATCCGGCATGATGGAAGTCATACAGGAGAACCTGGATAGTCACAACTTGAAGACTGCTCAATAAGACATTGCTGATTACGAATGACTAGCTATTGCATGAATGAAGGTGGGTAAGGGCTTGAGCAATGGCCACCAATTCTGGAGTGAATATGCTGCATCCATTTGGCAGAGAGTGTAGTTCATTGCATCTTGCATGCTGGTTCATTTATTGACCATCGAGACAACAGAATATATCACATCTGAGCCTGAAAATGCATCAAGGACATACAGGAACAGGTAGTAAAAAAAGGTAGGTTCTATTGAGTCTTTTGGTCCAAATGATAGGTCAAAACAGATCCAAGGGCTGGGTGTACACCATATGTGTGTGTGTGTGTGGGGGGGGGGGGGGGGGAGGGAGGGAGGGGAGGGGCGCATACAAATTCTCCCTGACAGAGGTGACAGTGGGGAAAGATGGAGTTCAGAGCTGAGACTCTGTCTGCAAACTGTGATTGTTCCTAACAGGAAAAAGGACAATGTAATTGGGATGCTCAGGGGAGTAGCAAATGTGTATTGCATAGTTTACAGGAGTTGTTGGCGCCTGATCAGTAGAGGAGGAACGTCAGCGTCCACAAATAGACTGTTCATAGGGCTGGTCCAAAAGGGACATGTCAGAAGTGTGACTCCAGCATCTGCAGTGCACCAGGTGATGCTGAGCCTTATGCCAGGCTCCCATGCAGAACAAGGTTAGCAGGAGAGCTTCTGTGAAGTTTGGAAGGTAGGAGATGAGGTACTGGTGGAATTAAAGCTGTGAGGATGGGGCGTGAGTCGTGCTTGGGTAGTTCAGTTGGTAGAGCACTTGCCCGCGAAACGCAAAGGTCCCGAGTTCGAGTCCAGTCCGGCACACAGTTTTAATCTGCCAGGAAGTTTCATGTTCTCAAGGTGTCTGATGATGAATAATGACTTTGTAGTAAAAAAGAAATCACTATCTGTTCGTGGATGAACAATGAATTAGTTTTTTCAATAGCTGGCTGTGAGGTCTGGCAATGACAGTGAATTTTGGAAAAAATTTTTGATAAAAATATGTAGGGCCTAAAAGTGAATGTAATTTCTTTATTGTGGTGGGTGTCAGAAACTTTTTTACAACATCAATGAGGTACAGATTGGCACAAATGTCATCTTGGCCTGTTGTATGACCCAAGTAATGTTTCATTGTAAAAAGGAAGGGGCGCGAGTCGTGCTTGGGTAGCTCAGTTGGTAGAGCACTTACCCGCAAAAAGCAAAGGTCCTGAGTTCGAGTCTCGGCCCAGCACACAGTTTTAATCTGCCAGGAAGTCTCATACCAGCGCACACTCCGCTGCAGAGTGAAAATCTCATTCTGGAAACATCCCCCAGGCCGTGGCTAAGCCACGTCTCCGCAATATCCTTTCTTTCAGGAGTGCTAGTTCTGCAGGGTTCGCAGGAGAGCTTCTGTAAAGTTTGGAAGGTAGGAGGCAAGATACTGGCAGAAGTAAAGCTGTGAGGACAGGGCGTGAGTCGTGCTTGGGTAGCTCAGTTGGTAGAGCACTTGCCCGCGAAAGGCAAAGGTCCTGAGTTCGAATCTCGGCCTGGCACACAGTTTTAATCTGCCAGGAAGTTTCATGTGTAAGGGTTTGTTCTGTTCATGGGTTTCTCCTAGGACCTACCAGCTGTGCTAGTTAGAACCACTAGAGGAACCTGTGTCACTTTTGTTCAATGAAATGTGGAAGTTGTTGTCATAAAAAGCCCTAGCAGTCCTAATGGGATTGGGCAGCTGAACTCCATGGCCTCAGTCGCAAATGTCAGTTTGTTATCAATGCTCATAATGATTCCCATGCCGATTCAATGGTCCGTGACGTCATCATTAGGTTGGCTCCTGACAAGAGGTGTACCAACGTGCACTACAGTACAAAACTCCATCTTTGGCTGAAGTGTTAATTACTGCTCAATCGTTCAGGGTATCTTGTGCTACCGATGATCAGACTGAGGTTGATGTGACATCACTGTGGTGGCTCCTGTTGGTCGCTGGGCATCAGTCAGTTCTTGGGGGCAGGATGATATGGCAGCCATACAAACGTGGCCTCTGTGCCACTCTGGACAGTGATGTGCCAAACAACCACCACAGCAATTGCAGTGCTCCGTGCTCCCATCTTGACCATAGTGTTTCATGCGATATGACAGTTCTGTGTGCCCTAGGCACTGGGTGACTTGCAACAACTGTAGTAAAAGAGGACATCTGTGTGTCATTTCTAGCCACCTTCTGCAGACATGGACATGGAAGTTCATTGTGTGTCTCCAGTTTCTACGAATCATAACAAAGTGCGAGTGATGGACAAACTGCTCAGACTACAAGTGGAGAAGGGTGCAGCCGTGGTGTTACTGAACTCTCAAACTTGCTTGAATTTGGGATCTCCAGAGTTGTCTCCAGATACTTGATGTCTGGTGGGTTACAATAAGCAACATGTTCCAATTTTGGTGCAATTTATTGTTCAGACGATGTATAAATCTGCAATATGTTCATTGCCTTTTTGGTAGAGGATGATGCTGACATCACATATTATTTGGGTATGGATTCTTTCAGTCCTTTGGTTTTTCCATTTTGGATATGGTGCAACTTGTTTCCAACCAGGGCCCTTGTCAGCAATTAGATTCTCTGTGTTATAATTTCTTGTCTCTTTCCTCATATGGGTTAGGTTGTCCCACTAATTTTGTGTCTCTCATTACCCATAAACCTATGGTGCAGGTTCGATTTTTCCATGTGCGCCCAATTCCAGTGACTTTGCATGCGCAAGTGAAATCAGAATTGGACAGACTGACATTATTGGGGTTATACAGCCTATTATGATGACTGAGGGGTCCATCCCACCACATGATTGTTAAAAAACTTGGCCCTGTATCAGTTTCGGGTAACACTCAATCTGTCACTGACACGTATCCTTTACCTAGTAGAGATAAGTTATTGGCTAAACTTGTCAGGGGCCAGTTTTTCTCCAAAACTGATTTATCTGAAAGCCATTGACAGGTTCTGCTAGATGAGCATTCTAAACAGCTCTTTGTGATTAACACACCTTTTGGGTTGTGCCAATATTAGTGTCCCCTGTTCAGGGCGACTAGTGCTCTGGCAATTTTCTTTTGAACAATTGATGGTGTCTATCCTGGCTTCTGTCAACTATCTTGATGACATCATCAAGATGGGTGCTTTACATAATGTACACACCTTGTTCACAGTCTTACATACTGCAGGGCTGAAATGCAACTTGGTTAGGTAACACTTTTTTCAGTCACAGCTCTGCTTTGCCCTGCAAACGTCAAAAAACTCCAAGCATTTTTAGGTAAAATTGTTTACTATCACAAATTTAGTCTGAGTGCAACAGTGTTGGTCCATACCTTCCATGAGTCGCTTGACAGGGAGATTCCTGTTCAGGAAACACCAGCCTGCAAGTGTGCAGTCACACTTTTGAAATCCAAATTACATTCTGCTCCTTGTTTGCCTACTTTCCATCCCGACCTCCACTTGGTTTTGGTTAATGGACATTTCACAGTATAGACTCGAGACCATTTCACACATTGATATGAGGATGTTTCCAAACACCTGATAGCTTATGTACTAAATCCGCTCAACTCTGCTCAGCACGCTGCTCCTGCGTTGAACAGGAAGCACTTGCTATTGTCTACACCCTCAAAAAGTATCATGTTGTTGTAAGTGTCTAAGTCCCTTGGTTTTGTTATTAAATCTTCCTGCTTTGTTGCCCAACAACGCAGCACATCACCTCCAGCATTGGGCCATGTATCTGTCTCACTACAACTGTGCAATACAGTTTCGGCCTATAGGGCACCACACCAACGCCGATGTGATGTACTGTATTCTGATGGGGCCAAATCCTTTGGATCAAGATGAACTCCTTTGTTTTCACTTAGGTATTGAGATGCAATAATAGTGGAAGGATTTCCATTCTTTGAATAACTATTTTGCCCTCCACCATAGCCCTTAGGTATTTGACAGTGTTGTTCTCTTAGCTACGGACGAGCTGTCATCCCAGCCACCCTATGGAGGGATGTGCTTCAGCTCCTACATCAGGACACTGGGGGAGAGGGGAGGAGGTCCTTGCTTACCAAGTTATTGGCCCAAAGGCATGTATTTTTGCCCAGCATCAATAGCGACATTGTAGATCTTGCAGGGCCTACCCACAGTGGGCTACGCAACAGGTGACGCTGCAGGCAATGCTCTTTCCATGGCTTACTGGTTATTGGTTGTTGATGTTTCCTCTAAATTTCCATACATTATCCACTGTCCTTTGAAGTCAGTCGTAGTTATGACTAAGGGCCTCTTCAAAATTCTTACTATCGAAGATTTGCCTTATATGCTTGTGACAGATAACAGTTCACAGTTTGTGTCTCAGTCCTTTCACAATTTTTATGCCCATCAAGGCATTCGCCAGGTGGCTGCTCCTCCTTTTCACCTCCAATCTAACGCCAAGGCAGAATGTCTTGTCCACACATTCAAGGTTCAAATGAAGAAGTACGTCATGGACTCCTCTAAGAAAGATGCCCTCACTCCTTCTTGAGATCCTACAGGTTTGTACTGACACTACATCAGAATCCGGCCAATATGCTCTATGGTTGCCAGTCATGCATTCTCTGCTTCAGCTCATGCTGCCCCACAATCCCCCTTTGGCACAGCCCAATTTGCAGTTTGCTCCTGGCTCTGTGGTCTGGGCTTGGGGCTTCAGCCACTGACCAAAGTGGATTCTGGCCACGGCCCATAGATGCCGAAGCCACCACCTCTGTAAGGTACGCATCAGTGATGGGCTGGTGGCGCGCCAGCACGACAAGCTACATTCTTGTGCCACAGATCTGCCTCCTCCCTCTGCCAATGACATTTGTGCGGGCCAGCAACCAGTGGTTGCCTGCTGTGGGTCGCTTGACTTGTGCACATGGTACAGCATCGGACATGCCGTCTATTGGAGCCCTCCTCTTTATAACTGCAGTGAAGCAGGTACTCACTCTCACATTGTGTTCATACTCATTGTCAGCAACTCCTGAACAGTTTCCATGTTTGTGTCAATGTTCTCAACTGTTGTTCCCTGTATGTGGAAGAAGAATAAACTTTGGTTCATTGTGACTGTGCTGTTGTCTGTGTCTCACAGTACGATAAAGTATGCCCTTGCATTCTTCTAACCTTTGGACTGACTTATACATCCTGTTATAAGAGTGTCTACAGACAAACAGACTTTGAACCATGGTGTAACTTGGAATTTTTTACATTAACAAACACTACCAGAGATGAAAGAAGCAATAAGTTACATATAAAAATCCTAAATTTTAGGACTAACCTGAGACCTTTGGATCTTTTGTTTGACACTTTACCACTGAGCCAAACCAATATAAGGTAACATCTTGCACTGAATTTGTTTATCACAATTTTAATATGGCATAGACAGTGGACTATTGAAAACTAGAAACACACAGCTGTCAGCAACAATACAGTTCACTGAACGACCATGCAAAGAAAATACAATTTATCATGCTACTGAAAAATTTGAAAGCTTTCAAATGTTTTTAACACTAAAAAAAAAAAGAGGAGGAGAAAAAGGACAAAAAGATCACAGGTGATGAGAAATTCTATTTACTTCAGAAGCAATATTTAACAGCTCTGTACATATTACGAGGAAAACGAAGTGTAGACCCAAATAGTTTGGAATGAAGTGTGTATTATTATTTCCATTCAATCCACTTACAAAATAATCACATCAGTACAATGTTCACATAAAAACACAGTGGTGGGGACATTTAATACATTTTGGAGCATTAATGATTAAGTTAGCACATTCCTAATTTTAATGAAGTTGTCTGACACTTTTTAACAAAGTACACTCTTCAACAATATTCACAGCCAGTATTACTAAAAAAAACTAATATAAATATTTATTTTTTTCTTTCACAAACAGTTACCTGAGACCGCATACACCCAAAGAGGAATGTACACTACATGGAGAAACACCATAACTGCAGTAATGCAGCTTGCCATAAATTCTTGATCTCCACACTATAAATATACCAACACAGAACTTCCAACCAGTCAGTTCCTTGTAAGTCACTACTTCTACCATATTCTCTGGATTTTATGCATCACACAACCATCTATGTCTTTCTTGGTTTTATCTTCCTGCTCCTGACATTTAGAATTGGCTCTACCATAACTGCATCAGCCACATTATGATCTTGAGGTATGGTAGTCCTTCCACTACCACTTGATGGTGGTGATGCAGGAGTATTAAGAGACTGCACAAGACGACTTAATACTGGAACAACTTTCACTCTATTTATGTATGCTAAAACCACTATTATTATTAGAGGCAAGGTCATGTATGATGTATGACCAATATCCTGTTCTACAACTTTTGGCTCAGGCTGGAACATTAATTTAATGTGTTTAAAGGAACTATTTGCACGGAAATGAACTGCATGAGTCGTGTAAGTGTGTGTTGCACGAGAAAGTGTTGACTCAAGTTGAAGGAAGTAGTTTCGCCCATCCGCAGGTATCGGTGGAAACATTATCATTGCAGCATTATGCCCCTTTGCAGACCGTCCTGGTGTTGAGTCTAATTTGACTACATGGACAGGAGATTCAGGGGCATCCTCTCGACACAGCTTTGCTCTCAAAGTGCGAAGGTGCTCGACATTTGATGCTTGCACATTCGCTGTCACATCCATTTGTGTTAATGGATAAAAAACTATTAATCTTATGTCCTTAATATCACCTTCTGTTGTCTGAAAGAGAAATAAATATACAAATTAGGCCACATCTACACAAAAATAAATTGTCTATTATTATGTGAATAAATAGTAAAAATGTGGAGAAATAAATGCAGTAGATTGGTGCACAAGTTTGTAACATTATTGCATTATTTGTAATCTATGAAAAAACTAAAATAAATATGAAAAAATAGCCTTGAAACTTGGTCTTTTAACACAATTCATTTTGCGTAAAAGGAAATTTACTTTGAAAGTAACATTTCTCAAACCACCATTTGCAACATTTTCCTGTGACCTGTTAGAAAGGTAAACATGCACACCAAAAGCAGTTTGTCGTTATGAAGTATTGTGTAGCCTTCATCCCAAAGCCTTTGTACATTTTGCTGTCTGCAGATGCTTGTGTGTGCACTGTGTTTTGTTGTGAATGGTACATTTTCTTTGCCACTTAAGTTTTATTTTGGTGTTACTATCTCATTTACGTTTTATTGTTGCAGTATTATTCTGCAGTAGTGGGCTAAAGTAAAATTCTTTGTTATAGTATTAGTTCTTAACTAAAACACTAAAAAAGTACTGCGTGTTTCTGGTGTTTCTCCCAGATGAAAAAATTCCTGTGTTTTTCCTTGATTTCCCAGCTGTCCTGCGGTGTATGTACCCTGTTTGAGCAATTTTTGAACCTTCCTCACTGTATGCAAATATCGCACGATGGTGGAATGATCACAGTTCATCACATTTGCCAATTCTCCAGTTTAGTGACATGGAACATTGTGGATTGATGTGTTTCAATGATCTTCATCAAACCCCAAAGGTATTCCTGAATTGCATGTTGTGTTCCACGGCATTATTTCCATACACTGCACAAATGTTTCTGGCCACCTCCACTACTGTCACGCCTCTAATGAATTCCAACAGAAGAATAGGTCAGAAATGTTCCGATTTCTCCACTTGATTCTCCATTTTCTAGTGTCCACAACTCCACTCACTATCTCCAAAAGAAAAAATGTCAATATGTAAACTCAAATAGCATCGGTGGACTACAAATAAAAAAGGACAATAAATAAATAAACCCATAACAGCTGGAATACCAAGAGGCAAAACAAAAACACTGTGCACTTATGCACCAACTTAAACAAATTAGGCCACATCTACACACAAATAATAATTGTCTTATTATCATATGAATAATTAGTACAAATGTGTTACCTTCACAGGGATACCATCTGGAGTCGCTCTATAAATATGCTGATTAACACCAGGTCCTTGCTTGACTCGCACTGTATATTCACACTGGAAAATGTGGTTTGGTTATGTAATTAAACAATCATTACAGCGGATGGAAATATAAAGAGATGTGATTTTTTTTTTTTTTTTTGCACTTTCTGAATAACGTGACAAAGAATGGGTACTAAGATATTGTCAACTCTAATAAAATATGATCTCAATTTTTTGTTTTATTGGAACACATTTTATCTTTGTGCTATGAGTTAAAGGACTAACCTGTGGCTGTAGGCCTCTTATACGGAACTTTCCATTTGCTTCACTTGTGCTTTCTTCTTGATATTGAGAACAAGAATCTCTTCCAACCGCTTCTACAACAATCCCTTCCTCAGAATCGCCACTTAGTGATGTCACTGTGCCATAAGCACTGAATGCTACTTGGTGTCCCCTGGAATTAAATTCATACTCTTTTCCTTAAAAAATGGTAAAGAAGGTAGAACATTAAGCACAGTACATTGTTCAAAGTATGACATTGCCAATTCTACAGCTATGTGAACATAGCTGTCTGTACATCCACAAATATTGATTTATCAGTCCACAGTGCATTACCACGAGAAACATAAAACTGTAAAGTAGAAGAGTTAGATAACACAGAGCAGTAGCTTAACAATATTGAAAATATACAACAAACTTTGTAACCTGCAATTACTTCTTCTCCCTCTACATACAATGAAGAACCAGATTGTAAAATCAAAACCAAATTCACTTTTACACTCATTTCTAGTGAAACCACTAATAAAGGAAAATTTAGTTGCTGTTTCTTATACAAAATTGGAAGAATTATTGGCATTATTCACTGATAATGCCTAAAATGAAAAACCATGTCAAAAGCACCTCCACAATAATTTATTAGAAGATATTGCTACTAATCCTATGTAACAAATGTGACACGACATCTATCTCCTTTCTCTAAATAATGTATTACATCCACAGGAGTACCAAGTGCAACTTCTATAATGTGATGACTGAAGCTAAGCACTACGGCAAGGACATTACGAAATTGTCATCAGCCCATTTATAATAAAACACCCCAGTTTGTGCTTGAAGAAACTTTGGAACAACAGAACTGAAAAAACCTCAATTCAGGATGGCTGGACTGGAATTTGAGTTCAACATCCATCAAGTATCTTCCACACAACATTTCATTTGGTCTCAAACGAGCATATTCAAGTGAATTTCCCATTTCCATATAAAACATAACTGTAACTTCACCAGTAAATTCAGGGAGTTCAAAATCACTATCTTATCTAAGAAATTGTGTAAGAACCCTAAGAAGTTTTGGTTTTATATATAGTCGGTCAACAAATCAATGCCCTATCCAGTTGCCCAGTGATCATATTGGCTGCAAAACTGACAAACACAGAAATATGGACAAAACACTGAATTCTGTCACCCAAAATTGTTTCGCTCAAGAGTATATTCCCAGTATCAAAATCCTCTCTTTGCAATGATGGAAAATAAAGTAACATTATTCGACAGTAAAAAAGTGACTAGATCTGGTGGAATACCTGTTTGGTTCTTCAGTGATTATGCAAAAGAACCTGTTCATCTTCTGTTAATTAGAATTTGTACAAGTAACCAATGTACCCCAAGCAACTGTAAAAATGCACCTTTCATACTAATTTTCAAGAGGGGTTGTTGGACAGAAGCGTGCAACTACAGACATTTATAACTGACATAGAACTGTTGCCAAATAATGAGACATGTTTTAGGTGCATAGATTATGATCTATTTGAAGAACAAAATGCTCCACTGTAGGAATTACCAAATAATGTACAAGCACCAATCATTAACTTAGCTCACTCTGTACATCTTGAAGAACTATGAGGCAATACACATCAGCACCCTAGTTGATGTGTGTTCCTTGACTTTCAGAAGGCACATAATATGGTTCCATAATGTCACCTAGTTAACAAAATATGAGCTTACAGAATAGCACATCAGCTGTTTGAGAGAGTTACACAGGTTTTATATCAAACAGAAATCAGTATACCATTCTTGGCGGGGAGAACCTGTCCATGTGAAAGTATATTTAGGCATGATGATGAAATTTTACAGGACAATTACAGTTCACAATACAGACAAATGATGTCACAGGAACTTTCATGATCTCCATGAGTCTGTCAGCAAATTGATGATGATGCTGCTGTTATAGGGAAGTCACAATGCCAGAATTCAACAAAATACCTACAAATTATAATTACGAACAACTTAAATTGGAATGATCGCAAAGACAATTTTGTGGGAAAGACAAACCAAGGGCTGCATTTCACTGGTAGAATGCTTAGAAGATGGAACAAGTCTAGTAAAGAAATAACCTACACTGTGTTTGTTCATCCTCTGCTAGAGTACTCCTGTGCAGTACGGGAGCCTTACCAGAGAGGCTTGATGGAGAACATCGAAAAAGTCCACACAAAGGCAGCTCTTTTTGTATTATCACGAAAGAGGGAAGAGAGTGCAATGGATAAGATACACAAGATGGGTTGTCATCGTTTAAATAAAGGAGCTTTTCATTGCAGCAGGATCTTTTCATGAAATTTCAGTCACGAACTTTATCTTCTGAATATGAAAACATTTTATTGTTTCCAACCTACATAGAGAGAAATGATAATTGTAAAAAAAATAAGGGAAATTTAGAACTCACAAAACAAAAAAAGATGACTCAAAAAACATTAAGGAGGATTAAACATCAATATCAAAAAAATATACTTTCTACGACAGAAACAAATAGTAAGAAAACAAGCTCACAAGATTACCACAAAACATTTAGTAGACATCTCCAAAGAAATGGTTTCCCAACACTAATGCTAAAATATAAAAACATAAGATGGTCCGTAGTGATAAAAGAAATCCAGAGATTTTAGCAGAAACATTTAATGAACTACTAAATTGCGAGGATCCTCCTGTGCTTCTGGAAGTAAACACAGAAACTCCAATAAAAACCCCACCAGAAAATATAAACCCACCAATAATTCAGGATGTCTACAAAGCTTTGAGCGAGGTTAGAACTGAGACAAACCTTCAGTTTGAGAAAGAAATCAAAAAACATAATTCCAGCTTATTACATCAACATAAACAGCCATTGGTTAAGAATTTTCAACTGTCAGCAGATATTTTAACTCCATCCAATTTTAAGTCAGTCAATGTGAAATTTCAGCTATCTTTATTGCATCAAAATATTCGAGGACTGAGAAATAAAATTAATGAATTAACTATCTGCATAGATGAATTAGAGTCTTCAAACCCAGCTGACATAATCTGCCTCTCTGAACATCATGTGACCACTGGTATAGAACTTTTAAGTGTTACAGGGTTTAGGTTAGCATCTCACTATTGTAGATCAGAAATGGAGAAAGGAGGAGTTGCCACATTCATCAGGAACTGTCATAAATTTAAGAACATAGACATTCATAAATTTTGCCTAGAACAGCATATGGAAGCATGTGCAACAGAATTAGATTTTCACAAAAAATCTTTCATAATATTAAGTGTATATCGAGCACCTGCAGGTAACTTTAATCTGTTTGTAAACCACCTTGAAGCTGTACTGGCCCATTTAACAACCAAAAACAAAGAAATAGTGGTTGCTGGTGATTTCAATGTAGATTTCCTTAAAGACTCTCCCAATAAGAACCTATTTGAGTTAGTAACACTATCATTCAACTTAATTCCCACAGTAAAGTTCCCCACTAGGATAACCACTTGCTCACAAACAGCCATTGATAATATCTTTATAGAAAAGTCAAATGAACAAAATTATATTACAAAACCAATAGTCAATGGCCTCTCAGACCATGACATGCAGTTCCTTCTGTTAAATGTTAATACTGAACAGGATATAAAATCTGTTAAATCTGAGCTCAAGAGAGTAATCAGTAAGCCAAAAATTGATTATTTTAGGACACTCCTCAGAGACATTCACTGGACTGATGTTTACAGTGCTCATGGCATGAATGAAAAATATAACATTTTTGCTAATAAAGTGCTTACCTTATTTGAACACTGCTTTCCCCCAAAACTTACCAAGGTTAGAGCAAAGTCTACAAAGAAGCCATGGATTACTCGAGGAATAGGGGTATCTTGTAAAACAAAAAGAAAACTGTATCTGTCAATCCGAAACATTTCCAATGTTGATGCTATAGCACATTATAAGAAATACTGCAAAATATTAAAGACTGTAATACGGATGTCAAAGCAAATATATTACAAGGAAAAGATAGTCATATCAGATAACAAAATAAAGACAATATGGGATATAGTGAAGGAGGAGACCGGTAGAACCAGACATGAAGAGGAACAAATAGCATTAAGAGTAAATGATGCATTGGTGACAGATGTGTATAGTGTTGCAGAACTTTTTAACAAACATTTTATAACTGTTACTGAAAAGATGGGGTTGTCAGGTTCGGTAGATGCTGCTATGGATTACCTTAGACCAGACATTTCAAGTAACTTCCATAATATGAATTTGACCCTCACTACCCCAACAGAAATAATGTCCATCATAAAATCTTTAAAATCAAAAACATCTAGTGGGTATGATGAAATATCAACAAAGTTAATTAAAGAATGTGATTCTGAGCTAAGTAACATATTAAGCTATCTGTGTAACCAGTCGTTTATCAGTGGAATATTTCCCGAATGGCTGAAATATGCTGAAGTTAAGCCACTGTTTAAGAAGGGAGATAAAGAAATAGCATCAAATTTCCGTCCAATTTCACTGTTGCCAGCATTCTCAAAAATTTTCGAAAAAGTAATGTACAGTCGTCTTTATAACCATCTTATCTCAAATAACATACTGTCAAAGTCACAGTTTGGATTTCTAAAAGGTTCTGATATTGAGAAGGCTATCTACACTTACAGTGAAAATGTACTTAATTCATTAGACAAAAAATTGCAGGCAACTGGTATATTTTGTGATCTGTCAAAGGCATTTGACTGTGTAAATCACAATATCCTTTTAAGTAAACTAGAATATTATAGTGTAACAGGAAATGCTGCAAAATGGTTCAAATCTTATATCTCTGGCAGGAAACAAAGGGTGTTATTAGGAAAGAGACATGTATCAAGCTATCAGGCATCATCCAACTGGGAACTAATTACATGTGGGGTCCCACAAGGTTCCATTTTGGGGCCCTTACTTTTTCTTGTGTATATCAATGACCTTTCATCAGTAACATTACCAGATGCCAAGTTTGTTTTGTTTGCTGATGATACAAACATTGCAATAAATAGCAAATCAAGTGTAGTCTTAGAAAGATCAGCCAATAAAATATTTGTAGACATTAATCACTGGTTCCTAGCCAATTCTTTGTCACTAAACTTTGAAAAAACACACTACATGCAGTTCAGAACTTGTAAGGGGTGTCCCAAGAGTATATGTCTAACATATGATGACAAGAAGATAGAAGAAGTGGACGGTGTTAAATTCTTGGGATTACAGCTTGATAATAAATTCAACTGGGAGGAGCACACCACAGAACTGCTGAAGCGTCTTAACAAATCTCTGTTTGCAATGCGAATTTTGTCAGACATAGGGGATATAAAAATGAAAAAGCTGGCATACTATGCTTACTTTCATTCCATAATGTCATATGGGATTATTTTCTGGGGTAATTCATCTAGCCAAGCTAAAGTTTTCCGGGCACAAAAACGTGCAGTAAGAATTATATGTGGTGTGAACTCAAGAACATCCTGCAGAAGCCTGTTTAGGGAACTAGGGATACTAACTACAGCTTCCCAATATATTTATTCCTTAATGAAATTTGTCATTAAAAATATATCACTTTTTCAAACCAACAGCTCAATTCATGGAATCAATACTAGAAATAAGAATAATCTTCACAAGGATTTAAAGTCACTTAGTCTTGTACAAAAAGGTGTGCATTATTCAGGAACACGCATTTTCAATAACTTGCCAGCAACCATAAAAAGCTTAACAACCAATGAAATTCAGTTTAAGAGAAGCCTAAAGGATTTATTGGTGGCCAACTCCTTCTACTCCATTGATGAATTTCTGAGGAAAACCAACTGATTTGTATATAAGTACAACATAACTTCTGCACAATTTCAGTGCAGTAATGTGTTCACTGAAAATTGTGTGTGTGTGTGTGTGTGTGTGTGTGTGTGTGTGTGTGTGTGTGTGTGTGTGAGTATAATCTAACTTCTGCACCATTTCAGTGCAGTAATGTGTTCATTGTAAATAAGTATTACAGTAGTTGTATTACATGTTTCTTACCTTATAAATAAATAAAAAACTTTTTTATTTTAAATTCAGTGCAATAGTATTTGTAAAATGACTCTTAGTGTTCATTAAAAAATGACGATCATTCCACTTGGGACCTGTGGAATGGTACATTAGCTTATTTGTTTTAGTTTAAATATTTGTCATGTATTGTTGTTTTTCTGACATGTTCCACATCCTGGAGGACCTCCTCACTACGGATCAATTGGAATGAAAGTAAATCTAATCTAATCTAATCTAATCAAGAACTACAAAGCAAGTGGAGAAGATCAAACATTTGCAGAACTCTGGAAATACGCAGCAGGACACGTGAAGATACCTTTACATCAATGCATAGTTAAAATCTGGATCGGAGAAGAGCTACCAGAACATTGGACTATAGCTATCATACACCCATTACACAAAAAAGAAGAAAAATCAAATCCGGACAACTACAGAGGCATTTCCTTATTGGATTGCAAATATAAAATATTGTCAAGAACTCTCTACAGTCGCTGTATAGATCAGCTTGAAAAGGAGCTAGGAGAGTATTAAGGAGAATTTAAACCCTGGAGAAGCTGCCCAGAACAGATCATCACATTAAAATTAATAATGGATGCCTACAAAAGGAGACAAGGAGCAACTAGTCATAACCTTTGTAGACTTCAAAAAAGCTTATGATTGCATCCACAGATCTTCTATGCTGGACTTATTAAGAAATTGTGGACTTCATCCCAAATTAATAAAAATGATAAAATTAACCCTCACAAACACCAAGTCCAAAGTAAAATTCGGAGGAGAACTATTGAGCCATTTACGATTAAAACAGGGTAAAGACAAGGAGATGGTCTATCACCATTGCTCTTCAACTATGCTCTTGAGTGCTTGATGACAGAATGGTACAAAGAGAATGCTAAAAACATAACAATTGGAACCAAGAAAGATGATATAAACCTAAATTGTTTGAGATTTGCAGATGACTTGGCATTACTAGCTAATAATGTACAAGAAGCTAGAAATAATGAGCCTGCAGAATATAGTGCAAAAAGTAGGGATCCAGATATCTTTTGAAAAGACTGAGATGATGGTAACAGACCCACTAGTAATAGACCAAGTAACAGTAGACAACAGAAAAATTAAAATAGTGAAGCAATTTAAATATCTTGGAGAGATTATAATACATGACTTGGATGAAAAACCTGCATGGCAAGAAAGAACCAAAATGATAAAAGCTCAAAACTAACATGGTCTACATACAATAAGAAATGTCTATCAATTCAAACAAAATTAACACTACCAGATGGTGGTTCAGCCAGAGGCAACTTATGCAAGTGAGACACTTTTTAAAGTCACTCAGAGAGTCAGGGTCGACAAAATACTAAAAGTAAAGAGAAGAACAGCTAGAACATGCATAAATAAAAAATACCAGAAGGAAGGACAATTGTGGATAGTGCCGAGTGAAGTAGTGTACAGGGAACTGGAGCCCATCACAGATACTATACATAAAAAGAGGATTTGTTTCTTTGGCCACATAATGAGGACACCAGGAACCAGATTAGCAAGAAAAATTATGCAGAAACTGTGTAATCTGAAGCAACAAGTAGGATGGATCAAGGAAATTACAGAGGGTATGGGAGAACTGCAAAATGAGACAAAAAAATCTCAATAAACTGAAAGACAAGAGAATAAGATTTAAACCAAAAGTAGACAAATGACACACAATGAAAAGGGTATTTGCAGATGAGGAAAGACAGGAAAGATCAGAACGAATGAAAAGATACTGGGCAGTTACGAAAGAACGAAACATGCGCTTACTGAAGAAGAGGACCAGGGAATGACTGACTAAAGTGGTCCAATGAGGCCGTAAAAGAAAGTAGTAGTAGTAGTAGTAGTAGTAGTAGAAATCAGAGCATATACAGAGAGACCTAAGTATTCATTTTCTCCAAATGCTGTTTGAGAGAGGAACAGTAGAGAAATAGTCTGAAGGTGGTTTGAAGAACTCTCTGCCATGCATTTTACTGTGAACTGTAGAGTAGCTACAGAAAACTTGTTAGATACAGAGTACTGATAGTTGCTGTAAAGACTGTCACCTAACTCACAGTGCAAACAAATTTAATGAATAGTACACAAGCTGACAGATTGATTACAAAATTCATTATCTAACATTGCAATCAGTGAAATAATAAAGTATTTATTGATTTAAGGTGTAATGATCAGATACAAATAGCTTCATTAGTTCACGAGCATCGCATTGGATAATGTTGCGGGAAGCTGCATAATATTTCAATGGGGCAGCTGCTAGTCATTTTCAGGTCCTTACTGATGTGTTGCTGCAATGGCTCGCCAATAAATATGCTGACTTCTAGAAAAGTGCAGGCACCAGGGGGTGAGGCTATAACATCACTGTACACAAATCATAGAGCACAATGACAATCAGTGCCCCTGCCTGAGAAATGGGCCATGATCTTTGCATGTGGGACGTGGGAAAAGCATGGCCACAAATCATGGCCCAGTGTGCACGTGTGCAGGATGCTCGAACTTAGGTAAGTATGTGGGCTCTGATTCCCGTCTGTGGTGACTCAGATTCATTTGTCTGTGGCCGAAGATGCCTTAGTACTGCCAATACTGGTTCCCACACCTTGCTGAGTTGAAATCCTGTGTCTCTGTTAATCAGGTTGTTACTAATATGTATCTGAACTACTCCTTTAATGATAGAGCATCAACACATGCAAGCAGATGAAAGGATCTTTGCCTCACCGTAGTTCAGGCTACGTCCCGTGTCAAGACAGTGTTCAGCCACAGCAGACTTTTCGGGATGACCCAATCTGGTGTGACGTCTATATTCAGCCATCTACCCTTAACAGTGTGACATGTCTGGCCAATGTATGATTTTGCACACTTGCATGGGATTTTATATATCCCTGGTTTCCTTAGACGTTTCCTTAGACTGTCTTTAACAAAACCCATCATCATTTGCACTCACACAAGAGGGTGGAAGACACATTTTATTTTATGTTTCTTGAACAGCATGCTGATCTTAAAGGACACATAATGTAGAAAAACTGTCCTTGTGGAGGACACAAAATTTAGTCTCTTTTCCCACATCAATATCGCAGCATCATCTAGTTGTTTAAAAGTGAAATTCAACACAGTGTGTCTGCATAATTTATGTTCTTTTCATGCTCTATGATTCATTTACAATAATTCCAGTCCCAAAGAAAGCAGGTGCTGACAGATGTGAAAATTACCGAACTATCAATATAATAAGTCACAGCTGCAAAATACTAACACGAATTCTTTACAGACGAATGGAAAATCTGGTGGAAGCCGACCTTGGGGCAGATCAGTTTGGATACTGTAGAAATGTTGGAACATGTGAGACAATACTGACCCTACGGCTTATCTTAGAAGATAGATTAAGGAAAGGCAAAGCTTAGTTTCTAGTATTTGTAGACTTACAGAAGGGTTTTGACAATGTTGACTGGAATACTCTCTTTGAAATTCTGAAAGTGGCAGGGGTCAAATAGAGGGAACGAAAGGCTATTTACATTTTGTACAGAAACCAGATGGCAGTTATAAGAGTTGAGGGGGAATGAAAGGGAAGCAGTGGTTGGGAAGGGAATGAGACAGGGTTGTAGCCTATCCCCATTGTTATTCAATCTGTATATTGAGCAAGCAGTAAAGGAAACAAAAGGAAAATTTGGAGTAGGAATTAAAATCCATGGAGAAGAAATAAAAACTTTGACATTTGCCGATGATACTGTAATTCTGCCAGAGACAGCAAAGGACCTGGAGAGCAGTCGAATGGAATGGACAGTGTCTTGACAGGAGGATATAAGATGCACATCAACAAAAGCAAAATGAGGAAATGGAATGTAGTCAAATTAAATCAGGTGATGTTAAGGGAATTAGATTAGGAAGTGAGACACTTAAAGTATTAAATGAGTTTTGCTATTTGGGGAGCAAAATAACAGATGATGGTCGAAGTAGAGAGGATATAAAATATAGACTGGCAATGGCAAGGAAAGTGTTTCTGAAGAAGAGAAATTTGTTATCAACGAGTATAGATTTAAGTGTCAGGAAGTCTTTTCTGAAAGTATTTGTATGGAGTGTAGCCATGTATGGAAGTGAAACATGGATGATAAATAGTTTAGAAAAGAAGAGAACAGAAGCTTTCGAAATGTGCTGCTACAGAAGAATGCTGAAGACTAGATGGGTAGATCACGTAACTAATGAGGAATTGGGGAGAAGAGAAATTTGTGGTACAACTTGACTAGAAGAAGGGATCGGTTGGTAGGACATGTTCTGAGGCATCAAGGGATCACCAATTTAGTGTTGGAGGACAGTGTGGAGAGTAAAAATAGTAGAGGAAGCCCAAGAGATGAATACATTAAGCAGATTCAGAAGGATGTAGGGCGCAGTAGGTACTGGGAGATGAAGCTTGCACAGGATAGAGCAGCAAGGGGAGCTGCATCAAACCAGTCTCTGGATTGAAGACCACAACAATAACAATGTTATAGCCCCACCACTTGGCGTCTGCACTTTTCTAGTGAGACAGTCTATATATTGATGAGCCACTGTAGCAACACTTCAGTAAGCACCTGAAGATAATGAGCAGCAGTCTCATTGAAATATTGTGCAGCTTCCACAGCCATTGTCTGACATGACACCTGTGAACCAATGAAGCAGTTATTATGACAGGAAAGTCTCAAACGGCACATCAGACACAAATAGTTGTAGGAAAGGTCAGACTAAGATTCATTCAAAGAATCCTCTGGCAATGTAATCCTACACCTACATCTATACACTGCAAACTATTGTGAAGTGCTTGACAGAGGGCACTGTCCACTGTACCAGGTATTATTCCACTAACTTATGGAGAGTGGGAAGAATGATTACTTAAATACCATTGTGCATGATTTGGTGAGTCTAATCTTGTCTTGGTTAACCGTATGTGAGTGGTATGAAGGGAGTTGTATATTCCTGGACTGTTCACTTTTGAAACATTGTACGTAGGCTTTTGTAGGAATACTTGCTTTTATCTTCTAGCATGTGTCAGTTCAGGTTTTTCAGCATCTCTGTGGCACACTCCCATGTAGACTTATTGAATTTGTCTGGTATTCCACCAATGAACTGATGTCTGCCACCTGCCTTACTTACAACTAAGCTGCAGTTTTTCCACTTTACACCCCCATATACTGTTATAATACAAGCATCTGTATGAGTCGACCTATTCCAACTGTGAGGAAGGTATACTGCAGACATAGATAGTTTATTTTTTCATTTTGTAAAACACATAATTTTACATTTCTGAACATTTAAAACAAGGTGCCAACCTTCGCAACATTTGCCAATATTTGTGTGGATTTTTTCAGGCTTTGCTTCATTATACAGGGTAAGTCACTAACTATTGCCACCAAGAATAACTCCAAAAGTATGATAGGAGCTGAAAAGTTTGTGGGACAAAAGTTATATGGGACAACGGGTGCCATAATATGAAGTTAGTTTTTTGTTGCTAGGTGGGGTTGCTTCAGAGATATGGACAACCTTTTTTTTTTTTTTTTTTTTTAAAAAAAAGGGATGCTAAGGTATGGTACTTATTCTCTGATAGCGGCTATCGAGACGAATCCAATGATGCGTAACAGTAAGGTCTTTGAAGGACAACGAATGTCACAAAGGTGGCATGAACATCCATTTACAGAAGGTGTTTGAAGTGATGACCATTGGTATCAATGCAGTGCTGCAATCTTCTTATCATGGATTGAGTAGTATTCCTTATCACATCAGCACTTATCAAAGCACATGCTCTGACAATTTTCTCTCACATATCTTCAGGTGTAGTTGGAACAACTTTATAAACAATGTCTTTTACGAATCCCCACAAGAAAAAATACAGAAGTGTCAAGTCTGGCGAACAAGCCAGCCACGACACAATCCTCCGCATCCAATCCAGTGATTTGGGAATTGTCTCTGCAACTCATTTCTAGCCATCAGTGAAAAATGTGCTGGACACCCATCATGTTGATACCACATTCTGTTCCTTGTCCCTAAAGGTATTTCTTCCAATAAGAGACCTAATGTTTCTTGCAGGAATGTGGTGTACTTCCTACCAATAACATTTCCTTCGATGAACTAGGGGCCTATAATTCTGTCCACCAGAATCCCATACCATACATTCACCGACCACAGTTTTTGGTGTGCAACTTTTCATGGCCAACATGCATTTTCAGTTGCCCAATAACGCATGTTATGTAAATTAACATTTCCATGGCTTGTGAATGTAGCCTCATCAGTAAAAAATATCAAATTAATAAATGTGTCATCCCTCTGAATCTGAAGTTGAGCCCATTGGCAGAATTCAATGTGGCACATACAATCCGTTCCAGTTAATTCTTGTTGGAGACTGATATGGTACGGATGATATTTATGGTGATGCATAACACGAACACTACTACTCTGGCTCATGCCAGATTCCCTTGCGACTTCTTGCGAAAAACACATGGATCTCAAACCATCGTGTACCAATTTCCGCTTCCTCGTTAAGTAACCTTCCTTTGCCAGATATGTTTCCAATGCATTTAAGATCCAGTTGTTTTCAATTTATCATACACATATTTAAATGTACGACACGCAGGGTGAATACGTGGGGGATATCTTTCAGCGTATAAGTCTGTAACTCTCACAGAATTTCGTGGGTATTCTCTGTAAATGACAATCATATCGACTTGTTCTTCAAAGGAATACATCATTCACATTTGCTTGATTCAACGATACTAGTCTTACCATTCCTAATAGTGTTGTACTGTGAAATTGTTGAATGGTATTTACAAGTCACTGGCATGTTAGATGGATACACCGTATTTGGCGAATATTTACTATTTGTATGTTATATGAGAGAAATTGTCAGAGCACGTGATTTGATGAGTCTGGAGTGATAAGGAATACCACTCAATCCATGATAAGTAGATTTCAGCACTATATTGATACCAATGGTCCTCACTTTGAACATCTTCTGTAAATGGACATTCATGCCACCTTTGTTACCTTCATTGACCTTCAAAGACCTTACTTTTATGCATCATTGGATTCGTCTTGATAGCTGCAATCAGAAAATAATTACCAAACTGTAGCATCCCACCTAACAAACAAAGCGTCCCATCTAGCAACAAAAACCCAATATCATATTATGGTCCCCGTTGTCCCATGCAACATTTGGCCCACAAACTTTTCAGCTACTATCATACTTTCAGAGTTTTTCTAGGTGGCAATAGTTAGTGACTCATCCTGTAGATAACTCTATGATTAGTGAAAAGTCTGAAGCTACTATTAATATTGTCTAGATAAAAAATCTACTCACCAACCAGTGGCAGGAGAACATACATATAAAAAAAGGTTTTGTTCATGCAAGATTTCAGAGCCAATGGCTCCTCCTTTTGGCAGAAGGTCTTTCATTCTCATCCCCTCCGGCAAGTCTCCACTGACCTTGGGTTCTGGATGACTTTACCGAACTACACGCCTTTTTCTTTACCTTCACCGCTTCCTTCCCTTTCAACCCTGCTGCCAGAATAAGGAGCTACAGGCTCTGAAAGCTTGCATAAGTAAAACCTTGTTTTATACGTATGTTCTCCTCCGCCACTTGGCGAATAAATTTTTTCTCTATCCAATTACATTTTATTGTCAAAAATTGATTATTCCATTGTTATATTAATATTGCCTGCGACTGGATAGACGAAACATCTACTAACCACGCACCATAGATCACGCATATAAAAGGTATTACATATGCAAGCTTTCGGAACCAGTAGCACTTTCTTTTGAAAGAAGGATTGAACAGGAAGGAAGAGGAATGAAAGAAAAGAGCTGGTGAGGTTTAGGAAAAGGGGTAGAGCTTGGAAAAGTCACCCACAACCTTGGGTCAGAGAAGACTTACAGATGGGATGAGAAGGAAAGACTGATTCTTGGAGACTGCACCAGATGAGATTTGAGCTTAAAGGTGGAAGATAGGCTAATATGCACAACAGAGATTCCTGCAATAGCATTATGCACAAGTTAATAAGAGCTACAATCTAAGTGCATCATATGTGATAGAGGTGTGAGGAGGACAGAAAAAAATAGACAGGTCAGAAAATGAAAGATGTAGAAAACTAAAATGGAGTGAAGATGGGAAAAGTTACTGTGAAGAAATGCTGATACCGAAGAAATTAACATAAATTAAGACCAGAGGGGTGGTAAGAACCAAGAACATGTTGTTGTGTCAGTTCCCACATGCAGAGTTCTGAGGAACTGGTGTCTGGTGGAAGATTCCAGATGGCACATGTGGTAAAACGGGCATCATCATCACAACTGTCATGTAGTGCACACTCCGCAACAGCATATTGTGTGTTATCAGTATGCAACCTCTACCTATGCTCATTCATCCTAATTGATAACTTGATGGTAGTCATGCTGCTGTAAAATGCTGAGCAGTGTTTACATAACAGCTGGTACATGCTGTGACGTTTCACAGATCACTCTCTGTTTGATAGTACATGTTTTGCCAGTTACAGGTCTGGTACAAGTGGTGGTATGAGGATGCTTAGGCCAAGTCTTGCAGCGGGGATGGTCACAGTGGTAGGAGCCAAATGGTAGGTAGATAAGTGCAGAAGGAGCATAGGATCTAACAAGGATATTGTGGATATTGGGAGGGTGACGGAAAGCTATTCCGCGTGTGGTGGGTAAAATCTCAGACATAATGGATCTCATTTCAGGGCATAATTTTTAGGAAGTCATGGCCTTGTCGAAGTAGATGATTAATACATTCACGATGAGCATAATACTGAGTGACAAATGGTGTACTCCTAAGTTGTTTTTCGGAGGGATCAGCAGCACCAGGATTGGATGTGATGGCCCAGGAGATTTGCTTTTGAATTAGGCTGGTGGGGTAATTATATCCAGTGAAGGCTGAGGTGAAAATGGTGGTGTATTGCTGTAAAGAATCTGCACCTGAACAAAAACATTTGCCTCAAATGCCAAGGCTGTATGGGAGGGAATATTTGACATGGAAAGGATGGCAAGGGTCAAAATGTAAGTATTGTTGTTTGTTAGTAGGTTTAATATGAACAGATGTGGTTAGCCAGCCTGCAGTGAGAATCAGCTCAACATCAAGGAAAGTTGCATGGGATTCAGAACAGAACCATGTGAAATTTTATTGGGAGAATGTATTTCAAGATTCCAGGAATTTTAACAGGTCAGCCTCACCATGAGCCCATATGATGAAGATGCCATCAGTGTATCTAAACCAAACCAGGGCCTGAAGGCTTGTGAATCTCGGGAAGGCTCCCTCCAACTAACACATGAAAAGGTTGGCATAGGAAGGAGCCACCTTCGTTCCCACAGCTGCACCTCTGTTCTGTTTGTATGTCTGCTCCTCAAAGTTGAAGTAGTAGTTATTAAGTATAAAGGTGATTAAGGTGGGCAGGAGGGATGTCATAAGTGTGGAATCAGCTGGGCACTGACCAAGAAAATGTTCAGCAGCAGACAGGCAATGAACGTGGGGGATGTCGGTATGGAGGGAGGTGGCATCAATGGTGACAAGCAAGGTGTGTGGTGGGAATGGGATGGGCACATATTTCAGATGATCTAGGAAATGGTTGGTGTCTTTAATAGGAAGGAAGTCTTTGTACTATGGGTTGCAGGTGTTGATCAATTAAGGCACATACATGTTCAATGGGTGCTTTGAAGCTAGCAACTATGGGGCAGCCAGGATGATGGGTTTGTGGATCTTAGGAAGAAGATAAAAGGTGGGGATGCATGGTTTAGACGGGATAAGAAGTTCTATGGATTGAGGTGTTAGTCTTTGTGAGGGGCCTGGGGTTTTAAGGAGGGACTGCAGGTCAGTTTAAATCACAGGGATGGGGTCTCGATGGCAGATGCTGTATGAAGAGGTGTCAGACAGCTGGTGTTGAGCTTCACTTATTTACTCCTGTTGGTCAAGTACCACAGTGAGAGACCACTTGTCAATTGGGAGGATAGTAATGGAGTCATCAGCTTTTAGGGAACAAATAGTCTGGAGTTGTGCAGAGGTGTGTGTGTGTGTGTGTGTGTGTGTGTGTGTGTGTGTGTGTGTTTGGAACTTATGTTTGCTCAATGCTGAGGTTATTACAGCCATTACACATATTAAGAGAAATGGTTGTAGGCAAAATGACTAAGATTGTTGTCACAGAATGAGGAGGAAACACATAAAATGACACTCATTCACTTACTCCCACCTCACTCACAATTACACACACAATCACTCTATTTCACAGATCTTAATACAACATAGGAGGGTTAAAGGTGCTATACATGAGAGTAAAACAGAAGTAAAACCACAGAAGAGCTAAAAGAAAGACACTGGGAAATATGACTGGCTGACTACTTACAATAAAACTTCGGCGACACATTAAGACCATTTCCCTAAAATTTGTGGACAAAAGTTGGACAGAGCACAAAACCTTAAAACTTGAACCACATTCGTGTCAATGTTAGTCAAAATAGAGAGCAAGTCTGCCAGCAAATCTGCTAGTGCCCTCTGGTCCAAAAATTAAACACAGTCTAGTAAATGCGGCACACAGTGATTTGTAGGCCACAAGCACCACACATTGGAGGGTACTCACACTGGAATTAAGAAGCCATGTATCATAGGGCTGTGGCCTATGAGAAGACAAATACAGAGGACCTTGTCCTGTTCACATGGCCGGAAGGAGGTATGCCACAGCTGTGTTGTGGGCTTTACTAGATGCAGATTATTGTCTGTCACTTCCAGCCGCTCATTCTCTCATCAATGCAAGACTCTGTACCTCAAATAGTGACGCTAGAGCATGCAAGGGAATGACACACCAAAATAACTGAGGATTACGACACACTTCCTTTGCTGCTAGAGCCACCCTTTCATTCCCCGCAGTACCCCTGTGCCCTGTACCCTGCAGAAAGACATCTCCTTCCCCAGCAGTATATTATGGAATACTTTATCTGCTGGGTACAAATATTGTAGAAAGTGAAGAGCACTAAGAGAATTGGAACAGACAACGAATTTAACACTTTAAAAATGTCTCATCTGCTTCACCGCCCACAAGACTGCATATAATTCTGCATTGAACACATTAAGGGCTCAAGGAAGTCAGACCTTGATGACAAGATTACAAGATTCGGGAAAACAACAGAGCTCCCTCCTATATAGACCCATACATAAAGAGAGCCCCCCCCCCCCTTCCCCCATATAAAGCCACCCGTAAAGACAGCTACATAGCTGTGGTGCTCATTTAAAATGTCAGAGAATATCACATTAAAAACAGAAGCTGGAGTGCAATCTCTCTTTACGGCACCAGATCTAAAATTACTCTGGGCCTGTGCAGTAACCAGGCTGTCAGACAGTTAAAGGCCTGGGTTTGGGGTTGTGCTTGCTCCACTCCAATTGACTTCAACACAGGCCACGCACAGATCTCAATATAAAAATGCAGTAAATGAAGCAGGCAAAAAGGAATACAAATGTCTCAAAAATGAGATCGACAGGAAGTGCAAAATGGCTAAGAAGGGATTGCTAGAGGACAAATGTAAGGATGTAGAGGCTTATCTCACTAGGGCTAAGGTAGATACTGCCTACAGGAAAATTAAAGAGACCTTTGGAGAAAAGAGAACCACTTGTATGAATATCAAGAGCTCAGATGGAAACCAGTTCTAAGCAAAGATGGGAAAGCAGAAAGGTGGAAGGAGTATATAGAGGGTCTATACAAGGGCGATGTACTTGAGGACAATATTATGGAAATGGAAGAGGATGTAGATGAAGATATAATTGGAGATACGATACTGCGTGAAGAGTTCGACAGAGCACTGAAAGACCTGAGTCGAAACAAGGCCCCGGGAGTAGACAACATTCCATTAGAACTACTGACAGCCTTGGGAGAGCCAGTACTGACAAAACTCTACCATCTGGTGAGCAAGATATATGAGACAGGCAAAATACTTCAAGAAGAATATAATAATTCCAATACAAAGAAAGCAGGTGTTGACAGATGTGAAAATTACCGAACTATCAGTTTAATAAGTCACAGCTGCAAAATACTAACGCAAATTCTTTACAGATGAATGGAAAAACTAGTAGAAGCAGACCTCGGGGAAGATCAGTTTAGATTCTGTAGAAATATTGCAACACGTGAGGCAATACTGACCCTACAACTTATCTTAGAAGCTAGATTAAGGAAAGGCAAACCTACGTTTCTAGCATTTGTAGACTTAGAGAAAGCTTTCGACAATGTTGACTGGAATACTCTCTTTCAAATTCTGAAGGTGGCATGATTAAAATACAGGGAGCGAAAGGCTATTTACAATTTGTACAGAAACCAGATGACAGTTATAAAAGTCGAGGGACAGGAAAGGGAAGCAGTGGTTGGGAAGGGAGTGAGACAGGATTGTAGCCTCTCCCCAACGTTATTCAATCTGTATATAGAGCAAGCATTGAAAGAAACAAAAGAAAAATTCGGAGTAGGTACTAAAATCCATGTAGAAGAAATAAAAACGTTGAGGTTCACCGATGACATTGTAATTCTGTCAGAGACAGCAAAAGACTTGGAAGAGCAGTTGAACGGAATGGACAGTGTCCTGAAAGGAGGATATAAGATGAACATCAACAAAAGCAAAATGAGGAAATGGAATGAAGTCAAATAAAGTTGGGTGATGCTGGGGGAATTAGATTAGGAAATGAGACACTTAAAGTAGTAAAGGAGTTTTGCTATTTGGGGAGCAAAATAACTGATGATGGTGGAAGTAGAGAGGATATAAAATGTAGACTGGCGATGGCAAGGAAAGAGCTTCTGAAGAAGAGAAATTTATTAACATCGAGTATAGATTTAAGTGTCAGGAAGTCGTTTCTGAAAGTATTTTTATGGAGTGTAGCCATGTATGGAAGTGAAACATGGACGATAAATAGTTTGGACAAGAAGAGAATAGAAGCTTTCAAAATATGGTGCTACAAAAGAATGCTAAAGATAAGTTGGGTAGATCACATAACTAATGAGGAAGTATTGAACAGGAATGGGGAGAAGAGAAGTTTGTGGCGCAACTTGACTAGAAGAAGGGATCGGTTTTTAGGAAATGTTCTGAGGCACCAATTTAGTATTGGACGGCAGCGTGGAGGGTAAAAATCGTAGAGGGAGACCAATAGATGAATACACCAGCACATTCAGAAGGATGTGGGTTGCAGTAGGTACTGGGAGTTGAAGATACTTGCACAGGATAGAGTAGAATGGAGAGCTGCATCAAACCAGTCTCAGGACTGAAAACCACAACAACAACAAGTCAGTGGCATGATGGGTCGCTCATGTGATGTGGTCCACCATTTCTGGATGCTGTTGTGGTGTTCAAACACAGTCAGCTGGCTGAACAGTGTCCAGTTAGCCCTACTGTCCATCCATTTTGGTGACTTCTGTTCAGGTAGTACTCCATCCAGTATGTAAATGTGGAATGGGAAGTGGTCACTACTGGAATGTATGTCATCAATGACTTCCCATTGAACAGAGTCAGAAAGAGAAGTTGATGGCCAAGAACAATCCAGTCGCAACACAGAAATGAGTGGGAGTACCAGTGTTGAGATGTAAAGAGGCTCTCCAACAACCAATCCCGAAGGCAAGTAGAGGTTGAGCCGCACAAGCCATGATGTGCACTTAAGTCCTCCCTCCAGTAGGAGAAATGGTTGGGGGAACTGTTCTATAAGATCTGTGAGAGTCTCATAGTCTACTGCATCTCATAGAAGCAAACAGAGTGAGGAGTGATCCTCTGACGCACAAGAATTTCAACTGAAACTACCTGCGGGTCAGTAACTAGGGGGAAGAGCAGACAAGTGGTGCGTGTTATTGACTCACACAGTAACCCCTCCCTTGGCTCTTTCCCCAGTCAGGTCATCCTTGGGGTGTAGGATATAGCCCTGTATCAGTATCTTTAAAATGAATTTCTTGTAAGCATAAGCACAAAGGGCATGGTTGTGCTAGAAATTTCAGTTCTTCTACATGAGTCCTGAACCCATTCACGTTCCACTGTAGTGTGGGAGCCATTTCATCAGTGTGGTTTTGATTTACCTATGTCTTTGTGCAGGGGAGGTGAATCACTTGTAGAGCGACTGGGAGTGGAACGGTTCACTGGGCCGGTGATGAGGCTTCTAAACTCCATGATGTCCTCCTCATCAGTGAGACGTGCCAGAATCATGCCTGACAACATCTGGGACAGCTTTTGACCCGAACATTGTGATCATTTCTCTGCACACTATCCCTTCGAGGATGATGGAGAAAGGAGGCATTGAGAGGCACTTCATTTTCGTGTGTCTTCTTGAAGCTCACTGGTCTTTTCTGTTGCAGCTGCCTGGATTCCTTTGTCTTTACTTGGTTTGTCTTGGCATGTAATGTCAAGTACAGTTGCTGGACATCACCTGCTTGAGCTGGGGAACAGATTACTGTACCATGGAAGTATACAAGTGGCAAAGACAGGGGGTTTCATTGCCTTATATTAATTGTTGGCTGTAAGTCACAGAAACCCTGCTATAGTATGTTCAGGCAGCATTGGAGAATTGAATTTGACAACGAAGGTGGCAGTCTTTTCAGTTTTTACATTATTGTTTCACATTTGTTGCTCTACATCTGCCATTCCCTGTGATGCCCATTCTTGTTCAGCTCTGCTACATCCAAGTTCATGATATTACAGCACGACCATAACCTTGCCTGAGTTGAGAGAGTTGTGTATCTCAACAAAGATATCATATTTACCCAATTTGGGTGATTTCTTAAGAAGTTCAACCTGCTTTAACTGGATGGTTTCCACCAGCAAGAAACCATTACATAAGCATTTAATAGACTCTAAGGTGCCAGGAAGTCCTTCCAAGCCTTTATGGCAAAGAATGGAGACACTTCTTCAAACGACCCCTTGTTCCTCTCAATCAGCAGAAACACATTTTGTTTTAAGATTCCTTGAGCCCTATTACTTTAGCACAAATGAGTCCGATTATCAGGAGAGTTGGCCCCCATCATTCATTCATTAGGATGAGTGGATAAGAGTACAAGACAGAGCCCTGTGTGCATGAGCAAGGCTTGTACAACTGAAGTGCGGCAGGTTCCCAATAGGTTGCCCACTCAAGACTGATTCACCTCAACTGCCGTGCATTTCATCAACATGCAGTACACCTTCAGATTGAGGAGTTTTTTATATCCTCGCAATCCACATGGTCGAACCACGATTTCCGTTCTCTGTGACACACATCATTCCACTGCTGCACCACGTGGTGGTCACTGAAGCACACCCAGAACCTATGGTAGCAGAGGACTGCTGGCACTTACCTGCCCCCTGCTCAGGAACCCTGGGGTCACCAAGCCCGTACACAGCAAATGAGCATTAAGACCCAGAAATGAGTTCTCCAGAAGATAGGTTAAGCCATGACGTAGGGACATCAAGAGGGGCTGTGAAGCAACACTGGATGTGAGGAATTCTTGGATGGCTTGTAAGAGATGATTTTGTAGTAGTGTTGGTGGATCAAGTTGCGATGTGGTTGGAACTGTTCAAGGCAGAGTTCAATGTCAGGTTTGGTGTTGGAGAGGTATTAGGATTGGATTGCAACGTGAAGTTTCTTCCTGACATTATGTGTGAAGGAAAGTATGTCCTTCACTACAGCAGCATGATTAAATCTGTGTTTAGAGCTGAAAGTGAGATCTTTGGATAATACAGATAACTCAGGAAGGGTGAGTGCTCTAGACGAGAGTTTGAGATCACACTATTGTTGTGACTGGTTATTTTGAGTATGAGCTGTTATTGGTCTGGCAGTGGTGAAGGATGGGAAACATAAAGGAGGTTGGCCAAGATGGTTATTCAAGGTCTCAGTAATATATGTACTGTACCACTACAAAATATCAAACAAATTCAATTAATATACTCACATCAACTGGACTTTGATACTAGCACCTTCAACAACTGTTATCATTTTTGATGATGGTTCAAATCTGTACTCCTTCATCATTGGTCTGAGATAATATTCACTTGGACTGAGTGAACTGAATGTCCTTTTACCATCAGCATCAGTCTGGCTGTTGCGTCGAAAACTTTCACCTCCAGACAGGGACAATAATACACCCTACAAATGAAGAGGGAACTTTTTTTTATTAATGTGAAACTAAGTGGTGCACAGGGCTTAAAACATAATTCTGATACAATACCTGCAATGGTTTCCCATCAGCTTTGTCTATTACTTCTACCACAATTTCTGCTAATTTGTGGGCTTTGAAAGTGGTTTTAGCGTCAGGACCAGACAACACATAGCCTTCTTTTTCAGCTGATACACTGCAAATGAGGTAAACAGCGGAAATGTCACACTGAAGAACTTGATAAACAAATCTGTGTATAATTAACAATCACATAATGTAGATTAATTATCCTGAGCACTTTTACAGCTATTTGATTAACTATGTTTGTTCTAAAAAACAAAGCTTGTCTTGAAATATCTATTGAAATTTCATATTATTCAATCAGAAAAGAAACAAAAAATAAATGAAAAGGGAAACACAGGTAAGTCCTACATCTGTGATTCAGTTCGGTAACATACACTTACATTAAAATATACAGACGAAAGTTGACATACCGGTATTTTAATCCATCAGAAAGAGGACCAAACTTAAATTTTCCATCAGTGGAAGTGTCTGTGCTTGTAACGATTTCCTCAGAACCTTCTACAAATACTGATACTTTAACACCGACCAGTGGTGGCTCTACTTTTCCTTCTATTATATGACCTTTATCAGCATAAAATTCAACACCTTTATCAGTACAGTCAGAAGGCCCTGACAAAGCGCTTTTTACAGGTGTGAACAAAAGTGTACTGGCTGCCGGAACAAATCTGAGTCTCTCCCCTTCTACAACATGGAGCTGGAATTTGTACTCATACTGGCCATTATTCAGTGGTTGTGGCTCCAGTGGTCCAATCCTAAACAAAAGAACAATTTATAAATAAAAGGAAGTGATTATTTGAATTCTGTTCAATAGTTTTTGCTCATTGCCAATAAAAAGATAAGTCCTAGAAAAATTCAGCTCTCACTGGACTCTGAAAGTTTTTTTTGGCTACAAGCAGTGCGTGTAGAAAGTATCTGGATCCACATAGACTGCTTCAGGAATGATGATACACAAGCCAGAGTCAATGCAGCACAGATGCAATTATGTGAAGTCACAAAGCCTCTATGTTACAATCATTCCAATCCAACTTAAAGCTCAAGTATATCAGATGTTGGTACGAGGGCTATGCCGAAAGTTTTTAGCAGCCTGTAAACCATAAGGCGAAGGACAATGGGGCTGTTTTCATTTGAAAGAGCGATGTTTTTCGACCTTGGGACATGTCTGCACAGCCCCTGGCTAGCGGCGATCCCCCCCACAGCGCGGTAAGAAAGCACGGGCAGTGCTGAGTCAGAGATGGTGCAGGATGGAGCTGTCGCGCCGCGACTTTCGCGCCATGATTTTTTACGATTATAAAATTCTAATGGTACGCAAAGTGCAGAATTCCCCACAAAAAGTGAAGGTTTTGTTATATCTGTAACACTCCCTGTTCCTTTGTTTAGTGGCAAATCGACACAGCTCACATCACCAATTCTTCACTGAATATTGTTTATATTCAGGGCTATCTGTTTTTCATTTTCATGTCAACACTTCAATGTTAAATCTTCAAAATGTCACGACTGTAACCATGAAATGACCCCATACTGACAACAGCCTCTCACTACACTTACTCCTTTGTGAAGTCTGTTGCCAACAATCAATAACACTTAGGAAACAACAGTAACATTCATAAATAAAATACTACAAGCAGAAATGACTAACACTTTGCATTACTCAGCATTGATGTCCCACAGAGAGGAGTGAGTAGTCAGTGATAAAAACCTTTGACAACCTATCCAGTGATGTAAAGAGTAAAAAAAAAATTAACTTCAAACACAAACTGAAATCAAAATCGTTTGACAACTCCTCTACCCCATAGGAGAATATATCTGTGTGTGTGTGTGTGTGTGTGTGTGTGTGTGTGTGTGTGTGTGTGTGTGTGTGTGCGCGTGGGGGGGGGGGGGGGGGAAGGCAGCACATACAAAAGGTCAAGAGAAAAGGGATGAAGTGGGGAAGAAAATATACAAATAGTTGAGTACCAAATATTGTGTAGAAAAACGAAGTAACTTAAGACAATTATGTAACTGATCAAGATAATTCCATATTTTTCACTGAAAATTCGTAGATGAAAACTGACTTGTTCCGCATGATAGCAAATGTCCAAGCTAAATTTAACTAAACCTCTAAGCCATTGAAATGCAGATGCTGTGTCAGATAACAGGAGTGACTGGCAGACAGTATCAGAAACATCATCATCAGACAGCAGGTCAGTGTGAAGCCAAACACTGAGAATATGTTAAAGGGCATGTATGGAGAGCAGCACAGAGCGCAGTGAAAAATTATGGATATCTCGTCAATGTGGATGGATGAAGATCACACACAGTACCAAAGAAATCAGAGTTGATCCACAAAGCAAAATCCAAGACCATGTTAGGAAGAAAAATAAAATGCTTCATGCAACTACTGGCTGTTTATGCCTCGAAATGCCTTATTAATGAAAGAGAAGCAGTGATTTTTTTTTATTTTTTTATGTTTGACCATCTGACTTATCTCCTGCATGTTGGGTATACTGGGACAGCAACTCATTTTAGAATGAGATGCAAAAAGGGACAACAAGACTTGCAACTACAATGGATTACATTATTTGGGGCCATACAAGTATGTACCCACTTTATTTACTCCTATTTTGGGTGGACATTTTACTTTGCAAACATTGGTTTGTTTGAGAATAGGCATAGCCCAAAGCTTGTCACTGATTAAATAAACATCCATTTTAGTTGTAACTCTGGCAGTCTCTTTTTGCATCACAACAATGTGAATTGTTTCTGTTTTCAAGTAATAATTTTCTGTGTGGTAAAGCCTTCTGAAAATGACAGGAAAGTGAAAATGAATTCAATAAGAAGAAGAAGAAGAAGAAGAAGAAGAAGAAGAAGAAAAGTCCTGCTTTATAATACAATTACATACATATTTTTCATTTACCGATAACTTCTTTCAAAAACTACAGTCACCTTCTTACAAATATTGAAAGGAGGACCAGGGGAAAATGTTCTATCAGTATGACAGTAACAAAGTTGTCAGTTTGAATGAACAGATAGACAGACACACTACCGTATGTATGAAGAACATCTTGCTGCAGAAAGTTCAGAATGTTGCTGGGATCTTTGTACCTGATCTCCATTTAACTGACTTAGATTGTTCTTAATAATACAAAGATTTCGTATTTTCACAATTGTCATTTTTGTTGATCTTCAGCTACAACTTGTTTTAACTTCTCTTGATTTCCTTTTAATTCTGCTACATATTAGTGTGCCTACATTAATTCTTAGAACCCATTCATTATTCACATTCCCCAAAACATACACAGGTACTGAAGGCAAGGAAACATCAGTCCAAACTGGAGAGACAAACAATACTGGAAGTGATCAAAAGTAACAATGAATTAGTGTAATTTCAATTAGTAAGTTTGTCAACCAGTTTCAATGTTTCTTGCCACAAGGGCTAAAGTAGATTAGATAACATGTATTTTTCATTCCATACTGTGGGTATCCTTCAGAATACACAACTTGGGCGTGAGTGGACCCCATTCTGGACTCTACCTCAGAAAAATCCGAGAAGGCACCAGGAACTGAATCTAGGTCCTTTCACACCAAAGACAGTGATGCTAACCATTTGGCTATGGGGATGATAAAATATTTTCATTTGAAAGGTAATAAATAACTTGCCACAAAAATGTAAATGTACAATACACTGAGGTGCATATGACAATTCTTAGGCTATTGCAGCCATGCATCATCAAATAAAATATCATTTTACAACCCTATTTACAATGCTTGCATTACTGTACTGATTTTTTACAGTCATATTGTATTAATACTAGGATTGGTTTGGTTGATATTATTAGTAACATACGCACATCAGTTGGTTCTACGAAGAAATTCATCCATAAAATTGGAGTACTTGGTCACCAACAAATCCTTTAAGCTGCTCTTAAAATGAACTTTATTAGTAGTTTAACTTTTTATGGCTGTTGGAAAGTTACTGAAATGTGCGAGTCTGAATAATGAACACCTTCCTGGACCAAAGTGACTTCCAACCTTTGTAAAGATTATTGTTATTTCTAGTACTGAATTATTGGTGTGAAAAAGATATACAAGGTGTATCAAAAAGAATCATCTGATTTTAAAAAAATCAACTATTATGTTATTTGAGATATGCGTGTGAACAACATACTGTTGGAAAAAGCAAACACTCGAGTTTTACATGGGTAGATCAAAAAGAATCATCCAATTTTTAAAAATCATAACTATTTTGTTATTTGAGATAAGGTATATGGTCCATTTTTCTTTGCTGGGAACATGCAGGAGATAAGTCAGATGGTCAAACATAAAAAAATAAAAAAAATCACTGCTTCTCTTTCATTAATAAGGCATTTCGAGGCATAAACAGCCAGTAGTTGCATGAAGCATTTTGTTTTTCTTCCTAACATGGTCTTGGATTTTGCTTTGTGGATCAAATCTGATTTCTTTGGTACTGTGTGTGATCTTCATCCATCCACATTGACGAGGTATCCATAATTTTTCACTGTGCTCTGTGCTGCTCTCCATACATGCCCTTTAACATATTCTCAGTGTTTGGCTTCACACTGACCTGCTGTCTGATGATGATGTTTCTGATATTGTCTGCCAGTGTCACTCCTGTTATCTGACACAGCATATGCTTGAGAACTTTCCTTTCCCACGGTTGGAGACTGATTCAAACGACTTCATTTACTAACAAGATGGGGCATTGCCACATTGGCATCTGGAAGTGCAGGAATTTTTAAATCAAAGGATTACTGAAAGATGGATTGGTCAAATGGACCAAATGATTCAGCGTTACATTACTGGACTCCAAGGTCACTGGACCTCACTGTATGTAATTATTTCTTGTGGGGGTTTATAAAAGACTCTGTTTATACGCCTCCATTACCAACAACAGTGAATGAACTGAGACATTGCATAACAGCAGCTGTGGAAGCTGTAACTGAAGACATGCTTGCTGCAGTGTGGGAACAATTTGAATACCCCATTGACGTATGCCATGCATCTCAAGGGGGGCATATTGAACACCTATGAGAGAAGGGACAAAAAACTTTTTGAGTTTCCTGTTCATCAAAAAACAATCCCATTAATAAACAAAAAAAATTAATTGCATATATTTATTAGTTTCAGAAATATGTACATGTCAAATTGGATGGTTCTTTTTGATACACCCTGCATATCTTAATGATAGATTTCATTAAGGAGTAAATACACATGGAAACAGTAGTTACTATCCCTAGTTCTGTAAACAGGAACCTGCAGGATGTTCTTTAAGTTCACACCACAAATAATTCTCATCATAGTTTTTGGACCTGGAAAATTTTCACTTGGCTTGATGAGTTACACCAATAGATAACCTTGTGTGACATTATGGAATGAAAGTAAGCATAGTACGCTAGAATGAAAGTAAGCATAGTACGCTAGCTTCTTTTAATTTTTATATCAGTTATGTCTGACAACATTCACACTGCAAATAGAGACTTGTTTAGGCACTTCAAAAATTCTGTGGTACACTCCTCTCAGTTTTATCTATTATCAGGCTCTAATCCCAAGAATTCTATGTCATAAACATTGTTAGTATTCAGTTTTTACTTTCATTAAGTGTACATGTTTATTCTTAATCTTCCATAATAAAATAAAAGACTTCATCAACTTACATTCATTAAACAGGATCAAATCGACAGGCAGCATAGGGTCTATAAACTGCATGTCTCATGTTGAGGTACTTCTATGAATGGCAGAATACTATAAGTATCATGCCAGCACAGCTCAGACCCCACTTTGAACCAGTATCAGACTCCATTGTATCAAGACTTAGTTATAACAACAGCAGGTAATCATGTATCACAGAAAGATTTAATTACTGTATTATTCCTGTTTAACTAGCAAATACTGCACTGTCAATGCTCGAGATGGTGATATATATTACTGAAACAGGAACACCATTGTGCTTCATCTGCTAAATCCAATGCTTGTCTTACATAACCCATCAAATACATCCTTCTGCATTTTACCACCATCATTCTTTACATATGCTTAATTTTCCTGGATGTGTGAACTTTAAGATGAATGTAAAATATACTGTTGGACAAAATCAAGATTGTATCAAGTGCAGTTATATTTCATTATTTGCTTTTTTAACTGTGCAGTGACATGAAAGTAACACAACAGAATCATAAAGAATGTAACTTATCTCACTTTCTCTGAATATATATTAAGAGTTTAAAATTTAATCTGTTGTGAAAATATAAAATTGGGCATGAATAATAATAACATTAATAACAATAAAAATAAAATGATTTCTTGTTCCCAGATAGAAACAACCTGGCAAAATCAAAACAAAATAAAATCAATTAGAAACTGGAAGCTTCAGTCATTGTTATAACCTTATTTCTTTCAGTTGGAAAAAATAATGTTGAAAATGGGACTTTCTGTGGTTTCTCTACATTACATTTAAGTGAATACTGGGATGATTTCTAAAACAATGTGATGGCTGATTACTACCAGTGTCCTTACCCAATATGGTGTTCAAGCCTGAATCCTCTGTCTGGATATTATACATCCTGACCCCTCAGCCACAGAGATGGATATTCAGACTTTATATCATGAGGACATATCTTATGAAGCAATACTTGAAATGCAACTTCTCTGATTAAATAGGATAAATGCTAGCTAAAACAGTGTCTGCAAAGAGCTCATGCAAATAACTGTTAGTATGTCTAACTGACATTCACTTGTTATTGTAAAGGTTAGGTTCAGCCCTCATATGGCTTGGTTTACAAGTCATGATTACTTTTATGCATTAAATTAGGCAATCACTTATGCAATATAATCATTATCACCATAAAAACATAATATGGTCAGAATATTTGGATAAAGAAAAGAATCTTACCAAAACTATATGTATCAAATTGTGATATCTATCAATATTTATATGAATGTATGCGGGAAATAACTATTCATATAAATATTGATAGATATCACAATTTGATACATATAGTTTGGATAAGATGAATGTATGCGGGAAATAACTATCCCATGTGGAGTTGCTGGTCTCCCATCGTGCGCTTCCCTGGGTGGTGGATAGGGGAACACTCACCAGATATGGTGGGTAATAAGGAAATAAAATACCCAGGGCGGACCAAAACTAGCAAGCCTCCGCCCCTCTAACAAGGGAAGGGGGTTGGCGGCAGGAAGGGCATCCAGCTCTAAAAACATTGCCAAAACAAGAGGAATGATGGATGCTTCTCAAGATAAATGTTCCAGAGTAATAGCCTCCCATTCGGATCTCCGGGGGAGGCGTTTTGCGAAGGATCCAAAGGTGTTCAAGATCAGAGTGGGAACTCCAAACGTGGGAATGATGACGGAAAAGGGAAGAGAGATAGTAGACATGATGCAGAGGAGGAAGATAAAGGCTTTGTGTGTGCAGGAGACAAGGTGAAAGGGCAATAAGGCAAAGATCTTAGCTGAAGGCTATAAGCTACTTTATAGTGGTGCAAGCCCGGAATCAAAAAATGGAGTTGGAGTTATTTTACACAGAGAGCTTCAAGAAGAGGTATGTGAAGTCAGCAGAGTAAATGATAGGATCATGTATATTAAGATGATGTTTGGTGGAGAAATGGTAATAGTGCTGACAGCCTATGCACCCCAAGTGGGATGTTCAGAGAACGAGAAGGAAAAGTTTTGGGAGAGATTTGGATGGAGTAATGGTCGGAATACCAGAGAATGAAACAGTGATAGTTGGAGGGGATCTAAATGGTCATGTTGGCAGAAGGAAAGGTAGGGAAGAGAGGTGGCATGGACAATGGGGGTATGGCGAGAGAAATGAGGAAGGAAAAAAGATAGTGGAGTTTGCAGTGGCTTTTGATCTAGTGTTTATGAATACCTACTTCAAAAGAAAAAGAGAAAAAAACTAATAACATATAGGAGTGACAAAAATAAAAGCCAAATTGATCACATATTATGTAGAAGGAAAAATAGTGGGGAGGTGCAAAATACTAAGGTCATATACGGTGAAGGAATAGCAACACAACGTAAGTTGATCGTAGCGGATTGTGAGACGAAAGTATGTAAAAGACAGAGGAACATAAATCAACGTGAAAGGAAAATTAAGTGGTGGAGATTAAAGGTTAAAAATTTGAGAGAGGAGTTTAGTGAAAAAGTACTGGGAAAGGCAAAATTGGCACGGAGTGTGCAGGAGTGGTGGAAAATAAATATAAATAGTGCTGTTATAAGGAAGACCGGGGTGGAAGTGTTTGGGTTAACATCTGGGAGAAGGGTGCCAAAAGATAAGGAAGCATGGTGATGGAATGAAGAGGTGCAGAAGGTTGTGAAGGAAAAGAAAGACACTAAGAGGAAGTGGGATATGTCCGGAAGTGCTGAGGATGGACAAGCATACAAAAGTGCAAAGGAGGAGGCAAAACGAGCCGCGGCTAAAGCTAAAGCTGAATCAGTAAGGGAGGCATACGAACAACTACAGAAAAATCAGGATATGAGACAACTGATATGGATAGGCAAATCAAGAGATAAAGCTTCTAAGGATCTAACAGCAATAAAACAAAGAAAGATGAAACAAGAATAATTCTGCATGACCATGGAAAAATAATCCAAAGGTGGTTGAATTATTTTGAGAAATTGCTGAATGAAGAAAATGTAAAAATGAAAACTGAGGAAGGAGGGGCAAACGAAGGATTAACGATGGATGTAAGTAGAGATGAAGTCAAATGGGCACTATAGAGGTATTAAACTGATGGCACACACAATGAAAATTTGGCAAAGAGTTATAGAAGCAAGATTATGCAAGGAGACTGTGGTGTGTGAAGAACAGTTTGGGTTCATGCCAGGAAGAGGAACGACTGATGCAATACATGCTTTAAAGCATGGGGAGTTACAAGCCGATCTACATATGGTTGTTGGTTGGTTGGTTGTTTTTGGGGAAGGAGACCAGACAGCGAGATCATCGGTCTCATCGGATTAGGGAAGGACGGGGAAGGAAGTCGGCCGTGCCCTTTGAAAGGAACCATCCCGGCATTTGCCTGGAGCGATTTAGGGAAATCACGGAAAACCTAAATCAGGATGGCCGGACGCGGGATTGAACCGTCGTCCTCCCGAATGCGAGTCCAGTGTCTAACCACTGCGCCACCTCGCTCGGTGATCTACATATGGCCTTGCTTGATTTGGAGAAAGCATATGACAGAGTCCCAAGGGACAAAATATGAAGAAGCATGAGATAGCAGTGCGTGTCAGAGAAATATGTGAGATTAGTGAAGGAAATGTACAGACGTGCAATGACACAGGTGAGAAGTAGTGTGGGCATGACAAAGGAGCTTCCAGTAAAAGTAGGGTTACATCAAGGGTCTGCACTTAGTACCTACCTCTTTGACCTAGTCACTACCTCTTTGACCTGATTATGGATGTGCTGGTGAAAGATGTCAAGAAGGAAGCGCCGTGGAATATGATGTTTGCGGATGATGATGTTCTTTGTGAGCAGAGCATTGACAGACTTGAGGAAAAGCTGGAGGATTGGAGGAAGGCACTAGAAGAAAGAGGGATGAAAATTAGCAGGACAAAATCAGAATATTTAGCACTGAAGGATGTGCAGATGAGGTCTTGCAAGATCCAGGATGATGAGCTGAAATCTGTCTGCGAATTTAAGTACCTGGGGTTGTACATACAGAGGGACGGAGGACTGGAAAGCGAGATACAACATCGAATAAATTGCGGTTGGAACAACTGGAGGAAAATGAGTGGAGTGTTGTGTGACAAGAAGGTGAGCATTGGGTTGAAAGGGAAAATGTACAAGTTGGTGGTAAAGCCTGCTATGATATACGGGGCAGAGACATGGGCAATCACAGTAGCCCAGGAAAGGAAGATGGAAGTGACAGAAATGAGGATGCTGAGGTGGATGTGTGGGGTAACAAGGAAGGACAGGATTAGAAATTAATTTGTTAGAGGAGCTGTGAAAGTGGGACCCATTGGGAAAAAGATACAAGTCAGCAGAAAAAGGTGGTATGGACACTTACAGAGAAAAGGGGATGAGTATATCGGAAACAGAGTTGAAGATATAAAGATTGAAGGAGCGAGGAGGAGAGGAAGACTGAAGATGAGGTGGAAGGATAAGATATCCGGGGACCTAAGGGAGAAAGGATGGAAGAAGGAAAAGGCAATGGACAGAGTACTATGGAGGAGAAGGATCCAGAAGAGCAATGCTGACCCTACGTGACGTGGGACAAGGCGACGATAAAGAAGAAGAAGAAGAAGAAGAAGAAGAAGAAGAAGAAGAAGAAGAAGAAGAAATAACTATCTTGCTACCTAACATAAAAATTTTACACCAACAGTATAAGCACAGCCAATGCAATGCTCAGTCGTGGCTGTGTACATTGCAGGCATCTCGGCAGTTCCACACAGTCTGGTGAAAAGAATTTTGCAGTTTTTGGACAGCTGCAAAGGGAGACTAACACTGACAATCCCAAACAATATGACCACTGCCCTACACAAGACTGAATGCTGCCTGCTGCCACAGCAGACATGTGATGCAGCAAGGGAAGTATAAAAGCTGACCACAGATAGAAAGGGAATGATTCTAGAAGCAATAGAGACTGCAAATATGAACACACCCCCCCCCCCCCCCCCGTTGTAACTGCCGTCTGCTTCACGTCTGCTGTGCAGCGAGCTACGTTAATTGTATCAATTCTATTTCTCTTACTTGTCACTTCTTCTTCCGTGTGTTTTTGCTTTTAGGAAGCTTTAATTGTCGAGTGCTAGTAATAGTGTTCCACAGATTTCGTGTTTGTTTTGAATACAGTCAGAGAGAGTCCCTTTAGTCAGCCATAGTGCCAGTGTCGTAGTAACTGCCGTCTGCTTCACGTCTGCTGTGCGGCAAGCTATGTTAATTTAAGTATTAACTGTATTTTTCTTACTTGTAATTTCTTCTTCCGTGTGTTTTTGCTTTTAGGAAGCATTATTTGTTGAGTGCTAGTAATAGTGTTCCATAGATTTTGTGTTTGTTTTGAATACAGTCAGAGAGAGTCCCTTTAGTCAACCATAGTGCCAGTAGTGCTAGTGTTGGTTTCAATACAGTCCAGAGACAGGTGGTGCTATTTTCATTGTTTTCTTCAAGAAGTGTCTAGCAACCACAGTTCAGTCAACTATCAGCCACCTTTAGTGAATTAGCAGTCTAGTTAAAAGTTAACTCTCTACAGTAAATTGATTTCTTAGGATGGATAGGATGTGTGACTGCTGTGAACGGATGCAGGAGGAGCTGGCCACTGTTTGTGAACAGCTGAACGTGTTGATGGCCGCGGTCAGGCATCTTCAGGCTGCTGCCTCAGAGTGTAGCGGCAGTGGGGAGTCTGGTGCGTCGCATAGTACACCCCAGGTGTTACATGCTTCACCCACTGTCCCTGCTGTCGAGACATCTTCGCGGGTACCGGGCGCAGTTGGGTCACCCTCTCCCCAAGGGGACTGGCGGGTTCAGAAGCGCACGAGGCGGAGGGTCAATGTGGAAGCTGGTCGTGTGGCATCGCCCGCTCTGCCTGTGAGTGGACATGTGGCCGCTCCTTCAGCAAGGTCCGAGCAGGCACACAGGGGGAGGAGTTTATTAGTTATTGGGAGCTCCAACGTTAGACGGGTGATGGAGCCCCTTAGGGAAATAGCGGAAAGGTTGGGGAAGAAAACCAGTGTTCACTCTGTCTGCTTGCTGGGGGGTTTCATCTGAGATGTGGAGGAGGCCCTGCCGGCAGCGATAGAGAGCACTGGGTGCACTCGACTGCAAATTGTTGCTCATGTCGGCACCAATGGCTCCTGCCGTCTGGGTTCAGAGCTCATCCTCAGTTTGTACAGGCGGTTGGAGGAATTGGTGAAGGTGGAAAGCCTCGCTCGCGGGGTGGAATCTGAGCTAACTATTTGTAGTATCATTCCCAGAACCGATCGTGGTCCTCTGGTTTGGAGCCGAGTAGAAGGCTTAAACCAGAGGCTCAGACGATTCTGCGGAGATCTGGGGTGCAAATTTCTCGACCTCCGCTATGGGGTGGAGAAATGTAGGGTCCTCCTGAATAGGTCAGGCGTGCACTACATGCAGGAAGCGGCTACAAGGGTAGTGGAGTACATGTGGAGTGTACATATGAGTTTTTTAGATTAGAGAATTCCCTCCCTAGGCCCGACAAGACGCCTCCTGAGACGCGGCAAGGTAAGAGTAGGCAAAATGCGACAGGGGATAACAATATTAATGTGCTAATAGTAAACTGCAGGAGTGGCTATAGAAAGGTCCCAGAACTGCTCTCATTAATAAACGGTCACAATGCCCATATAGTACTAGGGACAGAAAGTTGGCTGAAACCAGACGTAAACAGTAATGAAATCCTAAACTCAGATTGGAATGTATACCACAGAGACAGGCTGGACACTGAAGGGGGAGGCGTGTTTATAGCGATAAGAAGTGCAATAGTACCGAAGGAAATTGACGGAGATCCGAAATGTGAAATAATTTGGGTGAAGGTCACGGTTAAAGCAGGCTCAGACATGGTAATTGGATGTCTCTATAGGCCCCCTGGCTCAGCAGATGATGTGGCTGAGCACCTGAAGGATAATTTGGAAAATATTTCGAGTAGATTTCCCCACCATGTTATAGTTCTGGGTGGAGATTTTAATTTGCCGAATATAGACTGGGAGACTCAAACATTCATAACTGGTGGCAGGGACAAAGAATTCAGCAAAATTTTTTTAAGTGCTTTATCTGAAAACTACCTTGAGCAGTTAAACATAGAACCGACTCGTAGCGATAACATATTAGACCTTCTGGTGACAAACAGACCCGAACTATTTGAAATAGTTGACGCAGACAGGGAATCAGCGATCATAAAGCGGTTACTGCATCGATGATTTCAGCTGTAAATAGAAATATTAAAAAAGGCAGGAAGATTTTTCTGTTTAGCAAAAGTGACAAAAAGCAGAGTACAGAGTACCTGATGGCTCAACACAAAAGTTTTGTCTCAAGTACAGACAGTGTTGAGGATCAGTGGACAAAGTTCAAAACCATCGTACAATATGCGTTAGATGAGTATGTACCAAGCAAGATCGTTAAGAGATGGAAAAGAGCCATCATGGTACAACAACCGAGTTAGAAAACTGCTGCGGAAGCAAAGGGAACTTCACAGCAAACATAAACATAGCCAAAGCCTTGCAGACAAACAAAGATTACACGAAGGGAAATGTAGTTTGAGGAGGGCTATACGAGAGGCATTCAATGAATTCGAAAGTAAAGTTCTATGTACTGACTTGGCAGAAAATCCTAAGAAATTTTTGTCTTATGTCAAAGCGGTAGATGGATCAAAACAAAATGTCCAGACGCTCTGTGACCAAAATGGTACTGAAACAGAGGATGACACACTAAAGGCCGAAATACTAAATGTCTTTTTCCAAAGCTGTTTCACAGAGGAAGACTGCACTGTAGTTCCTTCTCTAGATTGTTACACAGATGACAAAATGATAGATATCGAAACAGATGACAGAGGTATAGAGAAACAATTAAAATCGCTCAAAAGAGGAAAGGCTGCTGGACCTGATGGGATACCAGTTCAATTTTACACAGAGTACGCGAAGGAACTTGTCCCCCTTCTTGCAGTGGTGTACCGTAGATCTCTAGAAGAGCGTAGTGTTCCAAAGGATTGGAAAAGGGCACAGGTCATCCCCGTTTTCAAGAAGGGACGTCGAACAGATGTGCAGAACTATAGACCTATATCTCTAACGTCGATCAGTTGTAGAATTTTGGAACATGTATTATGTTCGAGTATAATGACTTTTCTGGAGACTAGAAATCTACTCTGTAGGAATCAGCATGGGTTTCGAAAAAGACGGTCATGTGAAACCCAGCTCACGCTATTCGTCCATGAGACTCAGAGGGCCATAGACACGGGTTCACAGGTAGATGCCGTGTTTCTTGACTTCCGCAAGGCGTTCGATACAGTTCCCCACAGTTGTTTAATGACCAAAGTAAGAGCATATGGACTATCAGACCAATTGTGTGATTGGATTGAAGAGTTCCTAGATAACAGAATGCAGCATGTCATTCTCAATGGAGAGAAGTCTTCTGAAGTAAGAGTGATTTCAGGTGTGCCGCAGGGGACTGTTGTAGGACCGTTGCTATTCACAATATACATAAATGACCTTGTGGACGACATTGGAAGTTCACTGAGGCTTTTTGTGGATGATGTTGTGGTATATCGAGAGGTTGTAACATTGGAAAATTATACTGAAATGCAGGAGGATCTGCAGCGAATTGACGCATGGTGCAGGGAATGGCAATTGAATCTCAATGTAGACAAGTGTAAGGTGCTGCGAATACATAGAAAGATAGATCCCTTATCATTTAGCTACAATATAGCAGGTCAGCAACTGGAAGCAGTTAATTCCATAAATTATCTGGGAGTACGCATTAGGAGTGATTTAAAATGGAATGATCATATAAAGTTGATCGTTGGTAAAGCAGATGCCAGATTGAGATTCATTGGAAGAATCCTAAGGAAATGCAATCCGAAAACAAAGGAAGTAGGTTACAGTACGCTTGTTTGCCCATTGCTTGAATACTGCTCAGCAGTGTGGGATCCGTACCAGATAGGGTTGATTGGAGAGATAGAGAAGATCCAACGGAGAGCAGCGTGCTTCATTACAGGACCATTTAGTAATCGTGAAAGCGTTACAGAGATGATAGATAAACTCCAGTGGAAGACTCTGCAGGAGAGACGCTTAGTAGCTCAGTACAGGCTTTTGTTGAAGTTTTGAGAACATACCTTCACCGAAGAGTCAAGCAGTATATTGCTTCCTCCTACGTATAGCTCGCGAAGAGACCATGAGGATAAAATCAGAGAGATTAGAGCCCACACAGAAGCATACCGACAATCCTTCTTTCCACAAACAATACGAGACTGGAATAGAAGGGAGAACCGATAGAGGTACTCAAGGTACCCTCCGCCACACACCGTCAGGTGGCTTGCGGAGTATGGATGTAGATGTAGAGGTAGATAGGCAACTTTGATGAAGGGCAAATTGTTGTGGTCTGGTACCTGGGAACAAGCATCTTGGAAAAGTGAAGCTGGTCAGCTATTTGGACACCACTGTCATGAGCATCTGTGGAAACTGGTTGAAGAATGGTTAAACAATGAATAAGTGAAAACGTGTCAGATTTCCACATCTCATCAAAGAATGTAGAGGTTGGAGGCTTGCCGGCTCTGTGAAGCAGGCTAGGCTACGATCTGTGGCAGATTTTCTGACAGAGGACAATGCTGGTGCAGGCACAAATGTTTCAGAGCATACTGATGAACATGGAGCTCCACAGCAGATAAACCATTCTTTTTCCCATGTTTATCCAACATCATCAATTATGGCAGCAGTGGACACAGTATCATTGAGATTTGGACTGTGTATCAATGAAAATGTGTCACCTGGATGAATCACATGTCTTGTTACACTATTTTGATGGTTGTGTCACCTAGGCGAAAAGCTGCTCTAAACAGACACCATACCACACATGAGTGGTGGTTAGGTTCAAATGGCTCTGAGCACTATGGGACTCGTGGTGGTTAGGGCAGCACTGTGCTGTGTAGGAAATTCACATGGGATATCACTGAACCTATGGTAGTAATTGACAACTGTGGACTACATGAATATTATAATGGACCACCTGCATCCCTTAATGCTCGACTCTTTCCCTGATGGCAATGGCATCTTTCAGCAGGATAACTATCCATGTCACAAAGCCAGAATCCCACTGCTCTGGCTTGGAGAGCATGATAGTGAACTTATATTGATGTCTTGGCCACAAAATTCACTTTGGCTAAACCTGATGGAACACAGCTGGGATGCTTTTGGTCAATAGCTCTGCACCCACAAACCACTGGGCCGTAATTTACTTAATTAGAATTGGGTGATTTGTGTGTGGATCCCTGGTGCCAAGGGAAGGGTTCAGTATCCTCTGTCCTGAGGTTGTTGGCTTTCTTGACCTCAGAGCCTCTATTTATCACTCAAGTAGATCTTCAAGACTGAGTGCATTCTGTTCCAGTCCTCCCACAAAGGAACAATCCCTGGCAGTACTGAGAACTGGATACAGGTCCTTCATATATCAGGCAGATACACTAACCACTGAGCTATAGAGGCAGACATGACTTGTCTTACAACTTTTCAATAAATCATCAGAGTATGGAGTCTTTTTTGCTACAGTTTTTCACTACACTCATAAGCAGATTGATGTATCAGTACAAATTATTTATATTCCAATAGACTAGGCAGTAAAAGGAAATAATTAAGATGAGTATGTACAAAAATCAATACCACAATGCACACTATTTAGATCACCCATATTAAAGTAAAGGAAGATAAATGAATAAAGAGAAAAGATGATGGAACTGATGAAAGTGTTTAAACTGCAAAATCTTCTGGCCTGTAATGAAGGACATAGTAAGCTTAACTGAGAAATGAAGCACTGATGTCACTAAATGTACCTTCACATGACAGTTACTGAAGCTGTGAACACTTCCACTTAGAAGAATATCGGGCCTAGGAAACTGGCCATTTGTACCATAATTTACAGCCACATACATAACTGTGGTATCATCAAGAATAATACATACTAAAAAAGAACAAGCATCAAGATTTATTTTTCATATTTACTTTAGTTCTATGATAGATCATAAATTTTAACCCCCCCCCCACACACACACAAAAAAGGGTGTGAGGTGAATTACACAGCAATTTCTTCCTCCTCAGCTTCCAAATTTCTTGCTCACTCACAAGTATGATGTATTTGCAGAAAAATTATAGCAAACTGTAGGACCTAATGAGTACACACACAAAATTATGTCAATGCAATCATATTGGCTCAGCTATTTGCGACGGCAGGTGTTACATTATTTGATGTTTCGTTCAAAATAATTCTAGAAACTGGCAACAGATGGCAGCAGTAGTCTGTGAATTGGTCTCATATGAAACGAGTCCAGTTTTTGAATGACAGGTGACTCGTGTGTTGGGAAAAATGCAACCCGACCTATACTTGGGTGCAGTCTTTTTAAGACAAAGTTGCTTTGCTCAGGTTAGGTCTCCAAAGTGTTAACACATTACTAGTTCATGAAAATTTAAGTACACAGGAAGACATGCAACTGCTTACAGTTTCTGGAATAAATTAAAAAGAAAAATAAACTACATCTCTGGCAAAAGAGATACATACCTGGCTTTTAGTTTTTCACTCTCAACCTCAAATACATTGATGATGAGATCATTAACTTTCTGTTTGGATTTAACAGAACCCCCAACAGTGTGGGCAACTGCTGTTAGCTTTATAGGTGAAGCAGCTGCAGAGTTCCACAGGAATACTGATGGAGAATACTTATGACAACCTGCAGGTACAAATTCATAGGCACCTGGGAGGCTGACACAAGCTTTGTTCACACCCCTCTCAACTGACAGATTCTGTACAGATGCAGCTCCAGATTTTTCAGACACAAGTTTGTATTGTACCTGAATATGAAAGCAAGATTAGAATAGTTACATAATTTATTAAGCAGTATTTTTCTCAAACACTTAATTTTAATATAATAGTAGTACAATAACAATAAAGTGAAGTTAAGTGACATTTCTGGCTGATGGACTCCATGATGTTAATTCACTTGCACATATTGAAAAGGAATTTTTAACTACTGCACTTCAGTATGTTTGATGTGAGTAAAATTATTATGTATGAGGGCTATTCAGAAAGTAGGGAACATTTCCATCTGACACCGCTAGGTGCGCACTGATAGCGTACATTTTGGTATGTGCGTGCTCGACAGCTCAGTCGGCATCCATCTGTGACAACGGGAATGTCTCTGCGCGTCTGTTTTTTTTTTTAATTCGAATTTGAAATGTGCGCTGCAATTGAAAATCTCACCAGTTGTGAGGTGCAGTCTGTGATACGGTTTTTGTTGGCAAAAAACCTAAATCCTATAGAAATTTATCATAATTTGTGCGAAGTGTACGGAAATAACATAATAAGTGAATGTTCTGTCTGGAAATAGTGCATTCAGTTTAAAAATGGCCGAACCAACATTCATGATGAAGAGAAGAGTGGATGTCGAGCATTGTGACTGACGATCTTGTCACTAAAGTTGATGAAACGATTCGTGAAAGCCGTCGCTTCACAATAACAGAGCTTTTGCTTTCTTTTCCACAAGTTTCATGGACTTTGTTGTTTGAAATTTTCACTCAAAAGCTAGGTTACCACAAATTTTGTGCACAATGGGTGCCCAAAATTCTTACAGAGCACCATAAAGAACAGCGAATGGGGAGCAACGTTGACATTTCTGGAGGCCTACCACAAACATGGTGATTCATTACTGGATTGAATCGTAACCAGTGACAAGACTTGGGTGAAACACGTCAATTGTGAGACAAAATTACAGTCCATGGAGTGGAGGCACACAAAGTCCCCCCAAAAACCAAGAAAATGTTTGCAAACCTTGTCAGCAAGGAAGTTGATAGCAACAGGGTTTTGAGATAGGCAAGGTGCGCTTCTTATTGATTTTCTTGAATGTGAAGCAACCATAAATTCTGTCCGGTACTGACAAACTTTGCACAGCATTATAAGAGCAGTTCAAAATAAACACCGAGGAAAGATGATGTCCAAAATCTTGTTTTTGCACAATACCTGACCTCACACAGCAAATCGCACTAAAGAACTTCTTAATCCATTCAAATGAGAAATTTTCCCTCATCCGCCCTACAGCTCTGATCTTGCACCAAGCAACTTCCACTTGTTTCCCAAGATGAAGAACTGACTTGCAACACAGTGCTTTGATGATGACACAGAACTCCAGGCGGGCGTGACTGACTGGCTGAAGTCTCAGGCGGCAGAATTTTACGATGAAGGTCTTTCAAAGCTTGTCCACCACTATGATAAGTGCCTCAATGTGTTTGGTGACTATGTGGCAAAGTAGTATATCAGTTGCTATTTCAGATGTATATAATAAAATGTATTTCTTGCAATGTATTTCTTTTTAAATGCCAAAACATTCCCTACTTTCTGAATAGCCCTCGTATAAAATGGTTATTGTTTATAGTTGACGAGTTAATACTGAGTGTAGAGTGCAATGTAGTTTTTGTAATGTCAGTGATCAAGTAAGGGGCAGGGAACGAGGGGAGGGGGAAGGTGGAGGAGGAAGAGATGATGAAGCCTAATATCAGCTCACAGCTTGCTCCTCTTAAAAATAATCCAAAGAGCTGCCAGGTTTAAAAACCCAACACACATCACTAACTGAAGGTTTTTTCCAAAGAGACAGAAATACGCTGACGTTAAATCTCTCTTTAAGAAAGATGATAAGAGAGATGTCAATAACTAACAACTTGTTTCACTACTGAAATTATTTTCCTATCTTTGTATGTGATCTATTGTAGAATAGTATCACACCTCAGCAACAATAATATCCTCAACAAATCACAGTTTGGTTTCAGAAGCATTGCTCTACTAATTAAATAACAAAATAGTGCAGTCTAGTATTTTCTGTGACCTATTTAAGGTGTCTGACTGTGTGAATCACGGAACTCTCATAGATGAATTAAGTTCTATGAGGTTGATGGTATAGTCAACTAATGGATAATGTCACATATGGAACAATAGCGGACCTAAGACTGAGTCTTGGGGAACCCCAAAAGTGATTTCTTCCTGTTCAGAATAACGTCCCTGGACTACATTGGCTGATCTACTAAGTACAGCTTTCTGCAATCTTTGGAGATATATATACATATATATCTAAAAACAAAGATGATGTGACTTACCAAACGAAAGTGCTGGCAGGTCGATAGACACATGTTTGTGTGTCTATCGACCTGCCAGCGCTTTCGTTTTGTAAGTCACATCATCTTTGTTTTTAGATATATTTTTCCCATGTGGAATGTTTCCCTCTGTCCTATCCAAAGGCCTCACCTTCAGCCCCACTCCCAGATTCAACCAAACAGCCCTCGTCAAAGATTTACTGTCCTACACTCGTACTCTCTGCTGGAAGTATCACTTTGCCACGAAGAAAAATGATCCTAATCCTACCCCTAATGATCCAACTACTATCCAAATTGAACCCTGCCTGGAACAGTTCCGTCCTCCGTCACAGCGGGACCCTCCTCCCCTTCCTCAAAATCACCCTCTCCAAACCTTCCAGGAATTTCTGACTTCCAGCCTTGCCTCTCAATCCTTCTTAAAAAACCTTAAACCTACTCCCAACATCACCACTGCTGAAGCCCAGGCTATCCGTGATCTGAAGGCTGACCGGTCCATCGTCATTCTTCCGGCGGACAAGGGTTCCACGACCGTGGTACTTGATCGTCGGGAGTATGTGGCTGAGGGACTGCGTCAGCTTTCAGACAACACCACATACAAAGTTTGCCAAGGTAATCCCATTCCTGATGTCCAGGCGGAGCTTCAAGGAATCCTCAGAACCTTAGGCCCCCTACAAAACCTTTCACCTGACTCCATCAACCTCCTGACCCCACCGACACCCCGCACCCCTACCTTCTACCTTCTTCCTAAAATTCACAAACCCAATCATCCCGGCCGCCCCATTGTAGCTGGTTACCAAGCCCCCACAGAACGTATCTCTGCCTACGTAGATCAACACCTTCAACCCATTACATGCAGTCTCCCATCCTTCATCAAAGACACCAACCACTTTCTCGAACGCCTGGAATCCTTACCCAATCCGTTACCCCCAGAAACCATCCTTGTAACCATTGATGCCACTTCCTTATACACAAATATCCTGCACGTCCAGGGCCTCGCTGCGATGGAGCACTTCCTTTCACGCCGATCACCTGCCACCCTACCTAAAACCTCTTTCCTCATTACCTTAGCCAGCTTCATCCTGACCCACAACTTCTTCACTTTTGAAGACCAGACATACCAACAATTAAAGGGAACAGCCATGGGTACCAGGATGGCCCTTCGTACGCCAACCTATTCATGGGTCGCTTAGAGGAAGCCTTCTTGGTTACCCAGGCCTGCCAACCCAAAGTTTGGTACAGATTTATTGATGACATCTTCATGATCTGGACTCACAGTGAAGAAGAACTCCAGAATTTCCTCTCCAACCTCAACTCCTTTGGTTCCATCAGATTCACCTGGTCCTACTCCAAATCCCACGCCACTTTCCTTGATGTTGACCTCCACCTGTCCAATGGCCAGCTTCACACGTCCGTCCACGTCAAACCCACCAACAAGCAACAGTACCTCCATTACGACAGCTGCCACCCATTCCACATCAAAGGGTCCCTTCCCTACAGCCTAGGTCTTCGTGGCAAATGAATCTGCTCCAGTCCGAAATCCCTGAAGCATTACACCAACAACCTGACAACAGCTTTCGCATCCCGCAACTACCCTCCCGACCTGGTACAGAAGCAAATAACCAGAGCCACTTCCTCATCCTCTCAAACCCAGAACCTCCCACAGAAGAACCACAAAAGTGCCCCACTTGTGACAGGATACTTTCCGGGACTGGATCAGATTCTGAATGTGGCTCTCCAGCAGGGATACGACTTCCTCAAATCCTGCCCTGAAATGAGATCCATCCTTCATGAAATCCTCCCCACTCCACCAAGAGTGTCTTTCCGCCATCCACCTAACCTTCGTAACCTCTTATTTCATCCCTATGAAATCCCCAAACCACCTTCCCTACCCTCTGGCTCCTACCCTTGTAACCGCCCCCGGTGTAAAACCTGTCCCATGCACCCTCCCACCACCACCTACTCCAGTCCTGTAACCCGGAAGGTGTACACGATCAAAGGCAGAGCCATGTGTGAAAGCACCCACGTGATCTACCAACTGATCTGCCTACACTGTGATGCATTCTATGTGGGAATGACCAGCAACAAACTGTCCATTCACATGAATGGACACAGGCAGACAGTGTTTGTTGGTAATGAGGATCACCCTGTGGCTAAACATGCCTTGGTGCACGGCCAGCACATCTGGGCGCAGTGTTACACTGTCCGGGTTATCTGGATACTTCCCACTAACACCAACCTATCTGAACTCCGGAGATGGGAACTTGCTCTTCAATATATCCTCTCTTCCCGTTATCCACCAGGCCTCAATCTCCGCTAATTTCAAGTTGCCACCACTCATACCTCACCTGTCATTCAACAACATCTTTGCCTCTGCACTTCTGCCTCGACTGACATCTCTGCCCAAATTCTTGTCTTTAAATATGTCTGCCTGTGTCTGTATATGTGTGTGTGTGCGCGAGTGTATACCTGTCCTTTTTTTCCCCCTAAGGTAAGTCTTTCCGCTCCCAGGATTGGAATGACTCCTTACCCTCTCCCTTAAAACCCACATCCTTTCGTCTTTCCCTCTCCTTCCCTCTTTCCTCATAAGGCAACAGTTTGTTGCGAAAGCTTGAATTTTGTGTGTATGTCGACCTGCCAGCACTTTCATTTGGTAAGTCACATCATCTTTGTTCTTTTTTTTTATATATATATATATATATATATATATATATATATATATATATATATATATATATATATATATCACACACACAATCTTCCAGCTGATATAAGACAAGCAGAATTAGTTTTTCTTGCAGATGGCACTAGTATTATAATCAATCCAAGCATACATACAGAAACAGTAAACAATGTTCTTAAAAGTATCACTGACTGGTTTTCTGTGGGTGGTCTCATCTTCAATTTTAAGAAGATGCAACATATTCATTTTTGCACATCTAAGGGTATTATACTAGTGATAAGTATGACACAGAAGAGGAAATAATAAATTGGTTGGGAACTTCAAAATTCTTACTGATGAGAATTTAAACATTATATGATTCCCAAAACAATGTAGTTCAGCCATATTTGCATGAATCATTGCAAGTCTTGGGGATAGGCGAACTGGTAAGTTGACATATTTTGCATATTTTCATTCAATAATGTCATATGGAGTAATGTTTTGAGGTAACTCATCTTTATGGAAGAAAGTCTTCATTGCTCAAAAATGGGTTGTATGAATATGTGGTGCTCACACATAATCATCCTGTAGACACCTGTTTAAGAAGTTATGCATTCTGATTGCTGCTTCACATTATATATTGTTGTAAATAATCCACTATAGTTCAAAAGGAACAGTGATGTACATAATTACAATACCAGAAGAAAAAGACGTTCATTAGCCCATGTTAAAGTTGTCTTTTGCCCAAAAAGGAGTGCACAACACTGCAACAAAAATTATTGATCACTTACCTGTTGATATAAAATGTCTGACAGTCAACAAGATAAAACTTGAAAACAAGCTGAAAAAAGTTTCTCCTTGATAACTCCTCCTATTCAGTAGAATAATTTCTATTACTGTAACGTGGAAGAGGCGGTGGATAGAAATTACTAACTCACGTCTGTATATTTTCGTAAAAAATAAAAAAAATCTTAAAAATGTTCAGCATTTAATTTGTGATCTGAATGTAAAAGGACTTGTTCCACATCATTAATATTTATCATGCAAAACAATCCACGGAACATGAAACTAACCAACATGAATCATTACGTTACATTTTCATGGCCTTCCTCAGGAGGCTGTGGAAGGATTGGAACATAATTTAGAATACTGACATGCCACTGGTGATCACAAATTATACGGATGCCTCTCCTATCTTCCTTGGCCAAAATCCAATCCTGACAGCTCATTTGTCAAGACTCAATCCACAGCCTCATAGTATATCTCAAATCAGATGATGATATGATTTATGTCTTTCACAATGTATTGTTTTTCAGTGTTCATTTTGTTGACTAAATAATGACTACTTTCTTAGGCTCAATAGAGGAAAAATAGCACCTATTGTAATCACTTCTGATTTTCTTGCTATAAATGAGAGTGCTTCTGTTTTACTCTGAGAAAAGTACGTCCCAGTAGCTGAATGGTCAGCATGACGGAATGTCTTTCCAAGGGGCCTGGATTCGATTCCCGGCCAGGTCGGAGTTTTTCTCCACTCAGGGACTGGGTGTTGTGTTATCATCATCTCATCCCCATCGACATGCAAGTCACATAAGAGGCGTCAACTCAAAAGACTTGCACCAGACGAATGGTCTACCCAACGAGAGGCCCTAGCCACATGACATTTCCATTTCCACTCTGAGAAAAAAGGTAAGTGTTGGAGATTTTCTAGAAATGTGTGTGTTATAATCTTTAGAAATACAAAGAATATTTACTTTCACAAGGTGGGGGGATCAAATATGTATAACAGCAACAGGTATCAATAAACAATGCAGAATGTTTTAGAGGTACATGTTAATGAGGATATAAAATCATAAAAATTATAGCCACAATCTTCTAAAATGTGCTTTTTCAACAATCTTATTTGTCTACATTGGGTATAAGGATTTGATAAGTTGATATACATTGCATATTTCCATCCACTGGTGTCCTAATGGTGTAATGCACAGCAGTATGGAACTGTTTTCACAAAAAATGTTCGCAGAAGAAAATGAATAAAATTCTGTGTAAAGTAGCACAAATTTTAAATGTATATTTGTTCTCTGATGAAATTTGTCACCTATGACTAATAGGGTTAACGTGCAGTGGCCTCAGAGACCTTTACAGTTAACTGTGCACTCATTAAATAGACGCACATGATACATCAGCAGATCCCTGTACCCTACAATACATTATTAGGACTTCTGTTCCATTACATGTAAACACTTGTCAAAAAATTACTATTCTGAATTGTACCCTGCTGCTATGAGAGATCCACTGCATGTTGTGCTTTATGATGCTGCCATTCCTGCCTTCAGCATATAACAAAAGGCAATGATAACTTGTTAATTTAGGTGACTGTTTTCAATGATACAAGCAACCAGTTGCAGTATTTCTGCACTCATGCCAATTTCTCAGTTCTCTAACATGAGGTTATCAGAGGTAAATGTAGATGTAAATGTTAACGAGCTGCTGCTGTTGTTTGCTAATGAATGTGTGCTGATGAACTGAAGACAGCAGTACTGGGATTTAACATCCCACTTCCACCATTGTTATTAGAAAGGAGGATACTAACTCAGCCAGACAAGAATGACGGAAGATATCAGTTATCAACATTTTCTGGAATCAGACTGGCTTTCGTGTAAAGTGATTTATGGAAACTGCAAAGCCTTTAGCAGAATTTTTGTTTGTTAAGTTTAACTCTACCGTCTTCACATGTGAGGCCAGCATCTAGAATCAAAGTAGAAGAGCACTTCTAGCAAACTGAAGCTGCTGAAAAGGCATTGAAGCATACATGGGTAGCTCAGTCTGCGTGACCATTGCTCCAAAAAGGAAGGATTTGTTTTCAATCCCATCCCATCACACAGTTTTAATCTGCAGGAAAGAGTCTAATCTATTAACTACTACATCACTTTGTTTGGCAGCACTGAACTGATGCATGGTCTGCTGCACTGTGGCCCTTCTATCTATCATTTCAGATCAAGCTATCTGATAGCTACACATCACCCACACACTGTTGAACATGACAGTGAATTTATTTTGAATGTTTAGTATCCCCACTAGTGGACATTAATATGGACACAGATTTGCTGGTGTGGGTCCCGTGGGAGAGTAGTGCAGCAAGCTGGCACAGATGGTGTAGGTAAAGCAAAGGACTCTGTGGGTAAAGCCACTGACACAGGTGTTCATCTGTGTTTGGCGATAGGCAACAGCCCGTCAGTTCTTATGCTGATGTTAACTACCTCAGACCTCGCCTTTGCCTCACTTTGTGCTCTGTTTCCCCATGATAACGCTCAGCTGTTTGTGCTGGTCGCATTTTGTGTTTATCTCTGTGCTAGGCTCTACGTGGTGTTCAGAGACTCTCCTCCTGTCACAGATTGACTTGCACATATGCCTTTGCCTCACTTTGTGCTGTTTCCCCATGATAATGTTCAGCTGTTTGTGCTGGTCGCATTTTGTGTTTATCTCTGTGCTAGTCTCTACGTGGTGTTCAAGAGACTCTCCTCTTGTCACAGATTGACTTGCACATAAAGTTTTGTTCCCTCTATTGAGGTCTAGCTCCCTGGCTTTGTCAGCTAGTACAGTTAAATTTTTGGGACAGTGCTGGTTTTGTAGCATTGTCATGCCCTATGTAAATACATAAGAATGAATGTACTCAGGGTATTCCATTCTAGGCCTTTGAATGGTGCTTTCAAATACCCCATTATCATCATGACTTCACAGCTGAAGTGTCTCTTTTAGAGTGGTTCTAATTATTTTACCACAATCAATCATGTTGAGACCTGGTGTCTAGGACTAACTGTCCACCACCGGCGCCTGGACTATCAGTGAACATGCTAACAGTATATAATACTATGTCATGCCAAACACTGCAACTTATAGAGGCAACAGAAGCATACCATTCATCTCTATTCATTTGCTCAGACTAGATATTTTGAGTAGTGAGATAAACTGGTCCAAACATGGTCAGAAACATAGGGTTAACCATACTATATTTCACAGGTAAATTAATTTTTAATGAACTTATTCCTCATAAGTGAACAAAAAGTTACACAATGGATGATAAAGTCAGCAACATCAGACACAGCAGAAGTATACAATTATGTGCAGTCTCATCATGAAAACTTGATGCCAATGTTGGGTCGGCTAGTTCTAGATAAAGACACTCTAATACAACACGGCATGACTATAATCTTAAAACATGAAATTTAAGTTATTAAGTCTTAGAATACTAGTAACTTTAGTCAATAACGGCATGATGGAAAGATGCTGGTTTCTGTGGAATTGTTATATTTACCCCAAAAATAAAGCAGCAAAGTGCACAAAATAAATATGCCATTGTAAATGTGTAAGTAAGAAGCAAGATCATTCATGCGAAGTACAGACTGGAATATCAACACTATTAAGAAAAGAACAGATTGTTACTCACTGTAAAGATGACATGCTGAGTTGCAGACAGATGCAATAAGGAACTGTTACACACCGAGCTTTTAGCCAAAGCCTTCTCCAGAAAAGAAAAAGCACACATTCACACAAGCAGGCACATCTCACGGACACATGACCGCTACCTCTGCCCACTCCAGCCGGAATGCAACTGTCACATTGAATGAAAGCAGCAATCTGGAATGGGACAGGGAAGAGGGATGGATAGCAAAGTTCAGCTGGGAGTGGAGCCTCTCTGCCGCTCCACTGGATGAAGGGTGGAAAGGGGGGCTATGGATATGTTTGATACCGTTGGCCTGGCAGAAGTTGCGGAAGGAGGACGCTGTGAATTGGGGACCATTATCGGAGACCAACATGTGTGGCAGGCCCTCAATAGTGAGAACCTGGGCCAGGGCCTTGAGTGTTGCCTCCGTGGTGGTGGATGCCATGCGGACGACGTGAGGGTATCTGGAGTAGGCATTAACGATGAGTAACCACATGGACCCCAAAAACAGACCCACAAAATCGACATGGATGTGATCACAGGGCCGGCGAGGCACAGGCCAGGGTGAAAACGACTGAGGGGGACTTGCCTGGTGACGCGCACACACAGTGCGCCCATGGACCAGGTGGTCAATGTCACCATCGATGCCAGGCCAATACACATACCGGTGAGCCAAAACTTTTATATGGGACATACCCCAGTGCCCCCGCGGTGTAACAAACTGAGCACCCGAAGCTGTAAATCCGGAGTGATGACCACTCGATGGGCATCCAACTCTGTGACCAACGGAAGGACATCATCAACCACGGAGAACCTGTTAGGACAGGTGGCGCCATGGGCCGAAATCGGACTGCATCCAATGAGTAACATAGGAGGGCCACCTGTGGACCACGTAGTGGAGAACCTGCTGCAAGATAGGGTCGCGGTGGGTAGAGGTGGCAATGTGAGCAGCCATAAGAGGCAGACCGTCCAGCACATCCCCGTGGGCGGAATCAATGTGAAAGCAGAGGACCTCCTGTTGGTCAAAGGCAGGATTGGGAACTGCTGGGAGACGTGACAAAGCGTCCGCATTAGCATGGGGGGTAGTGGGTTTATACCAGATGGTGTAAGCGTAATTTCATAAAAACAACGCCCAGCGAAGACGATCGCCAGGGCCTCCTTTTAAATCTGGGCATAGTTCCGTTGTGCTGGGGTCAACGTCTTAAAGGCATAAGTGATGGGCTGTTCAGAGCCATCAGCATCCCAATGCGCAAGGACGGCCCCAATGCCGTATGCCGATGCATCAGCTGCCACAACCAAGGGGTGGTCCTGAGAGAAGGGCGTAAGGGAAGGGTCGGACTTCAGTATCGCCTTTAAACAGAGAAAAGCCTGGTCACAGGCAGGCAGGAGTCCAAGCAAAATATACCCCTTTGCGATGCATGTGATTGAGGGGTTGACCAATGGAGGCAGCCTGGAGCAAGAACTTTAAGTAATAATTAACCTTGCCCAAAAACCCCTGGAGTTCAGATAAGTCCTTGGGACGAGGAAGGGCCTCAATGGCCATGACATTACGACCCGAAGGGTGAATGCCATCTTTGCTAAGCCCGTGGCCTAAGTATTCCACTTCCAGTTGAAAAAAAAAAACAACACTTGTCCAGCTGACAGCAAAAAATAGAAGATTGCCGAGTATGAAATAAGGCGCTGAGGGTTTGCAAATGTCCCTGGTGGGAATGCCCGGTGACCAAGATGTCATCCAGATAATTCACAAAGGCGGGGATAGGCTGTGTAAGCTGCTCCAGGAACCACTGGAAAATGGCCGGCGCTGAAGAGACACCAAAGGGAAGGTGCTTGTACTTATACAATCCGAAAGGCGTGTTGATAACCATGATGTTCTGAGAGTCGGCATCCAAGAGTAACTGGTGGTATGCCCCTGCCAGGTCAATCCTTGAAAAATACTCCCCCCCCCCCCCTCCCGCCAAGCTTGGCGAGAAGGTCTTCCTGTCGGGGAATGGAGTAAGTGTCAACGAGGGACTGAGCATTGACTGCAGCGCCGAAGTCCCCACACAGCCGAAGGGACTCATTGGGTTTCTGTATGACCACCAATGGCGTCACCCAGGCACTGTAAGACACAGGCTCCAGAACGCCAGCGGCCTGGAGCTGATCAAGTTCCTGCTTGACTGTCGGCCGCAAGGCCAACAGAAAGGGCCAGGCCCGGAAAAAGCGAGTCTGCGTATCTGGCTGTAGGGTGATGTGCGCCTGAAAACAGGAAGCATATCCGAGATCCATTGCAAACAACAACGCAAAAGCGGAGCACAGATTGTGCAAGTCCTGAAAAGGAACAGCCGTGGAAACGACCTTAACTTCGTCGGAAATTGAAAAGCCAAACAGTTGAAACGCGACAAAGAGGCTAAGGAGCTGGGGAACACGCTTGTATGTCGCCTGGACGACGAACTGCCCACAAAGGCGAATGGAACCATTTCCGTAGGTGACCAAATGGTGAGAGGGAGGTGACAACTCAGGAGAGCCCAGCCGCGTATATGTCACCATATTAATCAGGGAGACAGTGGCCCCAGCATCGACCTGAAAACTGACATCCTCAGTGAAAAGGCGAAGCGTGAGGATAAGCTTTCACGCTGGTGGGTCATCCTGTGGGATGACCAACTGCAGAGCATGAACTGTATCTTGAGACCCAGGATGGGCAGGATTGGAGCGAGTCGAGCGACTACAACAAACCGGTCAGATTTGGTCCTTCTTATTACACAGCGTACACGTTTTCCAACGTGGGGGACAATCAGCTCGAGAATGTGCAGTAAAGCACTGTGGGCAAGATGGAAGTGGGCCTTGCGATCGGCGACGAGGGGTGACTGGAGGCGCCGATGCCATAGAGATGTCAGACAACGAGAAGTTCTGACGGCGCTGGCCACGTCCTCATCGCGAGGGCAGAACCCGCCATGATGCCTCAATTGCCGCCACCTGCGGCCCCGTCATAAGATGCTAGTTAGCTGCTTGAGCAGTTTCAAAGGAGTGGGCAATGCGGAGAATCTCTTCCAAGGAGGGGTTGTTGAGTTTCAACACCGCAGTATCGACCTCAGGATCGGTAGCCAGCTGAACCACCACATCCCGGATCAGGGAGTCCGCATACGAAGCCTTGCACTGCTGATTGGTGCCCGTAAAATCGCATTGACGGCTGAGACCCTGCAAGTCTGTCACCCAGGAACGATACGATTGACCATGCTGGTTATGGTACTGGTGGAACTTCAATCGAGAGGCGACCACATGGTAGCGTTGGCAATAATAGTTTGTCAGGAAAAGACATATCTCCTGGAAAGAGAGAGCCACAGGATCGGACAACGGTGCCAACTTGTGGAGAAGAAAGAATGTGTCTGGGGAGGCCCACAACAAAAACAATGACCGCTCCAAGGAGTGGTCCGTGAGTTGAAAATCCGTAAAATGTTGTTTCAGCTGATGTAAGTAGCTTTCCCAGTCCTCTTTAGCGTCATTAAAGGGTAGGAACGATGGCGGACATGGGAAAGCATTGGAAACCCAAGGACTCGGAAGTTGTTGTGGTAACACATCCCGGGCATTGACTTTGTCCGTTAGCAAACCACAGTGACTGTTTTATGATGTCTAACTGGAGCTGCTGCTGCTGCGTGAGCTACTGCTGTTGCTCCCGAAGACAGACCAACTTCGCCTCCATGCCAGCAACTACCACCATTTACCTCGTCGCCAAAAATGTTGTAACAATGAACTGTTCCGGTTGCGGGGTGCCCGAGAAAGTGCAGCGGGACCAAACGGAGAGTGGTCCGAGAACAAACAAATAAATGGAAAGGCTGGGCATGAAAAAATGACGGACGATCGAGAGAGATCTTACGACGACAACACGCAAGAAGCTACAGAGTGAGAGGAACAACCACACGAATCCAGGACGTCCACTAGTAATGAAAACAAAGAACGGTAAACATGCTGTCTGTTGTCGAGGCAATATGTCAAGACTCATGTAATGATTAGACTCGCTGGCTGAGCGAGAGGCAGGCACTTAAATACACAATCGGGGGCACCACTATTGGTTGCTGGGACCACGTGTTCCACTGTGGCTCCCTCACACTAAATGTGGGCCAGGAGGCACATGCCACCACAGCTTATGGCGCGATGGCGCAGAGACCTTCAGGGGTCTTTGACGTCCATGACGTCTGGTGTGGATTCAAATTCTGCGGCATGCGGTACCAGAAAAACAGCCTCAGTTTTCAGCCCACCACAAAGGCTTAATGTGTAAGGTGACATGTCAGTAAACTGAGGGATGGCTGGTTGGTTGGGTGATTTGGAAGGAGTGCACAAAACAGCGAGGTCATCGGATTAGGGAAAGATGGGGCAAGTAGCCAGTTGGGTCCCTTCAAAGGAACCATCCTGGCATTTGCCTGAAGCGATTTAGGGAAATCACGGAAAACTTAAATCAGGACAGCCGGGCCCAGGTTTGAACCATCATCCTCCTGAATGGAAGTCCAGTGTGCTAACCACTACACCAGCTCACTCGGTGCTGAGGGCCATTGATTCAACTTCACTCTAAAATAAATTTTGGTTCGCTTTTTTTTCTTTATCCTTTCTCTATTTAAATTTTTAATAACAGCTGATAACCACCTTTATAACATTGATACAACTGATTTCATGTTTAACTCGCAACAGGCATATATATATTTACTTATAATGTTACAATTTATAATTTTTTGAGAAACTATGGCAACAAAAATAGTTATTGCACAATGAAAATTGTGTGAAACACAGCAACATTAAATTTCCAATAAATTTAAAGGGAAACAAGTCATTAACATTTGGCAGTATCAGTTCTTCATACGTTAATTTTGGACCCATAAGTCAGTGTGTAACCTAAATTCAGAAGTCTTTTCCCTTATTTCTGGTTGTATACATGAACAGCAGCGCCCCCAATCGTGCATTTAAGCGACTGCCTCTCGCTCAGCCAGTGAGTCTAACCGTTGCGTGAGTCACACCATTCACTCTTGGCTGCTTCACCACACCAAAATCAGTACCACTTTAAAGGATGGCAAGTATGTGCTTCCTCTCTGATTTCAGAGGATGATATTCCGGCATGGAAGCTATAGTGTGATCTGATGTTTGATTTGTGGGGTGCTCAACTGCGCGGTCATCAGCACCCGTACAAAGTCACAATTTTTTGCACAGTTCAATCGATCCACTGTCAAGAATGATGATGATGATGAAATGATGAGGTCAATACAAACACCCAGTCCACGGGCAGAGAAAATCCCCAACCTGGCCAGGAATCGAACCCGGGACCCCATGATCCAGAGGCAGCAAAGCTAGCCACTACACCATGAGCTGTGGACACTACAGTGTGAGATAGCAAGCATCTTAAACTACATCATCACACAGTTCATTCTCCAATCCCCAACCCTGATACATCCTTCCCTTTTGAGAAAAAATGATGTTTGCATGAAATTGTTTTTAAACAGTTCAGAATAAATGAATTATCAAGTAGGAACAAGAAAACATGTTTCAAAAATAGCACAATACATTAGATTTTTAAGAAAAAATGAGGCATACAAATTCAGATAAAATATGAATTCGTACATACGGTATTATTCTGGGAACAAAAGTGCCCATCTATGTCTAACTACTGTGCTATGCAGACCTTGGTGTACAGAAGCATAGTGCGTGACTGTGCTCCACTTACTAGAATACTGGAGTGTAGAAAGTTACTACACCCACTTGCCTGTTTCTCAAGACTGAACTGCCACTCTGACCAGATCTTTCATTCATTTTGCCGGATAATAAGTGAAAATGGTGATAAACAGTTAATACTTATACATGGAAACATTTATGAATACAATGCAAAAACTATAGTCCACCTTTTTAATTGTCAGTAGTGAATGGTGACAAACATAAAAATTAAGGTATGCAGAGTACCAAATAGACCATATTCATAATGCCTGCCTGCGCGCGCGCGCACACACACACACACACACACACACACACACACACACACACACACACACACACAGAGAGAGAGAGAGAGAGAGAGAGAGAGAGAGAGAGAGAGAGAGAGAGAGAGAGAGATATGAGGGGGGGGGGGGGAGAGAGGGAGGGAGGGAGGGAGGGAGGGAGAGAGAGAGAGAGAGAGAGAGAGAGAGAGAGAGATGGGGGGGGAGAGAGAGAGAGAGAGAGAGAGAGAGATGATGATGATGATGACTGCTTAATAAAGATGAAGATCTGCACGTAATCTATTTCATAACTTGATTGTACTCCTACACGTTTAAGACGTTCAACTTTACTCTTAACAAGCTAAATGGAAAAAAGGGGAAGTCAGAAAGAATGCCTAGCGGTCTAGATAATGTTACAGTAACATTATCTAGAGAGTGAGAGAGAGAGAGAGAGATGAGGGGGGGGGGGGAGGGAGGGAGGGAGGGGAGGGAGAGAGAGAGAGAGAGAGAGAGAGAGAGAGAGAGAGAGAGAGAGATAGAGATGATGATGATGATGATGACTGCTTAATAAAGATGAAGATCTGCACGTAATCTATTTCATAACTTGATTGTACTCCAACACGTTTAAGACATTCAACTTTACTCTTAACAAGCTAAATGGAAAAAAGGGGAATTCAGAAAGAATGCCTAGCAGTCTAGATAATGTTACAGTAACTTTCTCCAGCCATAATGCTGTTCCAATTACCTCACTTTTCTTACAGTGCTTGCAAAGAGTTTATTCTTTGATGTTCAGAGGTCACACTAACACCCATCTGCCTTATGGAGCAGAGAGCACTACCCATCATCAGCAATTTAGTTTTGATATGGGCAAGCAAGTTCTATCTTGTATACAGGCACCATCAAACTGTTTCAAGGTCTCATATGCTGCAGTGTTCACTGAACTTCTGTTGCAGATATGTGTTTTGATATCTCTTGTTTATGTAGCTGCAAAGCTGTTCAATTGTAGCAGTTTAGTAGTTAGTGCTCACCTATAAAGCACTGCAGTTTCTGTGAAAGATAGTCATATGGTGTCCTTAGATAAATAATGATTGGCACATGGGAAGCACAATTGTCAGTAAGCCTATATATTAACTCTAATTTCTTGAATTTTCTTGTTGTGATCATTTCACAATACATATGTGGGCGGAAGTAATATGTTGTCTACCTCTTCCCGGAAGAACTCTCTTAGAATTTCAATAGCAAACCACTCCATAATGCACAACGCCTCTCTTGCAGCATCTGCTACTAGTGTTGATTCAGCATCTCTCTAATGCATTTCTGCTGTCTAAATGATCTTGTGCTGGAAAAGGGCACTGCTCTTTGCTGAATCGTTTCTGTTTCCTCTATTACTCCTACCTCGTAAAGTTCACAAAGTGATGAGCAATACTCAAGAACTGGTCGAACAAGCACCTTCTAATCCACTTCTTTCATGGTTAGGTTACATTTATTTATGATTCTTTCCATTAATCTCAGTCTAGGGCCAGTTCTTGTGAAATCAATCAACGACCAGGTTCTTGACATCTCAGATTCGATGATTTTTTGTACATTTATAATAGTCTGAAAAATCCCACATTAATTTGTTTTTAAACTTTTAATTCTTCACAATTTTTAAAACTTCCAAAATTATGTGATTTTTGTTACATTCATAAATCTTAAAATCACCACATCTCAAAAAGTATTTGACTTGCAGATCTAAAATCTGATCCATTTTATTCAGTTTCTTATAAGCTTTAAAAGTATGCACTAATTCTTGATATTCATAACAGTGCTGAATTTTCCAAGATAATTTTTTTTAATCCTGAAATTTTGAAATAAGATTTGTTTATTTTTTTATTTTTGTAAAAAATTTATTTTAGTCAAACATTATTTGTTAATATGTGTGCCAAATTACTGTTAAAATTACAAGTTTGTGTTTCACTGGGAACTTTTCATAATAAATTTTATTTTACTGTTAAGTACAGCGACAAGTGCATAGCCTGTAAGGATTTTTACTTGTTGCTAAGTTGTAATGTGTCAAATTCCAAATAAGGCTGTTGAATCATTATTTTTTATTTACTGACAATAAATTTATTACATTATTAGAATTATACAATTTAATTTGGCTTTCCCCTGTTAACTGTAAAGATACTTTAACATACACCAGAATTACACATGTCCAAAAGACTGTGAACAGTTTTCTTCATTATAACTTCATTTCACAAATATATTAGTATTAATCAATACCATTTATTAAACAGAGATGTAGCTGTTATTATTTAACAATGTGTTATTTGGGTGCTTTGCAAAGAGGATTTCTTTACTCATCTCCAACAAGCAAAATGTTATGATGATCGACAATCGATCTTTTTAGAGTCTAAGATTATGTATTGTAGTTTTCTTTTAATTGATGTAACCTAGTTCTCCCAAGCAATAATGTAACAACGTGTTCTTCTCCAGTATAATCTGAAGCTTTACGCAGCTCTTCATTGGATAATCAATACGTTCTTCCAATGACAGTTATTGGATTTGATTTATAAAGTATGAAGTTTTTTAACTGCAGTCAAGTTATCAGGTCTTTTTGGTTAGCACAAAGAAAGAGCTAGTCTACAAGAATGGATAAATAAAAGTTTACTTCTTTTGTTTCATCTCTTAATAGCACATAAGCCATCCACAATATGTCATTACAGACACAAGCAATAAGTACTTTAATCTGGAACCACTTGAATTTTATGAACACCAAAATCCTTAAAATCAAAAAAACAATTTTTGTTTTTGAGGGACAACTTTGTTGGTAGGGCAACTACAGCTATGAATAGCTATGAAGCTCCAACCAGTAGATGAAGGAAACTCCTTACAAGAAACTCACATGATCCAGCCTAGAATACTACTCACATGAGTTTGACTCATATCAAAAACAACTAACAGGGGGATATGAAACATATACAAAGAAAATCAGCATAGCTGTTGACAGGTTTTGTTAAGTCCACTGGAGAATCTCACTGGAAGTGCTGAAAAATCTTAAAGATAGATAGCTTCAGCTGTATTTAGTCCTTTATTACTGAATCTCTACCAGTTTCCTGGCACTAAAAGTTGCATCTTCAGATGAACACGGAACTGAAACATTAGATCTGAAAAGCTTGGAACTTTGTACCCAATATTTGTTATCCACCAAAATAAAACTCTGCTAAAAGGCGGTACCCCCTTGGAATAAAGCAGCCAGATTCCCATGTAGTGGATGGGTCTGCTTCTCTGGTCTGTACGCATTCATGAACAGGGGATGCGGACATGAGCCGTCCACAGTCAAGATGTCTACTTTCCTGCCATCAGCATACCACAGCACACTGCTATGTCCCCTATTCACAATTGTGTATAGACCACAGAGATGGACCTAATTATATATTGAAATATATTATATTGGAATCAGACTGTTTTATTCTATGACATACCACCTTTTAGCTGTGTTTTGTTTTGGCGGACAACAAATGTTGGGTAAAAAGTTACGAGCTTTTCATCTATATAATGTTTTAGTTATATGTTCACCTGAAGATGATGTTTTTAGTGCCATGAAACTTGTAGTGATTCAGTAATAAAGGATTACATACAGCTGAAGCAATTTATTAATACCCAAAGTTATTGTTTTGCCTTTTGCTTTGTTCACAGGAATAAATGCATGATACTTATAAGTTCCCATGACTGCTACGACTTTATAAAATCTTTTTGCCAGGCTCCTTTTTAAGTTGTATGCTCATTATTCATTATATATAAGTGACTGGCCGTATACATGCTTTACCCCACTCACACAACTGGAAGGAAGTTCATATTTGATCATGTTGCACTTCCATAGTTGATTAATGTAAACATTAAGAAAAACACTTCGACATTTATTTTATGTGCATTTATTAAGCCAATGGTTTCATTCAATAAGAACATCCTCAGGGACAAAGTGACACAAATGTGCCAGTGTCGAGATTTAAAATGGTTAACTTCCCAATAAAATGTTGAACTGAACATGTTGGAATACAACAAGTTCAGTATTCCACTTTTTGGCTCTGCCTGGTACTTGTCATATTCCAAAATGTACATTTCAACATTTTAACGGGTGATTAAGCATTTTAAATCATACACTGGCACTTTTCTGCCACTTTATCCCCTGAGCACATGTGCTTAATGAATTGTTCATGAACACAGTTAGCTGGTCCTCTTTCTCTCACCAGCACTTTCTTAATATTATCTCAATAATTCATCTCTACTGAAGTGAATTGGTGTCAGTAGAAGTGTTTCATACGTATGTTTTATCTATAAAAACTTAAAACTAAATCCTGTCTGAACAGACTTCAGAAGAACCAAACAGTATCAACTGACCGCTGAGTCATCCTCAGCTGATAGGTATCACAGGATGCAGAGATGGAGGGGCACGGTGTCAGCACAGTGCTCTCCTGGCTGCTGTCACCTAAACTCTTGAAAACTGATTTTTACAGAATACTCTAATAAACATTCTGGTGGAAGGAAAAGCTGGCAAAAATCTCAAAGTTCATGTCTAAATTGGCACTTCAAACTTTTACGCAACAATACAATGATGGACTTAGACCACATCTCTCTCTCTCTCTCTCTCTCTCTCTCTCTCTCTCTCTCTCTCTCTCTCTTTCTTGCAAACACGCACGCTCTCTCTCTCTTGCAAACACGCACGCACGCACGCGCGCGCACACACACACACACACACACACACACACACACACACACACAAAAGAAAGCACCATGAAGGAATTATCCAAAAGTGATGGAAATTGGTAAATGTGGTCATGTACAGACAAAGAAATGGTTATAATTTCAGAATAATTGGACGATTTATTCAAGAGAAAGAGCTTCACTAATGGAGCACGTCAATAATGCTTATGCAAGTAGTTATTTGGCTTGGCATTGATTGACAAAGTTGTTTGATGTCCTCTTAAGGGATCATGCAAAATTTCACACAACTCACACATTACATAGTTGAAATACCTCTGCCCATAATGCTCCAAACGTTCTCAATTGGGAGAGATCCAGCAACCTTTCTGACCAAGGTAGGGTTTCACAAGCATGAAGACAAGCAGCAGAAACTCTTGTCGTGTGTGGGTGGGCATTATCTTGCTGAAATGTAAGCCCATGAAGGCTTGCCATGAAGGGCAGTAAAACACAATGCAGACTATCATCAATGTACCACTGTGCTGTAAGGGTGCTGCAGATGACACCCACGGGGTAGTGTTACGAAAGAAATGGCACATGACAGGTAGGCCACATGGTGGATGATAGTCAGGTTAGTATCCCACTGTTGTCTGGGATGTTTTCCAGGGATGAATCCTGCTTCATATGAGCCCTGATGACCAGCAAAGGAATGTCTGGAGATGGCCCTGATGGTGGTGGAACACCAACCTGCCCTGTCCCCTGCCATATGGCCCAACAAACAGCAGTGATGATCTGGGGTGCCATTTCTTTTCATAATATAACCCCTTTGGTTGTCATCCATGACACCCTTACAGCAGAACATTATGTCGACAATATTCTATGCCCTGTTTTGTTGCCCTTCATGGCAAGTCATCCTGAACTTACATTTCAGCACGATAATGCCCATCTGCACACGGGGAGAGCTTCTATTGCTTGTCTTCATGCTTGCCAAACCATATACTTTGGTGAGCAAGGTCACTGGATCCCTCCCCTATCAAGAGCATTTGGAGGGTTATGGGCAGAGCCCTCTAACCAGCTTGAGATTTTGACACACTGACATGCCAACTGGACAAAATTTGACATGATATCACTCAGGAGGACATCCAACATGTTTATCAATCCACGCCAAGCCAATTAACTGCTTACATAAGGGCCACAGGTGGACCAGTGCGTTATTGACTTGATCAGTTTGTGAAGATCTTTATCTTGAATGAATCATCCAATCTTTCTGAAACTGTAATCAGTTATTTGTCTGTAAATATACATCACAACTACAGATTTCAGTCCCATTTGGATAATTCTTACATCATGCATCACTTTTTGGCCTTGTTTTATTTGTGTGTGTGTATGTGTTCATCTGTTTCTGTTGTTCTATAAATATGAACTACAACTACCATAAATTAAAAATTGCATAAAACAGAAAATGCATACTATCCATTACATTATTTACGTTAATTGTTATATGGCCTAGTTTAGTACAATTTTAAAATGATGAATTGAAGTGTTCTTAATTAGTACTCAGTTTAACAATTGTTTTATGAACCAGCTTGCAAACCAAGCTGGCTGTGGCTCCATTATGCTCTGGGGAACATTCAAGTGGGCATCCATGGGTCCAGTGGGGCTCATACTAGGTACCACGATGGCCAAGGAGTATTGTCCACTGGTAGCAGATCATGTGCACCCCTCCATGGCGATCATGTTTCCTGACGGCTGGTTGGTTGGTTGGTTGATTTATTTGGTGGATGGGACCAAATCCCATTGGACCAGGAAAAGGAAAGGATAGAGAAGGAAGTCAGCTGTGCCATTTCTAAGGAGCCATCCAGCATTTGACTGAAGTGATCTAGGGAAATCATGGAAAACCTAAATGAGGATGGTTGGAGACGCGTTTGAACTGTTGTCCTCCCGAATGCAAGTCCTGTGGGATAACAACTGGTCTCGACAGCAGTGGCATTTTTCAACAAGATAAGGTGCCATGCCACAAGGTCAGCAGTGTGAGGCAATGGTTCAAGAAACACAGTGCTGAGTTCCAACTCGCCAGATATAAACTCAATCGAAAACATCTGGGGTGCGACTGAACGTGACATCATAACTTACTGTCCCCCTCCCCGGAATTTACAGGAATTATGTTACTTGTGTGTGCAGATGTGGTGCCAACTCCCTCCAGCGACCTACCAAGGCCTCATTGCTTCCATGCTAAGACGCTTCACCACTGTTATCCGTGCCGAAGGTGGACATACCGGCTATTAAATAGCTGGTCATAACGCTCTGGCTGATCAGTGTATATGGTAAACAGTTTCAAATTAGCCACTAATGTAAGTCTTGCACTGCACCAGTCAAATATATGGAAAATTGGCCACGAGATCAGTAAGTTATCTACTATCACACATATTGATCTCATGGCCAGCTTTCCACTTGTATGGCTGGTGCAACACAAGACTTACATTTATGGCTGATCTGATAATGGACAAATAGTCCAAAACCAGTCATCAATAAATACATTTTCTTCCAGTGAAACTTAAAGACACGTTTCATACTGATTATTGTACTCCCCTTTTGGCTTACCAACAGATGAAAGATAGTACGCATTGCTGAGAGTAAACATGAGCTATCAATAAATGCCATATCTGTTGGGACTGGAACTGATTTCCCAGAAAGGTTCAAAGGGCAAGGGAGGGTATATTAGACAATGCAGCTTCATATTTAAGAAGGAAATTAAGCACCTCAGTGAAATAACTGGAAGAGTGGCAAAAAAGGCCAGTGGATCTCATCAAAAATTTAGAGAGGGCTCCATAGGTGGCTAATGACTGTACTGCATGGCTCATCAGCATGAACGATATCAACCAACTGGGATCAGAGGCCATTTTTTGGTACCTTTAGATTGGTGGTTAAATTAGTGATGACAGTTACACCTTACACACACATGGAAGTACAACTCGTGATATTCAGCACTGTTCCTAGAGCCAGTCAAAGTCCTGGTTTGGACATGGGTTGAGCTACAGACTCAGGAAATAGTGCGATTACATTGGATGCCAATTTCTTGACCTCCGCTGTAAGATACATTTGTGAACCGTCATATTGTGAACAAAACGTAAGCTTATGGAAAATTAGCTTCTGGCTGAATTGGAGACTTTCCTAGAGGTCAGTGATTCTCAGTGGGGAATTAATGGCTTATTACAAGTGTGATGAAGGAACAAAAGACACTATACAGTTAAGTGTACATCATACAAAGACAAAAAATTACATGGTATATGCTAAAAATTACCACCAGCTCTATACAAACTTCTACTTTTAAGGTTTGTGATGATTCATTATTTTGTCAGAGCACCTGACAGCTATTTTTACTTTCATTGTACTTTCTCTGTAATTCTTCTTCAGTGTACTATTTTTCTTCCTCTACTAAACTACTTGCAACGATTTTCTAACCTATTTTTAATGTTCAATTATGAAAAATATCTGCCACACATGAACTGCCATTTATGATACTACCATTCTCTGTAATAGAAATAGCATCACGTTTTATGGCATAAATCTCAGCCTCTCTTTTAAGAACATACTATGAAGATTTTATTTTATTGTCTGAGCTACCAATTTAAGACAAGATGTGGTTCTTTTACATTTTGCCTATTATTTATGAATCATTGCTTGTTGTAACAGTTGAGTAAATGTCCCTTTTTTATTCTGGGGACACTCTAGCCTCCGCAGTTGCTGTAGCCACCAGAAAGATCGTGGGAGGTGCACATTGGCACGGTGCATCATGGACGGTAGTTGCTGCAAGTAGAGTCCCGTCCACCAGAGGGCACGCGAGAATTCGGACGCGACCTCTGCCAGCATAACAACAACAACAACAACAACAACTCCGGCAGCACGGGTCGGGCCCAGTCAGTTCACATCGGGCAGGTCTAGCAGACAGTTCCCGGTCTACACTAGGTGAAGTGCGACGGAAACGTGAATCGTGTTACTACACAATTGGCGACGAGTAGGGTCGTTCTTTCGCGTGTTGCGTCGTTGTTCCGGTTTCGCAGCTTCTCCATGGCATGGAGGATTTGGTGCGGGTTTTGGTTGCACAGCAGATGGAGCTCATGGCCACCATGAAACAAGTGCTTCCGGCGTTGCTCTCCACGCCGTCTGCTCTGGCGCAGTTCCCTCCTCCCTTTCCCCCGTATGACGAGACGGCGGAGGATTGGGACGCATATGAACATCGCCTTCGGCAGCATTTCCAGGCGTTTCATGTTGCCGATGCGGAGGTATGTCGTGCTCTCTTCTTGTCTTGGATATCTCCCTCGCTGTATCACGTTTTGCGGCAGCTAGCGCCATTGCAGGAACCCTCGTCCTTGTCTTTTGACGCATTGTGTTCCTTGCTGTCTTCATATTATCACACATGTTGTGGCGGCTAGGGTCGAGTTCTATCAATGCAAGAAACAGCCCCATCAGTCTTACCGGGCGTAGGCAGCTACCCTGCACGGTCTTAGTCGCAAGTGTCATTTTGTCATGGAGCAATCGCGAGAGTTGTATGCCCACGTTATGGTACGCGACGTCACTGTTCGTTCGGCCCCTGATAGGGAGGTCCAGCAACGGGCCCTGCAGTTAGAAGACCCTTCCCTCGAGGAAGTCCTGTCCATTGCTCAATTGTATGAAGTCTCTCACGCAACAGGTCAACAGCTGGAAGTGTGGTGCGTCGTCGCGGAAGTTCAGGGCGGTGCGGCCGCGTCCACTGTGTCTGGGGTAGACGACGTGCGAGTGGTACAATCCGGCCGTTACGGCCGCTCCCGCACGGCGCGTAAACAAAATTCCGGCCGCCGGCCCCTGTTGCCGTCCTGTGCGTCGTGCTATATACATCATGATCGGTCAGAGTGCCCCCAGCATTGGGCTGTTTGTCGCAAATGTAATAAAAAAGGTCACATTGCTAAAGTTTGCAGCTCAGCCTCAAAAGAATCGAAGGAAGCAGGTGCAGAGGACATGGACGTTGACATTCAGGAAGTTTCATCGGGCCAGGCTCCCGACGCATCGGCACGCAAACTCTTTATCGAGGTGTCGGTTCGGTCGCGCCGGTTACAACTGCAAGTAGATACGGGCCCGGCAGTTTCGTTGTTGAATGCACAAACTTATTCCGACCTTGGATCGCCCCCGTTGGCGCCAGTTTACCGGCGTCTACGCGGTTATGGTAAACAGTTCATTCCCCTGTTGGGTCAATTCACTACCGACGTGACTTACAAATCAGTCACTCAGCCTATTACTTTTATTGTTGTCAGTGATGCGAGCTCCGCTAACCTTTTTGGCCTGGATGCCTTTCAAGCTTTCAGGTTTTCTATCGCTGACACCATACAGTTGGTCTCCGAAGACGTTCCCTATCAATCATTGGAATCTTTGATCTCAGACTTTCCAGATATTTTTGAGGAGGGCCTGGGGCGTGTTTCAGATTTTGAAGCTCACTTAATGTTGAAGGCGTCGGCTCGCCCGCGTTTTCTACGCGCGAGGCAGATCCCCTTGGCTCTCCGCCCTCAAGTAAAGGAAGAGCTAGACCGGCTGACAGCCCTAGGGGTCGTTCTTCCCATTTCTTCCAGTGAGTGGGCTTCGCCCCTCGTTATTGTAAGGAAGCCCTCGGGAAAATTACGTCTTTGTGGCGATTTCAAGGCCACCATTAATTCACAATTGGTGGTGGACACCTATCCTTTGCCTCGTGCTGATGAATTGTTCTCCGCTGTGGCGGGAGGCCAATATTTTTCGAAAATTGATCTGTCGGAGGCTTATCATCAGGTACTACTTGATGAGGACTCCAAACGGCTGGCGGTCGTCAACACTCCGTTTGGCCTTTACCAATACCAGCGGTTGGCCTTCGGAATATCCAGTGCCCTGGCGATATTCCAGCGTTATCTTGAGCATGTCACGTCGACAATCCCTCATTGTATTAATTACTTGGATGACATAATTGTCACAGGCCGCAGCACGAAGGAACACTTGCACAACCTTCGCACCCTCTTTCTCAAATTCAGGTCTGTGGGCTTGCGTTGCAACCTGCATAAGTCAACCTTCTTCCAACCGTCCATTGAGTATGTGGGCTACACCATATCTCGGCACGGCATCCAGCCACTAGGAAGTTTGGTCCAAGGTATCGTCAACCTTCCTCGGCCCGCTTCGCTGAAAGAGTTACAAGCTTTTTTAGGCAAGATAGCCTATTACCACCGGTTCATTCCCAGGGCTTCCACTATAGTCCACCCCCTGTATTGCCTTCTGCACAAGGGTGTTCCTTTTGATTGGTCGCCTGCACGCGAGCGAGCGTTCACCTCGTTGAAGGGCCTCCTCACGTCAGCCCCTTGTTTGGCTACGCTACAGATGCTTTGCAGTATGGGGTGCAGATGGTTCCGAGCAACCACTGGCGTTTGCGTCTAAAATGCTTAGTCCCGTGCAGGCCCATTACTCCCAGGTGGAAAAAGAGGCTTTGGCCATTGTCTACGCTGTTACCAAGTTTCATCCTTTCTTGTATGGCACAAAGTTTCAGTTAATCACTGACCATAAGCCGTTAATATCGTTATTTGGTCCCGCCTCTCAGATCCCGGATAGGGCGGCCCACAGACTACAGCGCTGGGCCTTGTTCCTCTCTAAGTACCATTATGACATTCATTTTCGCCATACAGGACAGGATGCCAACGCCGACGCTCTTTCCCGTCTTCCGGTGGGCCCGGATCCTACGTTCGATCGAGAGGAGATTATGTGTTTTCACTTGGATGTGGCGTCCTGCCACGCGGTTGATGGCTTCCCGATCACTAGTTCTCGAGTTGCCAGGGAAACGGTGGCTGACCCGGTTCTCCGGCAAGTAGTTCACCTCATTCAGCATGGGTGGTCTTCCCGCCCTTCGGGCCGGGCCTCGGACCCTCTTCGTAATTATTTTCTTCTACGAGTCCGCCTCTCGGTCTTGGAAGGAGTTCTCCTTCTGGCTACCGATGATACAGCTCCTCGCGTGGTTGTTCCTGCAGGTTTACGAAGGGAGGTCCTCACGTTATTACATGCGGGGCACTGGGGTGTTTCCCGTACTAACACCTTGGCTCGCAGACATGTGTACTGGCCTGGTATTGACACAGAAATTGAGCACTTGGTGGCCGCCTGTTCCCAGTGTGCGAGCCAACAAGCATCTCCCAGGGCAGCGTTCTCTTCATGGCCGCCGGCAACCCAAGCATGGGAACGTGTTCACATCGATTTTGCGGGCCCGTTTCTCAATGGCTTTTGGCTCATTGTCATTGATGCTTATTCCCGATTCCCATATGTGGTTCGCTGCTCCTCAACCACTTCAGAAGTTGCAATCCAGGCACTAGCAAAAATCTTTTCTGTGGAAGGTCTGCCAATCACCCTGGTCTCGGACAATGGACCGCAGTTTATTTCGCAGACCTTCCAGGATTTTTGTAGGCGCTTCGGTATTCGGCACGTTTGCTCTCCCCCCTTCCATCCACAATCGAATGGGGAAGCCGAGCGCATGGTGTGCACATTTAAGACGCAGATGAAAAAGTATGTGCACGAATCTCCTGCGGAGGAAGCATTGACGTTTTTCTTGACGGCATACCGGACCACACCAATGGGAGAACGCAGCCCCGCAGAGCTCCTCCATGGGCGTCAACCTCGGACTCTGCTGCACCTCCTCCGGCCTGGTCCTCGCCAGTCTTCACAAAACGGATTGCCTGGCTTTCCACTAGGTATGTCAGTCTGGGCCCGTGGGTTTGGTCGCAATCCACATTGGATACCGGCGGTGGTCCTGCGCCGACATGGCCGCCGGCTCTATACCTTGCAGGCGGGGGACCGGGTGGTACGTCATCACCAAAATCAGCTACGTCCACGTTCGGGCACCCACCCTCCGACCTCTCGGACACCGGCTTCCCCATTGCCGGCACCTGTGTTGGTTTCACAGGGGACGTTACCTCCTCTCCCCGCTGTGACTCTGCCGTACTGTGATGGTTCTCAGCCTTGGCAGCCTCCAGTAGCTCCAGCACCGGCATCACCATTGTTCGAGATGCCACAGCGAGAGCCGGCCCCCCTAGCAGGCCCGGTATCTCAGGAGGCTGGTTCACCTGGGGTCGTCCCTTCCCCTTCGTCCCTGCCACTGGGTCTTGCCCCTCCCGCGGTGGAACAGGATCCAGCGTTCGACAGCTTGTCGCGTGTTCTGTCCCGGGCTCCGGTTGTGGGACGACGGGGGCCTCTTCGTGTGGGTCACTTCCAGCCGTATTCGAAGGTTCCTGCTCGAGGGTTGGCAGATCCCCTCGACTCCGGCCATCCAGTGGATGTGGAGGTCATCGCTCCGGCCCGACGCTCCACCTTCCGACGCAGTGGATCACAGTGGCTGCACCCCCCGAAGGAGGAGGAGTGCTGTAGCCACCAGAAAGATCGCGGGAGGCGCACATTGGCACGGCGCGTCATGGACGGTAGTGGCTGCAAGTAGAGTCCCGTCTACTAGAGGGCACACGAGAATTCGGACGCGACCTCTGCGCGCATAACAGCAACAACAACAACAACAACAACAACTCCGGCAGCACGGGCCGGGCCCAGTCAGTTCAGTAGTGATCCAGTTTCTTTAACAATTCCCTAATATTGCATTTAATTGAATTTTTGGTGAGGAGAGGAAACTATTTCCAAAAATTAATGTAAAATTATCAGTAACAACAATGAATTTAAAGCTGTCTCTGAATTCACTGCAATATTAATTCTAACAAGATTTTTATAGCCTTTTTTTCTTTAATTCCAAACTGTTTATACAGCTATTTTACATAACAAGAATAACAGTGCATCACGATGTGAAAATATACTTGCTACAAAATAGGCATGTGTTAGTTTCACTTCAGTTTGTGGTATGTGAACCCTTCTCCAATAAGGGTACTGTCATCCTGAGCTACTCGAAAAGTGAAACTGATTGCTGATAGTAAATTATTCTGGCTAACTGGTCAATAGTATCCTATATAAATTTGTTTCTCGTTGAGAAATTAGCATTAAAATCTCCTCAGACTGTCTACATGATGAGTCATTAAATTTATAATTCTAAACAATACGTTACACATCAGCTGCTTTTACAAAGTCCACCTTAAGGAGCAAGGTTATAAACTAAATGTTATTTCATTAAGCTACTTACATTGGTGTTGTGTGATGAAATAATTGTTACAGAGAAGCCAGTGTGTCTGAAAGCAGGTACTCTTGACTGTGCTGTGTTCACACTCACTACATGACTGACAGATTCCCAACACCAGTCTTCCTTGTCAACAGAAACTTGATACTTGCCAGGAAGTACATCACTAAATGTGAAGTGACTATCTGGAAATGAATTCCACAAGAAAAATTTTAAATGAGTGTTAATTTTCAGATTATATAACGTGCAAGTGAGAAATATACTGAAAAATCGAGGTGTGAAAATATAATACACCGTGCTTTTTTAAAAATAAATAATAATATAAAAGCTACCAGGAACAAGTGAACATGCAAACTGCATCAACGGAAACATCCCCTGGCGAAGAGGGGTTATAACAGCAAAAATAGAGAAGTGTTGTTTGTCCATGTAGATTATTATGCTTTTTTATCAATATTTGAACAGATATTTCAAAAACAAATATTAATAAACAAATATGAATTCTGAAGATTTACGAGAGATTATTTCAAAATTAAGAACATTTGTTTCTGTCAACGACAGAAGATCTTGAGTCCAGTCACTCAGTCAGAATACAGGTAAAGTTAGAAAACAGGCATTAACACTGTTGATCTGAAGAAGTCATCAGTTGCTAGTAATATTAAATTTAAAACATAGTGAGAAAATGTGTGCGCAGGTTGTGTGCTGTGCCAACAGATATTAATAGTGCAGAAGGCAGGTGCAAAACCTCACCAACAGGAAAAGAACCCCCACCTTGCCCAATTAACATTACAAGAGTTATGTGGTGGGACAGTGAGTATGCCATCTATTTCTTAAATGCCTTTAATATGAGAGAAAAAAATGAAATATCTTGATAAGAGCACAGCTGGGAATGCCACGTGATCATGAATGGTAAAAGTATTCATCATACTGAAATTCATAGAAATGTAACTGAAGCCAACTGCTTTCACATAATGAATTAAGTTTCTTTAGAAATTTATCTTGTCTGGGTAATCTACATTGACGTTTAATTTATCTACATTTATAAAGAATTCATTCAATAATTCAGAAATTTTGGCAGGATTTACAATAGTTTTATACTCTATTTCAGAAATACCATGGCCTCTAGCTGTTATGAATGACAAAGAAGACTTCAGTCAACCCTGATTGGTTGGTTGATTTGGGGGAAGGTACCAAGCAGTGAGGTCATTGGTCCCATCAGACTAGGGAAGGATGGGGAAGGAAGTCGGTCATACCCTTTCACAGGAACCAACCCAGCATTTGCCTGAAGCAATTTTAAGGAAATCACAGAAAACCTAAATTGGGATGGCCGAACACAGATTTGAACTGTCGTGGCTCCGAATGCAAGTTGAGTACCGTATTTACTCGAATCTAAGCCGCACTTTTTTCCACTTTTTGTAATCCAAAAAACCGCCTGCGGCTTAGAATCGAGTGCAAAGCAAGCGGAAGTTCTGAAAAATGTTGGTAGGTGCCGCCACAACTAACTTCTGCCGTCGAATATCTGTAGCGCTACATAGGCATGCTTTGTAAGCACAAAGATAAATACAGGCGCCAAAACCTCTGCGTCAGTAAATAAATTAAAAAAGAAAGGTGGAAGACGAGCTTTTTTTCTCCGCCCCGAGTTTCGACCACTGCATTTACATACATTATCCAACAAAGTAAATACAAATTCCGTATTGTTCATCTTCGAATGTAGCAGCATTTCAATGTACTACGAAAATCCGACTGGCAAGACTGTTTGGGATGTTCGTCAATATGGCCAACTCTACGTTCTGTATTTTTTCCTACCTTTGAGAAGAGATGGTTGCTAATAGGAACCTGATGAAATGTGAATCACATGCAGTATTCTCTTCACCATAAGAATAATATGAATATAAACATTTTGCCATGTATTCTTTCTTGTTTGCTGCTATCTCATTTAAATCCTGTCTGCCTAATAAACTACGAAACTAGAGTGCGACAACAGCAAACGCGGAATAATATATGTTTATATTCGTATTATTCTTATGCCTAATAGTGATACAGTCAGAAATGAAGCACGGCAACTAACTAGATTTTTAAATCTAAGATGACTCTAATTTCTGTGCAGAATTTGATGTACTAAAGAAGCGGCCGCAAAGATTTTCAAACGGAGAAAAATCTTCGCCTAACTCTCGTTCTGAACATGTTCTATCATATGCAGTCTATTATTTGGTTCTTGGAGATCATTATCAAAGAAAGCAGCAGTGTAAGTAACAACAAATAGCAGTCTCTTGCCATTGTTTCGCTAATGAGACGATTCCTCTCCTTTTTTTTTTAAATTGTAAGCGGTGGTAGTACGCACAAAAGCAAGCCATGCCGCGAGCAGCGACAGGCCGTAAACACGCACTATCAGAATGCGGCAAACAATGCATGACAAGGTACAGTAATGCATTTTCAGCTTAGAGTGACGTAAACACCCATAGCAAAGAAAATGGCACTTATCAGATCAAAGCAAAATAAGCTATCAATTCAAACCAGACGAATCACGTGAAAAAGGAAGGGTACCCGTATAAATACGGACGGAGCACCTGACGCATAGCAATGGCTACCTGGTAAAGCTTAACTACTAAGCGCACAACTCGAACCAAACTACTGTAGCTGTATCGTCATTCATTCGACCTAAATTTTGTCTCATATTACAATGGACCAACTTTGTTTCGATTTGGAGGTGCGGCCTAAAACTTCTCTCCCCTTGAATTTCAAGTCTCAAATTTCAGGTGTGGCTTAGATTCGGGATTTTTTTTTCCATTATTTCGAGTCTCATTTTTCAGGTGCGGCTTAGATTCGAGTGCGGCTTAGATTCGAGCAAATACGGTAAGCTAACAACTGCGCCACCTCATTCGGGAGTCAACCCTGGATACAGTACCAATTTTAAAATAACTTGGAGTATGCATCTGTAATGACCTAATGTGTAATGACCATGTTAAACTAGTCTTTGGAAAAATATTCAGACTTAGATTCAATAGAAACAGTTTGTAGTATCCTCCTGGGATCCACCACCACACAACACTGGGCTGCTGCCTCTCCAGGCTGCTGGTGATACCACTGCGAAGAAGCAGTATGTAGAGGCATGAGAGTCACTGCAATTAGTGCTGCCCTCGCGGGCACTGGTTATTCTTCCACCGATTGTGTGTCCACTCATTTTCCAGAAATATTTTCCATCGGGCAGCTATAAAGGGCGTCACCTGCCCGACTGCAGTCAGTTTGCACCAAGAGTCACTTCGAGCCATAGTGCCAATCCCCGATCCTCCAATCATAGTGCCCATCACCCAGCACTTCTGTACACATGGAGTCCCATCTGAGTCTTCGCCCCACATCCCATCTGAGTTCTCTGCATAGGGCGCACACATCTCTGTTTCAAGCTGTGTCTTCACTCCATGCCTCGAGTTCTCCACACCAGCTGCTGAAGCCTTCACTATGATTCGCATTCAAGCTGTCACTTCATGTCTTGGCTGAATTCTCCATGCTGGGCCCAATTCCTGCTGCACTCGTGGCCTATCTGTGCACAACTCGCCTTCACTCCCTGATTACATCAGCCAAGTCATTAGTCCACCTGAGGCCTCTCCTGGCGCATCCTCTAGCCCTACCACTCTCCACTGATACAGCTGCACGAAGATCGCTCTTTTAAGAAATCTCCAAGACGAATGTCAGTAATTACTGATGGATTGGAACCAAGAAGCACTGTAAAGTCCCAATGAATGTTTGGTGTTATATTCAGTTTGGCTGTAAATAAAGTTTATTTATTTCTTGCTACCTGGGGCATATTATTTGGTGTGGCTCCCTCTGCCATGACACAAGAAAGCTTAATGGGATATAATTCACCTAGAAAAGAAACAGTTTATGAATTTCTCATGTTTCATCGCAAATACATTTAGATGGCATGAGAGTGTTACAGAGATACTCATCGAACTACAGTGGCAGAAGTTACCAGGAATTCATGTGAAGGTCTGCTGTGAGAATTCCAAGAGCTTAAGTTTATGAAGAGTTACACAAAGTATTACAAAATGAGAAGCCAATGCTTATGAAATAAAAGGTGTAGTAAGAGAAAACCGTAAAAACAAACAACAACTCACAGATTTTATAGTTTCTATGTAATTATACAAATAAATATAATATAATAAAACATAATATAAATTATTCTTTTATTCTAAACAAGTTATTTAGCAACTGAATAAACCAGAAGTCTAAAGTTTTAGTGTATATGAATTCCCCACCGCATTAACCTACTCAGTGGGCCTTCTTGTTAGAGGGAGAATGGGCTGAAGCTGTAATTATCAATTTGTGTGTGTGTGTGTGTGTGTGCGCGCGCGTTAAACAAGACTACAATTTTAAACTGATTTTTCTAAATACTTCGATTCTGGGAACATGGATCTAAAAAACTTTAAATATTTTACACTAAAATGGTAAAATTGTTATTCTCCTTTGATAAGAAATGAACATGAGTGCCTACATACCTCGTGCAACTGTTATCCCAACAGGTATTTTGGTATTATCATTATCCGGAGGTATAGTGTTCAAAACAACTGGTATATCCCCACAGTCATTACCGGGATTCAAACACAGCAATTCTCCTGAGAGTTGCACTTTCAATTGTGAAAACACAATACCTGACAAAACTGGGTGATCAGTGATTTCAAATGAATGAACAACTGGCGCAAACCTATAAAAAGAAAGAACACCAGCGATAATGCAGCTAGTTCATTGAAAATTATTATTGTAATCTAGATGTAAAGACAGATACAAAATTTATAATAATAATAATAATAATAATAATAATAAGTGATGCAATACAATGTGTAGGAAATTCCACACAGTGAAGTAATAATCAGAAAAGAGAATTCACCTAAGGCAAGGTATAGGCATATTAGCTACATTACAAAAATTACAGATCAGTGGAATTACAAAATGACATAAAATCAATTTTGATAAACCACCATAAGCCCCAATAAGATCTTCTCATGGTATTGAATCAAAAGAGGACACATTCATGAGATATTGGCTTTCAAGCTAATTCATCCCACGGCCAACTGAAATGTGGCCCGCTTCTTCCATTTTTGAATCCAGACATAAGCAACTTAATACAGTAATTTTGGTGCAATACTGAGCTACATCACAATTATTTGCTTCCCAGCTCTCCAAAGATAAACTGGAACAGAGAAGTGGGGCATTCCAGAATATGCTGCAAGTCTTGAACACATTCACAAAGAGTATCATTCTCATCTTTCAGGCCCCAACTTACTAAGTTGGTCCTCCCCAGCACTACATCCATTTGTGGCCAACTGAGAACTCTCAAAGTATTCCATGGAGAGTGACAATATTAGATTACTACTCATCATACAGTGAAGAGGTCGAGTCACAGATTGACAGATCAACACACACACACACACACACACACACACACACACACACACACGACCACAGTCTATGGCTGCTCAGCACAGATTGCAAGCAGCAGCAGTTGATGGTAGAAGCAATCTGGGTGATGGGGGTAACAAGGAGGCTGTGGAGGGGAGAGGGAGGGACAGCAGGGCAGGGGTGGGCAAAGGAAAAGTGCTACATGTGGGAGCTTATAGGGATAAGGTGGAGAGGAGGCAGGGCAGCTTAGGTCCGGTCAGGTGGTCAGACGGAGGACGGGGATGAGGGCAGTGGAAAAGGAGAGAAGTAAAAAGACTGTGGGTGTGTTGGTGGAACAGAGGACTATGTAGTACCGGAGTGTGAACAGGATAGGGGATAGGTGGGTGTATGACAATGACTAACCGAGGTTGAGGTCAGCAGGGTTACAGGAATGTGGGGTATACTGCAGGGAGAGTTCCCATCTGTACAATGCAGAAAAGCTGGTGTTGATGGGTAGGATTCAGATGGCACAGGCTGTCAAACAGTCACTGAAATGGAAAACACTGTGTTGGGCAGCATGTTCAGCAACTGGGTGATCCAGTTGTTTATGGGCCACAGTTCATCAGTGGCTACTCATGCAGACAAACAGCTTGTTGATTGTCATGACCACGTAGAATGCAACACACTGGTTTCACCGGCAACCCTACCTCTGGTGGAATAGCTGATGCTTGTGACTGGACTGGAGTGGGTGGTAGTGGTGGGAGGGTGCATAGGACAAGTCTTGTATCTAGGCCTATTACAGGGATATGAGCCATGAGGCAAGGGATTGGGAGGAGGGGTTGTGTAGGGACGGACAAGAATACTATGTAGATTCCATGGGTCATGGAATACCAGTATGGGAGGGGTGAGAAGGATAGTGGGTAGGACATCCCTCACATCAGGGAACAGTGAGAGGTAACAAAAACCCTGGTGGAGAATATGATTCAGTTGCTCCAGTCCTGGGTGGTCGTGAGTCTTGATGGGAACACTCCTCTGTAGCTGGACGGTGGAACATTGCAAGGTGGTGGGCGAATGGAGAGAAAGGCACAGGAGATCAGTTTCTATACAAGGTTGGGAGGGTAAATACCGTCTGTGAAGGCCTCAGTGAGACCCTTGGTGTATTTTGAGGGAGACTGTTTGTGATTACATATGCGACAGACATGGGTGGCTAGGCTGTGTGGAAAGGACTTCTTGGTACAGAATAGGTGGCACCTGTCGAAATTGAGGTATTGCTGGTGGTCGGTAGATTTGATATGGATGGAGGTATTGACGTAGCCATCTTTGAGGGGGAGGCCAACATCGACAAAAGTGCTTGTTGTGTTGAGTAGGACCATATGAAATGAATGGGCGAGAAGGTGTTGAGATTCTGGAGGAATGTGGATAGTGTGTCCTCACCCTCAACCCAGATCTATGTCTACATCTACATGGATACTCTGCAAATCACACTTAAGTGCCTGGCAGAGGGTTCACCGAACCACATTCACAATAAATCTCTATTAATTCAATCTTGTATAGCGCACAGAAAGAATGAACACCTATATCTTTCTGTGCAAGCTCTGATTTCCGTTATTTTATTAATATGATCGCTTCTCCCTATGTAGGTCGGCGTCAATAAAATATTTTTGCATTCGTAGGAGAAAATTGGTGATTGAAATTTCCTGAGAAGATTCTGCCACAATGAAAAATGCCTTTGTCTCAATGATGTCCAACCAAATCCTGTATCATTTCAGTGACACTCTCTCCCATATTTCGCGATAATACAGAACGTGCTGCCCTTTTTGAACTTTCTTGATGTACTCCGTCAATCCTATTTGGTAAGGACCTTACACTGCACAGCAGCATTCTAAAAGAGGACAAAAAAGCATAGTGTAGGCAGTCTCTTTAGTAGATCTGTTACATTTTCTTAATGTGTTTCCAATAAAACACTGTTTTGGGTTAATCTTCCCCCACAACATTTTCTATTTGTTCCCCCCAATTTAAGTTGTTTGTAATTGTAATTCCTAGGTATTTAGTTGAATTGATGGCATTTGGATTTGACTGATTTATTGTGTAATCAAAGTTTAACAGATACCTTTTAGCACTTATGTGAATGACCTCACACTTTTCCTTATTTAGGGCCAACTGCCATACAGGTATCTTTTGTAAATCATTTTGCAATTTGTTTTGATCTTTACTAGCACCATCTGCAAACAACCTAAGACGACTGTTCAGATTGTTTCTTAAATTGTTTATATAAATAAGGAACAGCAAAGAGCCTATAACACTACCTTGTGGAATGCCAGAAACCACATTTGTTTTACTTGACGACTTTCCGTTAATTACTACGAACTGAGACTTCTCTGACAGAAAAACATGAATCCACTCACATAACTGAAACAATATTCAAGCAAGCAACTTCACTATAAGCCGCTTGTGTGGTACAATGTCAAAAGCCTTCTGGAAATTTAGAAATATGGTGTCAATTTGATATTCTTAGTCAATAGCACTCAACATGAAGATTTCATTAATGAATCTGAACCTGGTGAAGGGTTCTGGATTCTGGGTGGTTAGAAAAGATTCTTCTAGAAGCCCATGAATAGGCTTGTATAAGATGTGCCGTGTGGGTACCCATAACCATACCCTCGATTTGTTTGTAGGTGATATCTTCAAAGGAGAAGTAATTGTGGGTGAGGATGTAGTTGGTGATGGTGACTAGGAAGGAAGTTGTAGATTTGGAACCCATTGGGCATTGGGAAAGGCAGTGTTTAATAACAATAAAGCCATGGGCATTATGGATATTAGCGCAAAGGATGGTGGCATCAATTGTGGCGAGTAGACACCATGTGATAACGGAACAGGAACTGCGGAGAGTCTGTGGAAGAAATGGTTGATATCTTCTATATAGGAGGGTACGTTCTGGGTAATAGGCTGAAGGTGTTGGTCTACGAGAGCAGTGATTCTCTCAATGAGGGTACAGTAACTGGCCACAATGGACTTATGGCTTTAGGAAGCATGCAGAAGGCAGGAGTGTAGGGAGTGGTAGCGGTGAGGAGAGAGATGGACTCAAGAATCAAGAATTTTATTCACCATAGATTATTTTACAATGATATTGGCTTTGTCATACAAGATGTAGTAGTACATACATAATAATAAAATAAACTAGAGTCAGTACATTATAGAATACATTTGAAGCATGGCAGTGTACCAAATTACACCAGAATAGTTTCTAAAAGTTAATGCAATAAGCTATGCTATAATACAATATAGTATTGTAGTATTGTATTGTGTATTGTACACACTATGTAATTACACACGATTAACCACAGCACACAATAATATGTTTAACTATAGACAATTTTTAAATGCTAATATCCTCCTCAGGCATCTCAAAGAATTCTTTAATGTCATAGAATGGATGATCTGACAGGCAGCAGTACCACTTTTTAAAAATATATATATATATATATATATATATATATATATATATATATATATATATATATATATATATATATATATATATATAGACTGAACATGAATTGGCAGTTTATTGAACATTTTGAGTGGGTTTACTTTGTGGTAATTTCCTGTTCTTGCTGATCTGTGGGACGGTATGTCTACATTACCCTTAGCCCTGGTGTTGTGTTCATGTATTTCCCCTCTGGCAATAAATTCTGAAATATTATTTTTAATATAGAGTACATACACATAGATGTATAAATTTATAATTGTGAGTATTCTGAGTCTGGAAAAGAGGACCACAGTGCTCCCTATGACCTCTTTTACATATTATACATAAGACTTTTTTTTGTAATTTCAAGATGTTCTTGATGTGAGGGGAGTGCCCCCATATAATCAGACCATATGAAATATGTGACTGGAATAGCCCAAAGTATGTCACCCTAAGGTACTCCAAGCTCACTACCTCCCTTAGGTTCAACAGATGATATGCCTCCCGAGATATTTTTTCACATACGTGATTGACATGTTCCTCCCAATAGAATTTTGAGTCAATGTGAATACCTAAGAGTTTACTGACTTATTACCTACCTTATTTGACATTCCCATTAAAAGTTGTTGGGTTTTATCAGGTGTTTCTTTTGTTAGGTTATTCAGATCTGAAATGTTCTGATGTGTGGTAAGTAGTGTTGTATTGTCAGCATAACATACAACAGGGTGGACTATGTTTTTAGGCAAATCATTAATAGCTATAATGAAGAAGAAGGGTCCAAGGGTCCAAGGATAGACCCCTGTGCTGATTTCCAGTACGGAAGAATTTACATCTCTGACAGTAACAAATGGTTTTCGGTTACTTAAATATGAATTTATCACAGCTAAAGTGCTTCGTGTCACCCCATAAAACTCTAATTTCCCAAGTAGTACGTCAACAGCAATACAATCGAAAGATTTGCTTAGGTCACATAATATAAGTAAAACCATGTCATTGTTTTCAAAGGCTGTTAATGTTTGGTCAATGATTTCCAAGATGGCCCTAGTTGTGTTTTTCCTCTTGCAAAAACCAAACTGATAGCTACATAGGATATTGTGTTTTTCACAGAAGCTGCTTATTTGTGTGTGTATCAGTGCCTCAAATATCTGAGAATATTGGAACAATGGAGACTTGTCTGTAGCTTTGGGGAAGATGTTTGTCCCCAAATAAAAACTGGGACAACTTTTGATACCTTAAGTGCATCCGGAAAAACACCAAATCCCACACATTTATTAAAAATAAAAGCTAATGGTTTGGTGATTGAGTGTATTGTTTTTTTAATTATGTTATTTGATAACCAAAAACAGTCTATACTATTAGAACCTGAAAATTTGGATACAGCTTTTATAACATCAGCAGGTGTGACAGCCCTCCACTGAAATACCAGGTTAACAGGCAGTGGTGTTACAACAAGGTCCATTGCAGATGAATTTGTTGCTTTAATACTGTTACTTAATTCTTTAAACGAGTTTAAAAAGTACTGATTTAATTCCTCAGGTTCAAGCACAGCTTTTTCTGTGCATTTTGGTGTACTGTCTTGTTTTATTATTTGTCAGGCTGCCTTACATTTATTGGGAGCCCTTTCTATATAGTTTTCCACTGCTTGCTTTTTTGGCAGAAGTAGTTCAGCTTTGTAGAATTTTTTGAGTTTCAGATACGACCTATGAATGTTCACACTCTGTTCTGCCCCTTGGTTAGCAGCTTGCTTATGCATCTGGTACAGCATACGCATGTTTCCTCTAATTTCTGCTAGCTCTTCGGTAAACCAGTTCAGACTTTTTTTTCATTTCACTTGGCTATCTAATTTTTTTACTAGTATACCACAAATCTGTATACTTTTTAAAGAAGTTATCAAGATAATTTCAGCTTCCCTTTTCCCACATTGACAATTATATATAAAGTCCCAATCTGCACTTCCTAATCTATCAACAAACATACTTATGTACTCTTCCTTTTGCCCTCGTACCATTACTACTTTAGAGTCTTCAATTTTAACTGGTTGCCTTTTACAGAGTGTAAGGAGTAGTGGCTCATGATCTGCAAGTCCACTTCCTGCAAGACTGACTGTAAAATCTTCCCTATGGAAATTCACAACAATATTGTCTATGCAGGCATTCTTACATGTGGCATGGTTATTTGTACAATAGGGGTCCAATGATCTTAGCATATTCAAGAATGTCTTAGTAACTAGCCTCTGTGTGTTTGCCATTTCTATGTTGAAATCACCACAGATAGAAATTCTTGTCTTAATCTTCAATATCTTTTAACTATTAATTCATATTTTTCAATAAACAAATTTACATCACCATCTGGTGATCTATATAGACTAACTAGCACTGTATTTTCATTCATTAGTTTTACACAGCTAAACTCCCCACCTAGTTCTGAGGAGTACAGAGAGACATCAATTCTGGAAAACTTTATTCCTTCTTTGACAAAAATTCCAGCCTCACCATCCTTTCTCTGTTTTCTACATATCATGTCTCCTACAACATACCCTTGGGGAAAAAATATATTTACTTGTTCTTGGGTTAGCCAGTGCTCTGATACACATGTAACATCTACATGCCCAGTGTTACATAAATGTTCTAATTCTAAAATCTTATTTCTAATACAACAAATGTTAACTTGTAGAAAAGTAAGTAGTTTGTCTGTATTCCTCTGAGAGCAATTTGACTCTATATTTGAAGTTGTAGGTTCAGTTAATGTCTTTAACCTTGTTGCACTGTGATCATCTGTGTTATGATAGTCATGTACCTGTTCACCCACTTGATGACTCACTTTGTTAACTGCTTCCTTCTGTGAAACCACTGCTGATCCCACCAAAAATCCTGGTCGCTTGGTTGTGGTTTTTTTCTTCGGGTTGACTGCCGTATTCCACCTGTAGGTATTCTTACTCCTTGGGCTTGAGTTGCTATTCTTCTTTTTGCAAGTAGGTCTCTCTTCTTAAACGGTATCTTCTTTTCTGCCACATCATTTGCTGCTTCTTCTAACTTTTGTACTGATCTCTTGGGTATGTTTATTTCTTGAGTAACTGTCCTCTCCACACATACAGAATTCACTTTTAATGATTCTGTTGTTATTTGTGCTGGAGTTGTGTCAGTAAAAATTTTCACTGATTCTTTATCTGAGACTGCAGCATCCTTCCATTTAAGTTCTATTGCTGTTTTGTACACTTCCCTGCTTGTTTCCACTGATTCATATAAATCCTTGTGGCAATTAGTTCTTTAGCAGTTGTGCTGTATATAGTCCTCGTTCCTAGGAGTATTTATTTTTCTGTTTGTGGATTGAATTTCTTGGTTTACACAAGACAATTCAGGCAGATCATGCCTGTGTGATACTCCAACTACAATCACATTTGTATTTTGTAATGCTGACAAGGCTTTTTGCGGTGAAGAAATTGCCAAGTTGGCTTCATTCTTTGCTGTCATTAGCCCCTGCCCACATAACTACAAAATCTTCATTTGTCAGCTTATGCAGATCATTGCATTTTTTAAATATTACACTAGTGGTGGCACCTGGTATCACCTTTCCTTCAGCGTCATATTCATCTGAAGCTAAATTTAAAATGTTTCTCGCACAGTCTCTGCCATGGCTATCAGAGGCAACAAATATTTTGGGTCTCCTACTCACTGACTCACTCTCAGGAGCAAAGGTTTGCATTTTCATTGCTGCACCCTTAGATTGCTTTCCTTTCAGAACTGCGTTCTGTGTTATAAATCATGCTTTATGTTGGACACCTCGAATCTGTAGTTTTTACACATTTCTTTCTTGGCTGATTTTCGCTTCTGTAGTTCGTTTTTTGTTAGTACACATATAATTGTTTTTGAATACTTAAGTTCCTTTCTTACTATTCTGACTTCATTCTTTAAGTTTTTGCACACACAAGTTTTTAATGGGTCTGCTTTAATTTCGGCCATATTGTCACATTTACTACGAAAACAATCACTGCACTTCCAACTTTTCACTCTATTCGTTACATTTACACACAAGTAATGGAATTTCCTCTTACACTTTGCACAACTCACGCCTTTTCTTGCTGTTTTGTTACAGGAACAAAGTATATTCACACTTCCTCCTCACTTATTTCGTAAATAGTATTCAAATTTTCCGAACTGGTCCGGCCATTGTGCACGGGTTAGTTGCAAAACACAATATGTCCCTGTTCTTTCAACAGATCGCCGTACTTTTAGTTACATACAGAGAACAATTACTAATCCACATGTACTTACCATAATATGTTTAGCTTAAGCTCATTAAACTATCAAAGTAACTTATTTTATGCAAAACACTATCAGTACACAGCCACTCTAGGGATAAGTTCTGAGATGAGCCTAAGGATTTGGGGTGAGACTGGAAATCTTGCCTGATTTCTGGAATGGGATCATCGTGGCAGGGTTTGTAGGTGGATGAATCTGACAGCTGGCAGAGTTCTTCTGAGAGGTAATCTTTGCGGTTCAAAACAACAGTGGTGGAGCCTTTGTCAACAGGTAGTATTATAAGGTTGGGATACGTTTTTAGAAGGTGGATTGCAATTTTTTTTGCAGATTTGAATATGTTATTATTGCTTGGTTAATTAAAAATATTCTTTATTTATTTATTATTATAAATAAATATTCTTTATGTGTACTTTTATTTTAATTATTGGTATAGTTATTGGTTTTAGTTGGTTTAGCTTAATTCTTATTTCCTTTTATCTTTACTCTCCTGAGACCCTGGAAAATATAAATATTTCAGTTTAAATACCACACGAGAGCAAGAGCTGTATTCCGCAGTGGCGATCTTGCAGAAATTCCTCGTTATTATCTGCTCCACCTGAAATCTCTAAAACCTTTACTCGCTATGCAGATCGCTCGGCACAACTGTGCGCTATTTTGTTTGACGAGTCTGGATGATACGTCCAACTATTTAGCAAGTTAAAGTTTATTAATTCGGAGATAATATCAAGACAAATCTCGACTGCAGAAAATGCAGGTTCACACTATCTTTCCAAACTTCACCTCCGAACGATCCTCGTCTCATAATATTTGTACCATGATAATTAATTTCGGTATGGAGATATACATAACTTGAGTACTCAATGTAAGTTATTGGATTGTATTTTGTGCAAAAAACTATTTGAACATTTACTACATACCATAATGGCGTCTCACAACAATACACTCTCTCTCTCTCTCTCTCTCTCTCTCTCTCTCTCTCTCTCTCTCTCCAGTCTCCTCTCACACATCCAATCTCTCCATTTCCTTCACAAAGAGTCCATAAAACAAATCTTTGGTTCAGTAAGTCACAGAGATGTGTTTGTATCACATCTGATTCTCGCAGTTGGTATATGCTGTTCACCACAATATCAATTCGTTGCATCCAAATTGGAGTTTTGCATACATCAGTACACCAAGGTTTGAGGTTAAAGAATTCTGGGGAGTTGATAAGGGGTGATTTTGGGGCAGTTGGGCTGGATCACAGTTGGGAGGAGGAGTGAACTAAGTGTGGCAGGGTTCAACATTGGTCTTTGGTTGAGCCCGACTTGTAGAGCAGGTTACGGAAAAGTGTTTCCACTGTAGGGGCTGGGAGAAGGAGGGAAGGTCTTTAACAAGTCCTGCATGAAAGGACTGATATTTCTGTGGAGCTAAGGCATGTTTTAGGTCTGGTTAGGTTCTGGATTCTGTATGGTGGGAGGGGTTTTTGAGGGTGGGGTAAACTTTGTAGGTCTGCATGGCTGGGCCTGTCACCTATGAGGGTATGTGGGGGAGATTTGGAGGTTGTTGGGGGAGATTTGGAGGTTGTTGTATATGTGGTGGATAGTGGTAATCCAAGGCAGGAGTAAGAAGTGAACAGGTTGGAGAGTTTATTGAGGTGGCACTGTGTACACACCTGGAGAGCAAGACTCAGGGTGTGATATGGGATACAGGAATTTCGGATCGCATAGCAAGAAAATTTTACAGATGGAGAGGAGGTATTGCATGAGGCTGATTGACGTGATTTTGCAGGACTTTGTTGGTGAGGATTAAGGACTGGAAGAATCTGAACAGATGGAGGTCATTGTGGAAGGAAAGGTTGCAGCTGGAGAGGGGTAATTTGATGGTAAGGTCATTTGGGGGGGGGGGATTCCATGAGCCAAGTAACAACGCATGAACAGTATGTGACACTTGGTTATGGCTAGGGATAAGGAAACTTTCCTGTATTGACGCTGATGGAAGGAGCAAGGATTCTTTGTGGAGGATAAAAAACATCTAAAAATACATATATAACATGCAAAAAGTTCACAAAAATACACCAAAGTATGTGGGAAAAAATCACATATGAAATATTGGGAAACAAGACGAAATAGGTCTAGATTGAAAACCAACTGAAATCGACATGAAAACATACTGAGATCAAAGAAAAAATAAATAAAAAGAGTGTAATGTGGGTTGCAAGTCTGTGGGTGGATAAGAGTAAAGAAAGGGGCAGCAGGTGTGACTAGATTGGGTGAGGTTAGTATATGTGATATGGAATAAGAGAGAAGAAAGAGTGGGGGTTGGGGAGGAAATGGTAGGATGAGGTACAAGTTTGTGTGGTCCAGGAAGGTACGGAAAATAACATGCTAAAATATGCAAGAGTGATGCAGACAGAGTGATCAATTTGAAGGTCTAGGATTAACGATACCGGCGGGAGTGGTGTGGGACATGAGATGCAGCACTAACAATCAGTGCGATCTTGTAGCCATCTGCTGTGCGCAGATGGTCGATACATTGTGGCTCATAAGTTGAACATGTGATGCAGTTTGAATGGCGACAAGTGACACACAGGAAAGAAGAGAAAGCAAGGTAGACACCAAGTATAGCAGTGCTTTAGAAAATTAGTAACAAAGGGAAAAAGTAGTAACAAAGGAAAACAGCACTGGTTTACGGGATGGATGAAAAGCCTTTAGGCAAAATCAAACAACTGAAAATCAAGGAAAGAATAATGCAATATTATGGAAAGGATAGATTACTAATCACCATGTAGCGGAGATGATGAGTCACAGATAGGCACAACAAAGAGATTTTTTGATGGGGTGAGGAGGAGGCTGAGGAAGGGAAGGGGATGGATAGCAGGGATAGCAGGATAGCAGTGACAAAAGGTAAAGGGCTACTTGTGGGAGAATACATCATGGATAAGGGGAGGTAGGGAGGGCGAGAGAGAGAGGCTACATGAAGTCGGAACATTGTACAGAGGACAGGAAGAGAGAGGGGCATGGGGGTTTGGGGGGGGATGGGCAGCACAAAATGAGAGGAGTAAAAAGACTGTGGGTACATTGGTGGAACAGAGGATTGTGTGGTGTCGGAGTGTAAACTGGCAAGGGGGTAGCTGGATGTAGGACAACAACTAATGAAGGTTGAGGCCAGGAGGGCTACTTGAATGTAGGTCATGCTACAGGGAGAGTTGTCACACTATAGGAAGAGTCCCCACATGCGTAATTCAGAAAAGCATGAGTTGCTAGGAAGGATCCAGATGGCACAGGCTGTGAAGCAATCATTGAAATCAAAAACATCATGTTAGGTGGCTTGCTCAGCAACGGAGTGGTCTAGCCGTTTCTTGGCCACAGTTCGTCGGTGGCCATTCGTGTGGACAGACAGCTTGTTGATTGTCCCACCTCTGATATGATAGGTGATGTTTGTGACCAGAATAGAGTAGCTGGTGGTGGGAGGATGTATGGAACAGGTCGTGCATCTAGGTCTATTACAGGGATATGAGCCATGAGACACGGGATAGGGAGCAGGAGTTGTGTAGGGATGGGTGAGGATACTGTATAGGTTCGGCAGGCGGTGGAATACCAATGTGGGAGGAATGGGAACGATAGTGGATAGGCCATCCCTCTTATCAGAGCATGGTGAGAAGCAATAGAATATGATTTAGTTGCCTCAGTACTCAGTGAAACTTGATCACAAGGGGAATGCTCATCTGTGACCAGGCGGTGGGACTTCAACAAGAGGTGAGGGACCAGGGACATCTGTTTCTGTAGAAGGTTGGGATGGTAATTATGGTCCACAAATGCCTCAGTGAGACCCTTGGTGTATTTCAAGAGAGATTGCTCATCACTACAGATGCAACGGCCATGATTGGCTAGGGTGTGTAGAAAGGACTTCTTGGCATGGAATCGACGGCAACTGTCAAAGTGAAGGTTTTGTTGGTGGTTGGTAGATCTGATATGCTTGGAGGTACTGATTTACCTATCTTTGAGGTTGAGCTCAATATCGAGGAAGGTGGCTTGGGTTGAGGAGGACCAGGTGTTGAGGTTCTGGAGGAATGTGGATAGTGTGGCCTCATCCTTGATCCAGATCAGGAAGATGACATTAGTGAATCTGAGCCAGGTAAGGGGTTTAGGAGTCTCAGTGGTTAGAAAGGATGTCTTTAGTTGGCTTATGAATAGGTTGGCATAGGATGGTGCCATGCAGGTGCCCATTCCTGTACCTAAGATTTGTTTATAGGTGACCCCTTCAAAGGAAAAGTAATTGTGGGTGAGAATATAGTTGGTTATGGAGACTAGGAAGGAAGTTACAGGTTTGGAATCTGTTTGGTGTAGGGAAAGGTCATGTTCAATAGAGGCAAGGCCATGGGCATCAGGGATGTTAGTGTAAAGGGTGGTGGCATCAATAATGACGAGCATGACACCATGTGGTAAAGGAACCGAAACTGTGGAGAGTCGGTGGAGGAAATGATAGGTATCTTTTATACAGGAGATTCATTGATAAATCATCATCATCTGCATCTAAGGTGAGGACAGCCTATACACATTTCTCCAAAACCTCAACACCTCTTCCCATTCAATTAACCTTGTCCTCCTCAATTCAACAAGCCACCTTCCTCAATGTTAACCTTCACCTCAAAGATGGCTATGTCAGTACCTTCATCTGTATCAAATCTACTAACCACCTGCAATACCTTCACTTTGACAGCTGCCATCCATTCCATACCAAGAAGTCCCTTCTATACAACCTAGCCAACCATGGCAATTGCATATGTAGTGACGAGCAGTCTCTCTCGAAATACACTAAGGGTCTCACTGAGGCCTTCATGGACCATAATTACACTCCCTACCTTGTACGGAAACAGATCTCCCTGGCTCCCCATCTCCCAATGTCCTAGCGCTGGCCACAGATGAGCATTCCCCTCATGAATCAGTTCCACCGAGGACTGGAGCAACCAAATCATATTCTCCACCAGGGTTTCTACTACTTCTCACCATGCTCTGAAAAGAGGAATGACCTACCCACTATGCTTCCCACTTCTCCCACTGTGATATTCCACCACCCACCGAACATTCACAGTGTCCTCATCCATCCCTACACAACTCCCACTCCCAACCCCTTGCCTCATGGCTCATATCTCGCAACTACTGTGTTGTGTTCTATGTGGGCATGACAACCAACAAGCTGTTTGTTTGCATGAATGGCCACCAACAAACTGGATCACACTGCTGCTAAGCACACTGCCCGGCACAACATTCTCCATTTTAATGGCTGCTTCACAGACTGTGCCATTTGGATCCTTCCTACCAATACCTGCTTTTCTGAATTGCATGGGTGAGACCTCTCCTTACAGTGTACCCTATGTTCCCTAACCCTCCTGGTCTCAACCTGCATTAGTCTTTGTCATGCACCCACTTATTTCCTTCTCTGTTTACACTACACTACACAGCCCAGTATTCCATCAAGCATCCACATTCTTTTCACTTCTCTCTTTTACCACCGCCCCTACCCCCCCCCCCCCCTCCACCGCCACTGCCCCCCCTCCATCTAACCTCCTGACAGCACCTAACTGTCCTGCGATCTTGTCCCTGTACGCTCCCACAAGCAGCACTTTATTGTCATTGTCCCTCCCCCCCCCCCCCCCTCCCTGTCCCAGCCTCCTCCTTACCCCCAACATCCAGAGAGCTTCTCCCATCAAGTGCTGCTGCTCAGAGTCTGGTCTTGATGGCCAGAGACTGTGGTCATGGGTGTGAGAGTTGCATTTGCATGCGTGTGTGTGTGTGTGTGTGTGTGTGTGTGTGTGTGTGTGTGTGTGTGTTTGTTCTCTAATTCAGGTAAAGGCATTTTTGACTGAAAGTTTACTTGATTGACAGTCCTTTTTGTTGTGCCTGTTTGCAACTCAGCATGTCTGCTATATGGTGAGTAGTAATCTACCCTTTTTATAATATTGTCATTATTCCATCCTGGACATTCCATTGTTTAACTTTGTTCAGCAGTGTGACATTTATGCAACCACTTACTGTGCGACATGTTTTATTTAGCATGACATTTACTTTCTTTGTATTGCAGATCTGTTCCAGATTTGTAGGCATATTCGGCTGGAGAGAATTAAAGGCCATTAGCTGTTGTTTCAAGAACAGGAAAGTTTGCATCATGTTTGCTGTACACCAATTTTCTCAGGGCATTATTTCTTGCTGCCAATTTTTTGGGTGTATATTCACAATGGTTCTTTAAAGTGTTTAAATAAGGTTATGACTTTGGCAATTACATGCTCTCCTGCAGCACCATAATTTTCAGTGACCAGAATCATCAATAATGTCCAATGGCTTATCCAACCTGTGTAGTAAAACAGTTCAAAATAGATGCTGACAACTAATTCTCGGCCATCAGTAACTTGTTAGCAAGAGGTTTCTACTTTATTACTTCCTGTAAGCATCATCAATTTAAAACTTCAACTAATTGTAGGACCCCAGAGTTGTTTTGCATCACATGCTGCAGCTGTACACATTCTTGATGCTTCTTCATGCTTTCTAGTGTTATCTGCTCACCTTCCATTATGTTGTCTTCTTGGTCCTTTCAAATCGTCTTAGCAATTCACCCAGCTGCTTGTTGAGCAACAATCAGTTTTTGAATGGTTTTCATACTGAAAATCCATGTGTCATTGATGTAAGTTTGATTATAAACCTTCCAATGCGTAAACATTGGCAGTTTAATTTTGAAAACTCTAGTTACAACAAAATATTGCTATCTCCACACCTCTTATCATTTTCTGTTTATTTCTTTTCCCGTCTTTCCAGTGATTAGCTGTCCTAAATACAAAAGTTTATCAAGTGGTTCTATCACTTCATTTTTAATTTATATAATATTCTTTTGATGTGCTGACCATATATAATTTTAGCTCTAGTGTATTTTAATTCCAAATTTCCTGTATTGACTACTTCTATTAGGTATCGAAGGATTTCTGACCTAGAGGCACACATGCAACACATATGAAAAGTGTGCAAAAGTGATTGAGTGCAGAAAGACACTATTTACTGCTAAACAAGTTTCAGATCAGATGATATAATTGTGTACAGGTATACATGTAATTGGACTTTAAGTACATTTTCCTGGGTTATATGTACATATTTATATCCTAAAAATGGACATAGAGGCTGAAAGCAGCTGATTGTGTCAGATGTACATCTTGTGTATAACAAAGGAGAAATGAAACAATGGAAAGTCCATGTTGGAATATCAAAAATGTTATGTAAAGGATAGATTGCTACTCATCGTGAAGATGACACAACTGAGTTGCAGACAGGCACAACATAAAGACTTACACACTGAGCTTACAGTCAAACCTTTCATCAGAAAGGAAAAGAAACACTCACTCATTCACACAAACGATCACACTTCACATGCACACGATCACTGTCTCCAGCACCTCCAGCCAGAAGAAAACTGTATCACATCGAGCAGAAGTAGCAATCCAAAGTGGGGCATGGTAATGGGAGGGATAGTAGGTTACAGTTGTGGGGAGTCAGTGTTGCCTCATGGAGCATGCACGGCCTAGGTGGCAGGACAAGAATGCTCTGTGCTGTCAGGATGCTCTGGGTTGGGAAGGGGGGCAGGGGCAGAAAAGGAGAGGAGCAGAAAAGGAGAGGAGCAGAGAAGGAGAGAAGACCAGCCAGTGTGTTGGCACACAGCAGTGCACAATGAGGGTGAGTGGACATTAATTAGGAGGAGGTGATAAGAAAGGGTGCAGAAACTGTTGAGCAGTAGCAAGTCTGCAATTTATTTACCTCTGCTGCTATCAGTTAATTTGTCTCTCAAATAGCAAAATTCATCTATATAATTTTCCCCATTCCCAAGCAAATTATTCTGTAACACTTCAGGATGTGTCCTATCAATCTATTCCTTCTTTTACATTGAAGCGTCATAAATTCCTTTTCTCCCTGGTTTGACTCAGTACATCTTCATTACTTACACATTCAGCCCATATAATCTTCATCAATCTTCTGTAGCACCACATTTTATAAGCTTCTATTTTCTCACCTGTAATGTTTGTTGTCTGTGTCTCACTTCAATATATTGGTCCACTCAAGAAAATAGTTTCAGACAAGACTTTCTAACGCTTAAATTAATGTTTGACATTAACAAATTTCTTTTCTTCAAAATAGGTTCTCCTCCAATATCAAGTCTGCATTTTATATCTCCTTTACCTCTGCTGCTGTCAGTTAATTTGCTTCCCAAACAGCAAAATTCATATATTATAAGGGGCGTTTAAAAAGAAATGAGCCAGAGGCATAATTACAGAAACCAGTATCTGTATGCTAGAAGTATTGACTCTGGCTGTTGAGACACTTGTCCCATCACAGTGGGCAGTGAATGGCCGTCTCATAAAATTCCCAGGGCTTCGACATTAACCAGTTCCACATGTACAGCTGGATTTCATTGTCCGAGGTGACTTGTTTGCCCCTCAGAGACTTTTTAAGGGGACCAAAAATGGTGTATTCACAGGGAGAGAGGTCCTGACTGTATGGAGGGTGGCCGAGAACCTCCCATTTTAATTTCTGCAGGAGTGCTGTGACTGTGTTGACTGTATGAAGCTTTGCATTGTCATGGAGTAACATGAGCCCACAGATGAGATTGCCTGGACATTTTGATTTGATCGCTTGGCGAAGGGTGGTCAAGGTTTGTGAGTAACACTGGGCATTCAGTGTTGTCCCATGCTGCAGGAAGTGAATCAGAAGGGGTCCATTTTGGTCAAAGAAGAACGTCAGCATAACCTTTCATGCACTCGTGTGGATAGCCTTGGCTTTTTCTCGTGGTAGTGATGACCCTGGATGCTTCCACTGGAGACTTCGTCGTTTTGATTCTGGTTCAAAGTGATGACACCATGAGTCATCTCCAGCCACCACTCATGCCAGGAATGCATTCCCTTCCAGAGCGTAGTGCAGCAGATGAGCAAGACAGTGGGCCATTTGACATGCTTCCTGGTGTGGTTTTAGACTGTGGGGCCCCCATTGGGCACACAGTTTGCGCATGTGTAGTCATTCCTTCATGATGGTGTGAACACTTCTGATGCTGAATCTGACCATGGCAGCTATTGCTTTCATTATCATTCGGCGGTCCTGGGTAATGAGTGCATCCACCAGCTGGACGATTTCATTAGTAAACCAGTGTGGCGCTCTAGACCATGCATCATTAGATAACGGCACCCATCCTTCCCTGAAGCACTTGTGCCATGCCTTGATCTTTGCAAGGGACATGCATTGTTTGCCGTACACTTGTGACACTTGTCGATGAATGTCCGTTCCTCCTACACCTTCCACTGTCGCAAAACACACAACACCTCTTTGCTCTTCTGTGGATGCCTCCGCATCACTGTTTGCAATGCGACTGGCAGTGCTGGACGACTGATGCATGCTGCTGCTAACTCTGTATAGGCACGTGTGCCACCTAGCGACTGGCTGTGAACTTCCACGCTCTGGTCAGAACCACACATCATTATACTTGCCATGATATTACCTTCCTGTCACTTGTTTGCACTTTCCAGACTCCAGCTTGTTTCTTTTTGAACATCCCTTACACTTTTAGTGTCATTCCTTAATGTAATTATCTTTGCATCACCTTATTTAAGATGATTGCATTCCGTTATGCTGGTATTATTTTTATTTATCATCTTATAACCTCTTTTTTTCAGCTCTATCCATTCTATTCACCTCATCTACCAAGTCGTGTGCTCTCTCAGATACGATCACATGCCATCGGCAAACTAAGTTTCCTTTTTATTTCTTTTTCCTAACATTTAATGTCTTTTCCAAATTTCTCCCTGGTTTCCATTACTGCTTTCTCCGTGAACAAATTGAACAATATGGATTTTAGGCTACAAATCTGACTCTCTCCCTTCTGAGCTACTGCCTCCCTTTTACGTCCTCTGATCTACCAGCAGCCTGGTTTCTGTATAAGTTTAAATAACCTTTCAACACCTGCATTAAATCACCAACAATTTCAAGATTTCAAATAGTGTATTGTTTCAAATTCACAAATTATAAATGTAGGTTTACATGTAGGTTTACCTTTCTTCAATCTATAATCTATGATAAGTCATAAGGTTAGTATTGCCTAGTGTGTTCCTACTTCCTTTCCATTTTTCTGTAAATAATTCAATTAAGTATTTTGCGGTCATGACTTACAGCAATAATGCTTCAGTAATACTCACACCTGTCTTCTTTAATACTGGGATATTACATTCTTCTTGAAGGCTATGGGAATTTCGGCTGTATCATGTATCCTGCACAGCAGGTGGAACAGTATTGTCATTGTTGGATCTCCCAAGAGTCTTAAAAACTTTGAAGCAATGTCATCTATCCCATGTGTCTTGTTTGAACTTACGTCTCTCAGTGCCCTGTCAAATTCTTCTCAGAGTATCGCATCCTCCATCTCATCTTCATCCACTTCCTTTTCCCTTTCTGTGGTGTGTGTGTGTGTGTGTGTGTGTGTGTGTGTGTGTGTGTGTGTGTGAGAGAGAGAGAGAGAGAGAGAGAGAGAGAGAGAGAGAGAGAGAGAGAGCGTGTTTGTGTACTCTTGCTCGTGGAAAAGTATTGGTCCTAAAGTTAGCAAAATTTTCAGTGTTGTTTATGTGCCTCCACAATTTGGTGGGTGGTTACCTTTACTTTACTTTATTATTTTTTATCAAGCATATTTAATAATTTTTTTTTTATCAATCACATTTAATAAACTGAAAAAGCTTAGTTATTCTCTATTGCTAAACAGTCTATTTCATCTCCCCGTGAAGGATGTTTAGTTTGGAATGAACATAGGAAGGGTGCGGATGAATTTGTAAGTGTAAAAACGTGGTGATGTATAAGATATTAGTCAGCCTACTTAGGAATCAAACTATTATCAACAAAAAATCAATACAAAGCTTGTGTAACCTGAATTTCATATGCTGTTGCCTAACATACTGGCAAAATCACCTGACAAAAATGTATTCTACATTTATGTTTTATTCTATTCATAGATGGAATGATAAAAATACTGACAGGTTCCACTCACAGCAAGGGATTATAATTACAGGTATGATCTATAGGATATGTGAATAAATGTGGGTCTATGTCCTTTCTAATGGACAGTGCTTGTATCTTCATTATGATCATTTTTTTTTGTGTGTTATATTCTATTAACACTTACTGTAATCCACGATTTTTCTCCTCTTCTGTCACTTCCACACTAGCCTCGTATTTTCCAGGGGCAAGAAAGTGGCAAAACTCGCCACTTCCATGGTTTAACTTCAAGGTAATTTTTTCACTTTCACTTCCTTTCTTGGAGATGAGGATATTTCTTGGGCCTCTTTCCGCAACACCAGTTGTTAAGTGGTGAGGTGTTATACTACCACAAACCTTGAAAGCAGAAGGATATATATCTGCCAGCTGTGGTGTATTAGGCGTTATCTTGACAGGCGTATCCCGGAATTGCATATCACCTGTAAAATAAAATAAATAGGGTAAAACTCTTATAGATGCTTGATTTTTAAGGGCTAGTGAGACAAGCCCAATCCAGACCATCATACTTGACAAACAATTAAAAGTGTAACTAGTTTATATCACAATGAAAAAATGCAGATACAAATTGCATCTCTTTGGCTATATACCTTTGCAAATATGCCTTAACTCTTAGACTTTCAGAGTCATCATCATTTTCTTCTAAAGTTTCCAGCCCCTGGCTGGGTCTCTTGGGAACATAAGTTCTCGAACTTTTCCTGTTGTCAGACTTTGGAATAATATACCAAAACATCAGTCTTGCTTGTCAATGAGTTATTGCCTCTACTATTTGATGAGCTGTTGCTTTTACACCAAAATAACTTCACTACTGTCAGTGTTTTACCATTTTCTATTGACCACATTTAATGAAAGTGGCAAAACTCACTACTTCCACGATTTATTTTCAAGACAACTGTACCACCTTCACTTTTTGTCTAGGAGATGTGGATATTTCTTGGGCCTCTTTCCACACACCAGGGGGAATGGCGTATTGTTTAGACCAGTAGACTGAAACGGGGGAGGGGGGGGGGGGTGATTTGTGGACAAGGAAGTGAAAGAAATTTTCCATTACTACTCAAGTTTCTTTATTTAATTCTGTTGAATGCTGTTGATCAGATCATGACCTTAACAATATCCTCTACGGAGTACAGTCTGCAGCCTGTTTCTGTTTGCATTCTGCTTGAAAGCACCAAAATTCAGACTAAGATTGGTTGGTTGGTTGGTGGGGAGGAGACCAAACAGCGAGGTCATTGGTCCCATCAGATTAGGAAAGGATGGGGAAGGAAGTCGGCTGTGACCTTTCAAAGGAACCATCCTGGCATTTGCCTGAAGCGATTTAGGGAAATCACAGGAAACCTAAATCAGGATGGCCCGACATGGGTTTGAGCTGTCACCCTCCTGAATATGAGTCGAGTGTACTAACCACTATGCCACCTCGCTCAGTCAGTCAGATTAATTATGAATAATTATTGAAAGAATCCAGTATGATAGTGGGCTTTCATGGAAAACAATGAAGGCCCGTGATGGTGGGTCTACATATTAATGTGCATAAGCTAATTTACATCAAGTTTCTTCAGATTCAGCACAACCTAGAAGATGAATTACTTATGATATTTACTACGAGATAGTCTAAAGTTTACATGAGAAGATGTAGGTATGCCCAGCAGGCAAAGAAAGACATTTCTGGTGCTTCCAGTGCGATCCTGTACTGCATTGCTCATGCATGAAAACTGTTTTTTCTCCATTGTCTACTCTTCATTCAATCACTATAAAATTCTTTACCTTTGTGTGTGACATCAATTTTGGGAAAAAATAAAATAAAATAAAAAATCTTTAGCCAATTCCTCTGATCACTTCATATGGAAAAATTGCATCTTGTAAAAAAAAAAAAAAAAATTATGTATTGGAGACATAATAACTATGGATTATATTATTTTTCAGGAAGATATTCCTGCACATAGTTACTTATAAAAATGAATGTCATATATGACAGTGGTAAAGTCACAATATGATTTCCCTTACTGTGAGGTGATCATCTGAAGTAACGTTATGTTCATCCAATTTTTATTAGATCCCGGAGATGACAAATGCAGAGAAATATCAGTGCATTAAGTTTCACAACTTAGAACATACCTTAGCACATAATTTAAAAGAATTCAGTGACTGTATTAAAAGGACAGTTCACTTGAAAAAAAAAACTGTAAAATTACAAAGAGACAAAATAGCTGGCCACTGCTTTCCTCCTGCATACAAAATTTCAAGTATTGCCAATAATTCATTTAAAAGTAGGAATACCATTACCTAGCTTTCATGATTGCTAGTTCCTTCTTCAGAGAGGAAGTCTGTGCTACTGCAACAGGTGACTATCAGGCAATCAACAGTGAATTGGCAGGTTGTACCCAGGAGCAGTATCTTCTTAAGGGGAAGTTTATTATATTTTGGTTAAAAAAAATCAAATTTTTTTTAATTTCATTTTTGGATCTGTAAAAGTGTTTAGAATCCACCCCTGAAGCACATGTGTGGCAAGTGCGACTAAAATGCCACGACAACCCGGGAGAGACCATCGATCGATTGAGAGGCCAAGGAAATTCAAAGGGAACCAGCACACAGCTGAACACGAGACTACGTTTGCGAGCACATCCGCGAAAAAGCTGAAATTCAGCGACTACAATGACGTTGAGATTGATCCTGGATTTTCCTACATGATGCTGGACTTTTTGGCATCCTTCAGCTTATTATCGACTTCCATGCGGAAGGCAGGTAGTAACTGATCGTTTACTACCTGCCTTCTGCATGGAACATGCCTATCTCACCACTGACTACTAGTGTTAGACACATACGGTTGCTGTCAACAAGTATGGGCCTGAAGATGATGATGTAACAACATCGAAACTAGTCGCCAATAAAACCAACACCTTAATACAGCTGGAAGAATTTTGTCATTTTTTAACAAAGGTCTTTCTGGTCTTAACTCATGAGCTGTGGGACAAACTTGGCAGCAACATGATGCATTCAAAGATGCTGTGTCAGGATTTCATGACATGATATAACTGATATGGTACATTCTTCTGCAATATCTTGGACAGTCAGGTTTTCTTGAGTTTCACATAAAATTTAATGCAGACGCATTGTTCCTCTAACTCTGCCAGCTCAAAATTTGCAAACTGTGTGACACAATGTTTTATTCAGTACATCACTGAACAATAACTAACATTCATACAACAATGAAACTTCCAGCAGTTACATTAACCACATGAGTGTGCTAGGATGTAACCGCATTTTGCTTCAAAACACCATTGGCATGAAATTACAAATGTTCTGAAACTTTTTGAACAGACCTCGTAATCCAGTGAAATACAATAATGTTACTATGATTGTCACCCAATAACTGAAATAAGACAGTACAAATAAAGAAGACCATCCCCAGAACCCAACAGTTTTGACATCCGGAAAAGGGCCACTACAAGCATGGTCAACTTTTTGGTTCTATTGTTGTTTTAGCGTTCATAATGACACTGCCTGACACCAAAGAGGATTTTATTCAAGCTGACACTAGCTGTGGGAGGCTACACACTCATATAAAACAGTCATTGGTTATAAGAAACCAGACCTGCAGAATTTTGCTTTGCAGCTTGAGTAATATAAATACTCACATCATTCACTGAGATTTGCTCACACTCGGATTTTATTGGCAAACTGTACTAAAAGAAAAAGGAAAAAGAAACAAGAAAATGAACTCTCAAAATTAATTACAGATGTGCAAAAACATTACTGGTGGTTCTAGATTAACAGGAAAATAATTACACTGCACACTGTGTCAACCTGTCAAGATGTACATTCCTACAGAAAGTAAAGTAAGTGAATAAGTGATTTTACTCTTAATTTGGACAAAAGCTACATTATAGTTTGGGCCCTTTTCATATTTTCTGGTCTTGATCCAACAGCATTAGTTCCTTGAAGTATGAATGCTAAAAGAATGACCGTTCTCTTTTACCCATACTTTGGCTGCACTTTGGAACTGACAATTTAGATGTCCAATATGAAAGTTCTGTTGTTCATAAAGTAAAGTCCATAATCAGGTGGCTCAATGAAATACATATGAATAAAACTAAATGGGTATGCTCCAGTCCTCATTCCATCCCCACTGAGATTACTGTGGACATGTTACAATGCCGTCTGACAACCAGACCCACTTCTTCGTAATAAGTGCTCATGGTCAGTCACTTAAAACCAATTTGAAATGCACTATAACAACTAGATTTTAACTGTGGAGCTATCTGTAAACTCACTTGCAACAACCTGGAGTTTGTATGTTCCTGCCTGCATGTTTTCTAAGTGATATGATCCATCCGATTTCGTAACACTTCTGATGGACCCATCCAAAAGTATAGTAGCTCCCTCTATGCCTTTACCATCTGGTCCAAGCAAAAGCTTTCCACTTACACTGAAACCTTTAACCTGCAAAAAATAGAAAAAGGTTTTTATGAAACTATACATTGCACATGCTTGTGGACACACACACACACACACACACACACACACACACACACAGGGTGCAGTGTAAATAAACCTCCCTCCAATGCTTCTGGTTCTTGTCTTGCTCATTTATCTTTGAACAACTAACACCTTGAATTTAAAGGCCTTAAGAATCTTTTTCACTCAGTTGTCATGTGAGCATCCTTCTCTTGGTCTCCTTCCTGCAACATTTTGATGGAAGCATGCCAGAGGGGTCATGAGGGGAGCAAGCCTCTATACATATCTGTACCACTTCAATCATTTCAGTTCAAAAGTCTCCAGCAGGCTTCTTCCTAATCCTTACAAAATTAGATTTCCTTGTTCCATAAAATATCTATTTTTGTTTTCTTTAGACAAATACAGAGGAACTTCTTATTTGATGCCTGAAGATAGTTCTTACATGTTTTAGCAAATACTGCTACTTCTAGTTCAAATGTTAGCATGGATTTGAAATATGTTCTGTAAAGGAAATTCCTAGAAGTTTGTTGAAATATTCAGAGTACCTAACATACCGTATGGTAGATCTTAGAAATTTTTTGTATTCTGTTTCCAATTTTTTGATATATAGTGTAGCTAAAAAGTACTACAAGTTGGCCACTATATATATCTCCTCATCTTCAATTTTTAGATGGACTCCTGGAGATTTCCTCCTTAACAGCAAACTTAATGTTGTATTTTTTCCAGATTTAGTATACATTTTCATGAATTCTTCCAGACAAAAATCTAGTTTGGTTTGACCTCAACATCTATCTCGCTACAAACCAATACACTATCAGCAAGTTGCTGAGTCTTTTTTTTTTCTTCTTCTTCTTCTTTCCCCCACTTCTTAAATTTCGAAAGACTCCCCCGCCATGAACCATGGACCTTGCCATTGGTGGGGGAGACTTGCGTGCCCCAGCAATACAGACAGCTGTATTGTAGGTGCAACCACAACAGAAGGGTATCTGTTGAGAGGCCAGGGAAACATATGGTTCCTGAAGAGGGGCAGCAGCCTTTCCAGTAGTTGCAGGGGCAATAGTCTTTATAATTGACTGATCTGGCCTTGTAACATTAACCAAACAGCCTTGCTGTGCTGGTACTGCTAACAGCTAAAAGCAAGGGAAAACTACAGCCATAATTTTTCCCGAGGGCATGCAGTTTTACTGTATGGTTAAATGATGATGGCACCCTCTTGGGTAAAATATTCTTCAGGTAAAATAATCCCCCATTCGGATCTCTGGGCGGAGAAAGAAAACTGGCGTTCTACAGATCGGAGCGTGGAATGTCAGATCTCTTAATCGGACAGGTAGGTTAGAAAATTTAAAAAGGGAAAGGAATACATTAAAGTTAGATATAATCAGAATTAGTGAAGTTCAGTGGCATGAGGAACAAGACTTCTGGTCAAGTGAATAAAGGGTTATTATAAATACAAAATCAAATAGGGTGATGCAGGAGTAGGATTGCGGATACGCTACTATGAACAGCATACTGACCACATTATTGTAGCCAAGACAGACACAAAGTCCACGCCTACCACAGTAGTACAAGTTTATATGCCAACTACCTCTGCAGGTGATGAAGAGATTGAAGAATGAGGCAATAAAAGAAATTGTTCAGATAGTTAAGGGAGAGACAAATTTAATAGTCATGGGGGACTGGAATTCGATAGTAGGGAAAGGAAGAGAAGGAAAAGTAGTAGGTGAATATGGATTGGGGGGGTAAGGAATGAAAGAGGAAACCACCTCATAGAATTTTGCACAGAGCATAACTTAATCATAGCTAAAACTTGGTTTAAGAATCATGAAAGAAGGCTGTATACGTAGAAGAGGACTAGAGACATTAGAAGATTTCAGATAGATAAAATAATGGTAAGACAGAGATTTAGGAAGCAGGTTATAAATTGTAAGACATTTCCAGGGGCAGATGTGGACTCTGACCACAATTTATTCGTTATGAACTGTAGATTAACAGAAGAAACTGCTGGATAAACTGGAGGAACCAGAGGTAGTAGAGAGTTTCAGAGACAGCATTAGGTAACAGTTGACAAGATCAGGGGAAAAAATACAGTAGAAGAAGAATGGGTAGCTTTGAGAGAGGAAATAGTGAAGGCAGCAGAGGATCAAGTACATAAAAAGACAATGGCTAGTAGAAATCCTTGGGTAACAAAAGAGAGATTGAATTTAATTGATGAAAGAAGAAAATATAAAAATGCAGTAAATGAAACAGGTGAAAAGGAAGACACTCATCTCAGAAATAGATATTACCTGCAGGAAAATTAAAAAGACTATTGGAGAAAAGAGAACCATCTATATGAATATCACGAGCTCGGATGGAAAACCAGTCCTAAGGAAAGAAGGGAAAGCAGGAAGGTGGAAGGAGTATATAGAGGGTCTATACAAGAGCGATGTACTTGAGGGCAATATTAAGGAAATAGGAAAGGACGTACATGAAGATGAAATGGGAGATACGATATTGCATGAAGAATTTGAGAGAGCACTGAAAGACCTAAGTCAAAAAAAGGCCCTGGGAGTAGACAACATTCCTTAAGAACTACTGATAGCCTCAGGAGAGCCAGCTATGACAAAACTCTACCACCTGCTGAACAAGATGTACGAGACAGGCAAAATACCCTCAGACTATAAGAATATAATAATTCCAATCCCAAAGAAACCACATGTTGACATATGTAAAAATTATTGAACTATCACTTTAATAAGTCATGGCTGCAAAATAGTAACATAAATTCTTTACAGACGAATGGAAAAACTGGTAGAAGCTGATCCCAGGGAAGATCAGTTTGGATTTCAAAGAAAGGTTGGAACACATGAGGCAATACTGATCCTGTGACTTATCTTAAAAGATAGATTAAGGAAAGGTAAACCTACAATTCTAGCATTTGTAGACTTAAAGAAAGCTTATGAAAATGTTAACTGGAATACTCTCTTTCAAATTCTGAAGGTGGCTGGGAGTCAAATACAGGGAGCGAAAGGCTATTTACAATTCCTACAGAAACCAGATAGCAGTTATAAGAGTTGAGGGGCATGAAAGGGAAGCAGTGGTTGAGAACAGAGTAAGACAGGGCTGTAGCCTATCTCCGATGTTATTCAATCTGGATACTGAGCAAGCATTTGGAGTAGGAATTAAAATCCATGGAGAGAGAGAGAGGGAGAGAGAGAGAAACCTTTGAGGTTTGCCGATGGCATTGTAATTCTATCAGAGGCAGTAAAGGACCTGGAAGAGCAGTTGAACGGAATGGACAGTGTCTCAAGAGGTGGATACAAGATGAACATCAACAAAAGCAAAATGAGAATAATGGAATATAGCCGAATTAAATCACGTGATGCTGAGAGAATTAGATAAGGAAATGAGACACTTAAAGTAGTAGATGAGTTTTTCTATTTGGGGCGCAAAATAACTGATGATGGTCGAAGTAGAGAGAGATATAAAATGTAGGCTTACAATGGCAAGGAAAGCGTTTCTGAAGAAGAGAAATTAGCTAACAATGGGTATAGATTTAAGTGTCAGAAAGTCTTTTCTGAAAGTATTTGTATGGAGTGTAGCCATGTATGGAAGAGAAACATGGACGATAAATAGTTTAGACAGGAATAGAATAGAAGCTTTTGAAATGTGCTACAAAAGAATGATGAAGATTAGATGGGTAGATCACATAACTAATGGGGAGGTACTGAATAGAATTGGGAAGAAGATAAATTTGTGGTACAACTTGACAAGAAGAAGGGATCAGTTGGTAGGACACTTTCTGGGGCATCAAAGGATCACCAATTTAGTATTGGAGGTAAGCGCGGAGGGTAAAAATCGTAGAGGGAGACCAAGAGATGAAGACACTAAGCAGATTCAGAAGAATGTAAGTTGCAGTAGTTACCTTGAGATGAAGAGGCTTGCACAGGATAGGGTAGCATGGAGAGCTGCATCAAACCAGTCTCTGGACCGAAGACCACAACAACAGCAATAACAACAACAAATTATGAAACGAAGAAGAAGAAGAAGTAGTGGTGAACAAATTTCTTGTTGAACTCCATTGTGTTTCAAAACAACCTCACCCAATATTTTCAACATGTACACAGCTCTAAGTGTTATGAGGAACTTTCTTGTGCCTCAGCTACTCACTCACATGCCTGCCTGGTACATGGTACATGGTTACAGAAAAAAAGAGAGGTGAATACTCACTACTCAAGATCTAAAATACATTCCTACTATTCCAGTGTCCTGATTCATACATTTTTAGTCCCTAGGTTAAAGAGTTACAACATTGTGATTCTTCTTTTTGTCACTCATTTCCTGCTCCCAGTCATGAGTAAGTACTGCATTTTCTTTCAAAATTTGTTAAAAATTCTGTACAGCTTTTGATGCCTGATCTCTGTAAGTACTTTGTTCATTTCTAGATTGACTTCATGTGATCTATCAGACTTCTTGTTTTATGCTGTAGGTACTGTCTCCTCCACTTCCAATCAAGTGAAATTATCTGCCATTACACTATCAGAATTGTGAAGCTCATCAGCAACAGAAGAGTAATCTCCAAAACAATTTATCAAAGTATGAAAATATCTTTGTAACTCCTGAAATATTTGGGTCATGTCACTTGTCGTCTCATCACTAGAGATTTGTATAACAGTTTGTTAACCCATGTATAATAGTCAGTAGAGCTAAAAAATAAAGTATCAAATCAAGGAACAACTAAAATATGTTTCACTACATCAGCAGATTTGAGTTTTATACAAAGGGTACTCACTTTCAAATTTATCTACCCTTTTTTCGATTTGGCAGCACTAATCCAAGAGGGAAATAAGCAAAAATGGAGTCAATGTGTAGATGCACTTTTCCAGAAGCTTTTTGCCTTGTTGTGCACTCTGAAATATGTATCTTTCATTGTGTTGACTTGAAGGAAAAGGTGCAACCAATTTTTTCCCACTCAGTGCCGTCTCGTGTAATTATGTTTTGGGGCAATGCAACTAAGGTAAGTAAAGTACACATTAATGAAATTGGATAGGTAAAAAAATCTGCTCACCAAGTGACAGTAGGAGAATACATAAATAATAAAAGGTTTTACATAAGCCAGCTTTCAGAGCCAGTGGCTCCTGCTTCCGGCAGAAGGGTTGAAGGGACAGAACAGGAGTGAAGGAAAAGGACTGGAGAGGTTTAGGAAAAGAGGTGGAGTTCAGAAAAGTTACCTAGAACTCCAGGTTGGGGAAGACTTAATGGGCAGGATGGAAAGGAAGGACTCATTGCAGGGGCTGCACTGGAGAAGATCTGAAAACCTGAGAGCTTAAAGGTGGAAAACAGGGTAATATGGAAGACAGAGATTAGTGCTAAAATATCATGCACAAGTTAATAAGAGTGAAAAGCTAAGTGAATTGTATGTAACAGAGGTGGGATGGGGACAGCGAAAGATGCAGAAAACTAAAATGGAGTGAAGAATGGAGTACTTACTGAGAAGAAGTGTTGAGACAGAAGAAATTAATGTAATTTATGGCCAGGCAGGTGGTGAGAACCAATGGCATGTTGTAGTGCTAGTTTCCACCAGCAGAGTTTTGAGAAACTGGTGTCTGGGGTAAGAATCCATACGGCTTATGTGGTGAAACAGGCACCGAGGTCATGACTGTCATATTGTAGAGCACACTCTGCAACAGGATGTTGCGTGTTGCCAGCATACACCCTCTGCCTACGCCCATTCATCCTAGTTGATAACTTGGCGGTAGTCATGCTGATGTAAAAGGCTGAACAGTGCTTGCATAACAGCTGGTATGTGACAAGCATCATTTCATAGGTGGCACTCCCTTTGATAGTATATGTTTTGGCAGTTACAAGGCTGGTATAGGTGTTGGTAGGAAGGCGCATAGGGCAAGACTTCCAGTGGAGATGGTCACAGGGTAGGAGCCATAGAGTAGGCAGATGGTTGCAGAAGGAGCATATGGTCCGACAAGGATATTGCGGATACTGGAGGGGGTGACGAAAAGCTGTTCTGGGAGTGCTGGGTAAAATCTCAGACAGAATGAATCTCATATCAGGTTATGATATTTGGAAGCCATGGTCCTGTTGAAGTAGCTAATTAATACATTCAATACCAGGACAATAGTGAGTGACAAGTGATGTGCTCCGAACTTGTTTCCTGGAGGGATCAGCAGTACCAGGATTGGATGTGATGGCCTGGGAAATCTGCTTCTAAACTAGATTGGTGGGGTAACTATGGCCAGTGAAGGCTAAGGTGAGAAGGGTGGTATATTGCTGTAAAGACTCTGCATCCAAACAAACGTTTGTCTCGAATGTCAAACCTAAATGGGAGGTAATGTCTGAGATGGAAAGGATGGTACCTGTCAAAATGTACTTACTGTTGTTTGTTAGTAGGTTTAATGTGAACAGAAATGTGTAGCTGGCCTTCGGAGAGGATGAGATCAACATCAAAGAAAGTGGCAAGGGATTCAAAATAGGACCATGCGAAATTTAAATGGGAGAATGTATTTCGAGATTCCAGAAATTCTAATAGGTCAACCTCACAATGAGTCCATAAGGCAATGATGTCCTCAATGTATTTAAACCAAACCAGGCTGTGAAGGCTTATGGATCTCAGAAATGCCCCCTCAAAGCGACCCATGAAAAGATTGGCATAGGAAAGAGCCACCCTGGTCCCCACGGCCACACCTCTGATCTGTCTGCCCCTCAAAGTTGAAGCATTTGTTGTTAAGTATGAAGTTGATTAACATGAGCAGGAAGGATGTCACAGGTGTGGGATCAGGTGGGCACTGACTGCGGAAATGTTCAGCAGCAGACAGACCATGAACATGGGCGATGTCGGAATAGAGGGAGGTAGCATCAATGGTGACAAGCAAGGTGTATGGTATGAGTGAGACAGGCACATATTTCAGATGATCTAGGAAATGGTTGGTGTCTTTAATATAGAAGGGAAATCTTTGTACTATGGGTTGCAGGCATTGATCATGCCCTGTAATGAGATCCATTCTGTCTGAGATTTTATCCACCACAGCTAGCATAGTTTTTTGTTGCCCTCCCAAGCTCCTGTCATATTCTTGTCAGACCCTATGCTCCTTCTGTAACATCTCGCTACATTATGCCTCCTACCCCTGTGATCATCCCCGTTGTGCGACTTGCCCTATGCATCCTCCGAACACCAGCCTTGTAACTAGCAAAACATATACTATCAAAGGGAGAGCCATCTGTAAAATGGCACATGTCATATACCAGCTGTTATGTAAACACTGTTCAGCCCTTTACATCAGCATGAACACCACTAGGTTATCAGCTAGGATGAATGGGCATAAGCAGAGGGTGTACCTCGATAACACACAATATCATGTTGCAGAGCATGCTAGTCATGACCTCAGTGCCTGTTTCAGCACGTGTACCATCTGGGTTCTTCCCCCAGACACAGGTTCCTCAGAACTCTGCAGGCGGGAGCTAGCACTACAACATGCCGTTGGTTCTCACCACCCACCTGGCATTAATTTACATTAATTTCTTTGTCTCAGCATTTCTACACAGTAAGCATTATTTTCTTCATTCTGTTTTAGTTTTCTACATCTTTGATTTTCTGACCTGTCCAACTTTCGCACCATCCCCGTCCCACCTCTGTTCCACACAATGCACTTATCTTTTCACTCTTATTAACTCATGCACAATGTTTTAGCAGTAAATTCTGTCTTTAATATTACCATGTCTTCCACCTTTAAGCTCTTGGGTTTTCCTATCTCATCTGGTGCAATCCTCAACAATCAATCTTTCCTTCTCATCCCATCCAATAAGTCTCCCCTGACTCGAGGTTTAGGAAGATTTTTTTCAAACTCTACCCCTTTTCCTAAACCTCTCTAGTCCTTTTCCTTCAGCCCTCTTCCTGCCCCTTCAACCCTTCTGCCAGAAGAAGGTGCCACTGACTCCAAAAGTCTGCATCCATAAAACCATTTTTTAAGCGTGTGCTCTCCCGTCGCCCTTGGTGGGTAGACTTTTGTCTACCTAATTAAATTATGTTGACAAAAAGAACATATTAAGCTATTCAATGACAATTAGTGATAATTGTGCAGCAAAATGAAGAGAACCAAAAATCCTGTGGGTTCCTAATTAAACATACAAAAATACTTGGACTTCTTATACTCATTTTCTCGTACATTAGCTCTTTAATGTTATTTGTGTTTAGTAATGGAAACCAGTTTCAGCTTAACTGAAATTTTCACTACCATAATATATGATGTGAAAATAATTTTCTAGTACATGTTGCATCTCTGTCTAGGGTTTGGAGTGGGGGTCTACATTCTGGAGCAGAGGTATTTTAGAAGTAGTCACACAACGAGTACACAGGAAATAATAAATGGAAACAAAAATTAGATAAAACACTTTAGAAAACACATCTATGGGCAAACCCCTACACATAAGAAAGAACTGGTTCATGAAGTATATCCTGACAGTATTATGAAAAGGATAGTTTGTACTCATCACATAGTGGAGCACAACAGCCAGACAGTCGGAAAGTAAGTTTTTGGTCAGCAAGATGTTCATCGGAATTAGTCAAAACACACACACACACACACACACACACACACACACACACACAATATGGAAATCATTTACACATGACTAATGACTCTGGCTGCTGAGGCCAGACTGCAAGCAACAGCGCACGATGGAAGAAGCAACCAGGTGTAAATAAGCAGGAGTCTGGGAGAGGGTGGAGGAGGCATAGCAGGGTAGGGGCGGGAGACGATAAAGTGCTGCCTGTGGGAGCATACAGGGATGAGTTGGGGAGTGGGTAGGACACTTGGGTGCAGTCATGAAGTTAGATGGAGGGCAGGGGGAGGTGTGGGGGAGGGGGAGGGCAACAAAAGAAGGAGAGAAGCAGAAAGACTGTGGGTGCATTTGCGGAATAAAGGTCTGTGTTGTGATGGAATGGGAACAGGGATGAGTTAAGGACCATAACTAACAAAGGTTGAGGCCAGGAGGGTTACAGGAATGTTGGATATCTTGCAGTGAGAGTTCCCACACATGCAATTCAGAAAAGCTGGTGTTGGTGGGAAAGATCCTGATGGCACAAGCTGTGAAGCAGTCATTGAAATGAAGAACATAGTGCTGGGTGGCAAGGTCTACAGTTGAGTGGCCCAACTGTTTCTTGGCCACAGTTTGTTGGTGGCCATTCATGCGGACAGACAGCTTGTTGGTTATCATGCCCACATTGAATGCAGCACAGTGGTTGCAGCGTAGATTGTAGATCACATTACTGGTTTCACAGGTAGCCTTGCCTTTGATGGGATAGGTGATGCTAGTGACCAGAGTGGAGTAGGCAGTGGTGGGAGGATGTATGGGACAGGTCTTGCAGGTTTATTACAGGGATATGAGCCGTGAAAGGTTGGGAGCAGGGGTTGAGTAGAGATGGGTGAGGACATGTTGTAGGTTCAGTGGGTGGTGAAATACTGCTATGTCAGGGGTGGGAAGGATAGTGGGTAGGATATTCCTCATTTCAGGGCATGACGAAAAACAGCCGAAATCCTGGCGGAGAATGTGATTCAGTTGCTCCAGTTCTAGGTGGTACTGAGGGACTACTCCTCTGTAGCTGGACGTTGAGACTTTGGGTACTGGTGAGTGGCTGGAGAGCTAAGGCATAGACGGCCTGTTTTTGTTCAAAGCTAGGAGAGTAATTACAGTCTGTGAAGGCCTCAGTGAGATGCTTGGTATATTTCGAGAGGGATCACTCATCACTACAAAGGCAATGGTCACAAGTGATTAGGCTATATGGAATGACTTCTTGATATGGAATGGATAGCGGCTGTTGAAGTGGAAGTATTGCTAATGGTTGGTAGGTTTGATATGGATGGAGGACTGACGTAGCCATCTTTGAGGTGAAGGTCACATCGAGGAAGGTGGCTTGTTGTGTTGAGTAAGATCAGGTGGAGTGAATGGGCGAGGTGTTGAGGTTCTGGGGGAATGTGGATAAGATGTCCTCACCCTCAATCCAGAACATGAAGATCTCACCAGAGAATCTGAATCAGGTGAGGGTTTTGCGATTCTGGATGTTTTTACATGTACATCTACATCTATTTTCTGCAAACACTTGTAAGGTGCATGGCAGAGAGTATATTCCATTGTACCTGTTATTAGGGTTTCTTCCTATTCCATTCATGTATGGAGTGTGGGAAGAATAATTGTCTGAATGGCTCTTTGCTTGCAGTAATTATTCTAACTTTATCCTCACGATCCCTGTGTGAGCGATTTGTAGGGGCTTGTAGTATATCCCTAGAGTAATCATTTAGGAAGGATTCCTCTAGATAGCCCATGAACAGGTTGGCTTAGGATGGTGCCATGCGGGTACCTATAGCTGCAACCCAGATTTGTTTGTAGGTGATGCCTTTGAAAGAGAAGATCCTGGGTTTCTGGAATGGCATCAGTCTCCAGCCTCTCCTCAAATCCTTCACCCCATCCTAGAACCTCTCCCCAAAATCCATCTCTCTCCTCATCTCTACCATTCTACATGCTTCCTAGGGTCCATAAACCCAGCCACCATGGACGACCCATTACAGCCGGTTACAGAGTTCCCACTGAGAGAATCACTGCTCTCACAGACCAATACCTTCAGCCTATTACCCACAACCTACCCTCCTATATAAAAGATACCAACCATAATCTTCACTGACTCTCCACAGTGACTCTTCTTTACCACATCACACCTTGCTTGTCACTACTGATGCCGACTTCCATTACATTAACAGCATGGCCTTGCTGCTAGTGAACACAATCTTTTGCAATGTCCAATGGTTCCAAACTTGCAATCCTCTTCCTAGTAGCCATGCCAACTACATCCTCACCCAAAATTATTTCTCCTTTAAAGTCATCACTTACAAACAAATGCGAAGTATGCCTATGAACACCCACACGGGACCATCCTACGCCTACATATTCATGGGCTATCTAGAGGAATCCTTTCTAACCACCCGGAATCCTAAACCACTCGCCTGGTTCAGATTCACTGATGACATCTCCATGATCTGGATCATAGGTGAGGACACCCTATCCACATCCTCCAGAACCTCAATACCTTCTACTCCATTCACTTCACCTGGTCCTCCTCAACCCAACAAACCACCAGCAATACCTTCACTTTGACCGCTGCCACCTATTCCATAATAAGAAGTCCCTTCTATACAGCTTAGCTACCATAGTTGTTGCATCTGTAGTGATGAGCAGACCCTTTCAAAATATACTATGCGTCTCACTGAGGCTTTTACAGACTGTAATTACCCTCCCAACCTTGTACAAAAACAGATCTCCTATGCCTTATTTCTCCAGTCACCTCCCACATCCCAAAATCCCACTGTTTGGAAGCAGAAGAGTATTTCTCTCATGACAGTACCACCCAGGACAGTAGCAACTGAATCACATTCTCTGCCAGGATTTCGACTACCTGTCATCGTGCCGATATGAGGAATGTCTGACACACTATCCTTCCCACACCTCCTATAGTGGTATTCCACTACCCACTGAATCTATACAATATCCTCATCCAGCCCTATACAATCACTGCTCCCAACTCCTTGCCTCATGGCTCATATCCCTCTAGTAAACCTAGGTGCAAGGGCTGTCCCACCATCACCTCCTCCAGTCCGGTCACTACCATCACGTATCTGATTAAAAGCATAGCTAACCATGTTGTGATCTACAAGCTAACCTGCAAGGCCATGACAATCTACACGCTGTATTTCCAAATGAATGGCCACTGACAAGTGGCCAAGAAACAATTGGATCACCCAGTTATAGAGCAAGCCGCCCAACATGATGTTCTTCATTCCAATGACTGCTTCACAGCCTGCACCTTCTGGATCCTTGCCACCAACACCAGCTTTTCTGAATTGCACATGAGAGAACTCTCCCTGCAATATATCCTGTGTTACCGTAACCCTCCTGGCCTCAACCTATGTTAGTCTGTCCCACACCCACCTATCCCCTTCCCTGCTCACACTCCAGCAGTACAAAGCCCTATTTCCACCAACACACCCACAGTCTCTTTGCTTCTCTCCTTTCCCACTCCCTCCCCCCCCCCCCCCTGCTCCATCTAACCTTCTGACTGCACGTAGCTGCCCTGTTCTCTCTCCATCTTGTCCCTCTATGTTTTCATAAGCAGCACTTCATTGTCCCCATCTGTACCTTACTGTCCCTCCCCCTCCCAATCCCAGCCGCCTCCTCACCCCCATCACCTGGTTGATGTTCCCATCATGCACTGTTTGTGTTTGTGTGTGTGTGTGTGTGTGTGAGTGATGTCTATTTCCTATGAAGGTTTTGTTGGCCTAAAGCTTACTTTCTGAAGGGCTTCTTGTTGTTCCTATCTGCAACTCAGCACCTCTGCTATACGGTGAGTAGAAACTACACTTTTCATAATTTGTCATATCCATCTTAGATTTTCCATTGTTTGATATATATGCTGAGGTATTCAAGCATATTTATCATATGAACACACATCAATTAAACTGAAAAATGTTACCCATTTTCATTGATTTTTGTGGGATGTACAGAAATATTGAGGTATGGTCCCATTAACTGCCTCAAGTTTAGTGTCATTTGCATACTGTAACATGAAGTTGATGTTTTCCATGTCACTGATGATTGTGATAATGAAAGATATGCTCATGGTGCACACTATAGGCTCTCTGGACGTAATGTATCGAAAGAGGAAAGCTGCAGCATCAGACAAATATCAGGATGTGTAAATCAATGATGTTGAGTGTAGTAGGCATGCAAAAGGTGAACAGATTAGCTCTGATTGCAGGCAGATGGAGGACAGCTCTAATCTACACATGAAAGAAAGCTAATGATCTTGGTGATCCACTAGTCTTTTAATCAGAAGAGAAGAAACCAGAAGGAGCCATTACAAAGAGTACTGTGGGTACGTAATACAATAAGGAGCCAAAATTAAAAGCACATTTTTCACATATATTTTAAGTAACTCGTCTTTTTCCAGTTCAAGTATACACCCTTACACAGCCAAACAATCAAATGCATCAAGCCTCGGCTGCAACTGTAGGTGGATGTATTTAGAGATCTGTGAGGTTGTATGTGTAAGAGTGTGTACAGAAACTCGACAAAGGATAGTAACTCATGAGCAAGTAAAATTATAAGTTGTTATGTGTTTCTACTTGCATCATTTGACTGTAGATAAGTGACTGTCTATTCTCTATTTTATGTTTTGTTCTCTACTGGAATTTCTGTTATTTGAATGATAAGTTCATACATACAATTTGCACTGCAAATAACAATAAATAAATAGACAATAGTAGTAAAACACCTAAAAATATAGCCATTACACAAAAAAGAAAGAAAGGAAAAAGAAAAGAGGTTACCATGACGGCTGAATTAATCTGCTGATGACAGAAATGCCAGACACACAGTCTTTGTATAACCACAAACAAAAACTATTGTACACATGATGCAAGTAACTTCTATTTTACATGAAACACTTATTGTTTGCTTTTATATTGCAGAACAAACATTTTTCTGGAATATGTAAATTTCTTTTATAAATTTAATTACCTGAAATGGTTTCCTAATTTTGAGACTGTCATGGGAAACAGTGAAGTCAACATGTATAGGTCGTACATCAAATTTTATGCTGTGTGGACCCTCATAGTGAGGAACCACTCTATATTTGCCTGGTGGTATGGACGGAAAGAGAAATGTGCCGTGATCATCTGAAGTAACATGACATAGTGGTGTAGATGATGACCGGAAGCCAGGCAGGGGAGACTTATTACAATCAGTAACTGCTGGAGGTGGTTTTCCCTGCAACACATAAAATGTAAATGACACATTTGGAGATACTTTGACTAAAAATAAGTGTAAAGAAGAATTCTTACACACACATTACAGGTACAAATTTGCCAACAAGTAATAAAATCCAACATCTGGTAATTTATTACCAGCAGTAAAAGTCAAATATTATGACAGTGTGGTATTTGAAACATTACAAAGAAGTACAACATCTAGGCTAATTAATATTTTTAGAGATACTATGGCAGGAGTCAGATGCAAAGATATATGCACTATACAATTAGCTGTAAACAAAGAGTTGGTTTCCTGTACAAACCAATTGTGAATTGCGTTTTATTCCTCTCATGACGTACATTCGCAGTCCATTTGGTTTGTGTACAAGCGACATGTCAAAAATTTATAAAACAGTTACAATGATTTTTATTTATTAATGTAATAGCACTATAATAAATAATAACACTATAAGGATATTGTTTGGAATGTGTATTGTATCCAGCTCAAAATTCCAGTTTGTCCTGCATTAATTCATCCACTGAGTGTCAGTACCTCATACAGATTTCTTTTAAGTGAACCTAAATTCATCTGCATGAACTTGTTCTCTTTTAATTTATTACAAATTTTCATTCCCATGTATTGCAGTCCATGGGCATACAATCTGAAGCAGCGGGTGGGAAGCATAAAATTTTCTTTGTTTCTAGTATCACGTGAATGGACAAAATGGTTTCCCTCAAATAATTCATGCCTGGTGTAAAAATATAATAATCTCATAAATGTATAAGGATGGCAGAGTTAATATTTTAAGTTTTCTAAATAATGGTCGACATGGTTCTTTCTGATTTGCAGTGCACATATTTCGAATGATTTTTTTCTGTATTTTTAGTATCCGCACTATGTTTGTCAAGTTACCCCAAAAGTAATACCATACCTAATAATGGATTCGAAATGTATATGCTACTTTGTGTCTAGTATTCTCACATAATGAAATTCTAAAATAATAATACCATATAAACAAAAAGTATGAGAAGACTGTACCAAGAATGACATCGTTTACAACTGTTTTCTTTGTCAGTCTCCTTTAGCTTAATTTCTTCAAAACTATTTCTTAATTATTTTGTTTATAGCAGCTATATAATGGCAGATTATGAATGATTGTCAGTTATTACAAAAAAAATTTCATTTGCCATCACAACAATGAAACTTTAACAGCTATATCCAGTTTCAACAGCTACATCATCTTCAAATAGCCTGTCCTTGTATCCACCTCTTGTACTGAAGATGCATCTGAAGACATTGTGTTCTATACTTTTCCACAAATGAAAAAGAAGCTGCTGTTTAAGTTGTGACTGTCACTGGCAATAACATTATATTGTAATTTCTTAATAAAGTTATAATGGTTTATTTTTACACATTACTGCTGTATAATGTAAATTTTATTTTTAATCCAGTTATTGCTCATAAGCAATGAAGATCTATCATAGACTTTTTAATGATCTTTCTTCAAGATTTTCACCCAGTGAAAAATCTAGCAAGGTACTTCCATTTATTTGGTACAGATAAGGTGGAACTCTCAACATTCTAACACCATATAGTTAACGTCCTCATTTGCCAGATTTTTTCACTATGGTTGTATATAAACGTACACTGAGGTGACAAAAGTCATGGGATACCTCCCAATATTGTGTCAGACCTCCTTTTGCCTGGTGCAGTGCAGTAGCTTGATGTGGCATAGACTCAACAAGCCATCAGAAGTCCCCTGCAGAAATACTGAAGCATGCTGCATTTACAGATGTTCACAATTGCGGAAGTGTTGTTGGTACAGGATTTTGTGCATGAGCTTACCTCTCGATTATGTCCGATAAATGTTTGGTGGTATTCATGTTGTGCACTTTAATCGTCCAGAATGTTCTTCAAATTAATCACAAACAACTGTGGCTCGGTGACATAGTGCAGTGTTGTCCATAAAAATTCCATCATCATATAAGAATATGTAACCCAAGAATGGCTCCAAGTTGCTGAACATAATCCCTTCTAGTCAATGATCAGTTCAGTTGGACCAGAAGACCCAGTCCAGTCCATTCCATGTAAACACAGCCCATACCATTGTGGAGCCACCTCCACCTTGCACAGTGCCTAGTTGACAACCTGCGTCCATGGCTTCATGGGGTCTGTGTCACAACCGAAACATACTGTTTGCTCTTACCAACTGAAATCAGGATTCATCTGACCAGGCCATAGTTTTCCCGTCATATAGAGTCAAACTGATATGGTCACAAGCCCAGGAGAGGCACTGCAGGCGATATTGTGCTATTAGCAACGGGACTCACATCAGTCAGCTGCTGCCATAGCCCACTCATATCAAATTTCACCACACTGTCCAACTGGATACATTCATGGTACATCCTATATTGATTTCTGTGGTTACTTCACGCAGTTTTGCTTGTCTGTTAGCACTGACAACTCTACACCAACGACACTGTTCTCGGTCATTAAGTGAAGGCCATCAGCCAGTGTGTTGTGTGGTGAGAGGTAATGCGTAAAATTTGGTATTCTCGGCACATTCTTGACACTATGGATCTGAGAACATTGAATTGCCTAATGATTTCTGACATGGAATGTCCCAGGCATTAGCACCAATTACCATTCTGCATTCAAAGTATTAATTCCCATTGTGTGTCCATAGTCACATCGGGAACCTTTACAAATGAATCACTTGAGTACAAATGACAACTCCACCAATACACTTACCTTTTTTACCTTGTGTACACAATACTACCACTTTCTGTATATGTTCATGGTGCTATCCTTGAATGCAGCACTCAACTAATGTCTGAAATAGTGCTGGAAGGAACTGACACCATGAATCCTGCAAGACTGTCCATAAATCTGTAAGAGTAAGAGGGGGTGGAGATCTCTTCTGAACAGCACACTGCAAGACACTCCAGAATATCCTCAATAATGTTCATGTCTGGGCAGTCTGGTGGCCAGTGGTAGCGTTTAAAATGAGAAGAGCGTTTCTGGAGCCACTCTGTAGCTATTCTGGATGTGTGGGGTGTCACATTGTCCTGCTGGAATTGCCCAAGTCCGTCAGAATGCACAATGGACAGAAATGGATGCAGGTGATCAGACAGGATGCTTATGTACATGTCACCTGTTAGAGATTTATATAGACGTATCAGAGATCCCATATCACTCCAACTGCACATACCTCCACCAGCTTGAACAGTCCCCTACTGACATGCAAGGTCCATGGATTCATTAGGTTGTCCCCATACCCATACATGTCCATCTGCTCGATACAAACTGAAACAAGACTCATCCGACTAAGCAACATGTTTCCAGTCATCAACAGTCCAATGTCAGCATTGAGGGGCCCAGGCAAGGCATAAAGCTTCATGTTGTGCCATTATCAAAGGTACACAAGTGGGCCTTCGACTACAAAAACCCATATCGATGATGTTTCGTTGAATGGTTCACACGCAGACTTGTTGATGGCCCAGCACTGAAATCTGCAGTGATTTGCGGAAAAGTTGCACTTCTGTAGTGTCGAACAATTCTCTTCAGTCATCATTGGTCCCATTCTTGCAGGATCCTTTTCCAGCTGCAGCGATGTCAGAGATTAGATGTTTTACCAGATTCCTGATATTCGCAGTACACTCGTGAAATGGCCATAGAGGAAAATCCCCACTTCATTACTACCTCGGAGATGCTGTGTCCCATTGCTCATGCGCTGACTATAACACCATGTTCAAATCACTTAAATCTTGATAACCTGCCATTGTAGCAGCCGTAACTGATCTAGCAACTGCACCGAATACTTGTTGTCTTATATAGGCACTGCTTGACCGCAGCGCCGTATCTGCCTGTTTACATATCTCTGTATTTGAATATGCATGCCTATACCAGTTTCTTTGGCACTTCAGTGTATTAGTTTGTATGTCAATCACATAATTTTTGTCAGACTTAGATAGATTAATTGGGTAATGTTGTATACAATCCACATACCATGCAGGCAATGCAGGCTGCTGCCTCCTGGAGGATGTGAAGAAACACCTCACTTCACCATAACTCACTGTGCTGTTAGCATGACTAGCCTCACAGGGCTCGGGCTGTTTTTGTTGTATCTTCACACAGAGTTCACAGCATCCAGCAACAACCTCACTAATAGGCAGAGTGCGTCTCTCAGTAAAAAGAATTGTAATCTGAGCGCCAATATCTTACACCACATCACATGCCCGTTAAGAGCCACATTGGTATCCCTCTGTTGGAGGGTATTTAGGCCACTGCCATACTATGCTATGGTGGTGCACACTCTGGGCTTCATGCCAGCTGCACAGCAGCCTTATGAGCAGAGTCATTGCCCTAGCTGTGCATACCAGTTGCCAATGTTATGCAGAACTGCTGCCTGCAACTCTTAGGTGTCACGCCTCAGAACACATCATTCCAGCAGTGGACGCCATACTCGAGCCTTTGCCTCCAACATATGGTGACACCCAAGGCCCCGAAGCATCTTCATCCCACTGGAATCCATTGTCGTCGACTCACACCCCCTACATAGAGCAAAGCCCAATGTCCCAGACACATTGTTGTCCTTGAGGGCATTCTCTCATATACGATGTTGGATCCAACCATAGATCATCCTCCCCACCCTTCTGCTCTGTTGTCTACTATGACTTGTGCACTTCATCATGTAGGCACATCCCAGACCAAATCGCAGAGTGACATTTCTACTTGTACTTTATCAGTGTTGTCATTTGTCCAAGGACACTGTGTTTTGAGTTCTGTATTTTATATTGATAATAAACTGTTGTTATGGCACTTGTAAATTTCACTGGTAGTCCATAGCACCCTTCGGCCATGGATACAAAACTGACAACGAGTCTGTTTCTCACGTCTTACAAGCATTTAGTCTCAGTACCAGACTTGTCTCCCACCCTTGTCTGCCGTAAACGTCGGCATGTGTGTCTTCATGTTACTTGATGGTCTTTCTTTGCTTTTCTGACACAAAATTTGTTTTCATGCACTGTTTGTGTGAGTTTGCAGATAAAACTGACAATGAATATTGAATTTAGGCCTCATTTTTTGTCCATCATATGCAAAACTGGACACTGTGGTTTGAGCTTGGAAGTGTACACTGCACACAAAACTTTGACCTTTGCATATGTACTATTACTCGGACTGTGACAACTTTTTGTGCAACTTTCTGGACTGTGAACTTATCTGTGAACTGTGGACACTGGTCCTATTGGCTTGAATGCGAACAGCAGGTGTTTTTGTTTCTTTACAGTCACCGTGGATGAACCATTTTTGGAAGCCGCTGGTGACTCAACAGTTGGAAAGTCAGAAACATATTGAGGTTCTCTTTGCCAGGGTACTGATTCAGTGGCAGATGGCCTATTCTTTGCCATTCCCATAGTACAAAGAGAATTCAAAGTAATGGAACTCTTATGAAAAACGGCTATGACAGCATCTTGTGGTGTTTTGAGGTCCCTGGGCGTCCTCCATCACCTCAGGATCCATCAACATGAGCTCTGATGCCTGTCAATGCACTATTGTTGGCCCTGGCACCTGCAAGGATGCCTTTTCTTCTGCTGCCCAAAGTCGCTGGTGTTGACGAAACTCCATTCGTTGTGCCCACTGTGGTAGCTGCATCTGAAACTACCTGCCCTTTTACAGCTGCTTCTGGCAATGCACTAGTGTTGGACCAGGTACCGACGGAGATGCCTTCACCTCCACCAGACTCTTTTGCAACCATCTCTGTTGCTGCATGGGTATCAGATCAGGTATATGCAGAGAGGTTTTTCTCCTCCTCCATCCCCAAAACCAGCTGCCACATCCACTGCAGCTGCCTCCTGTGTTGAAAGTCCTCTTGTCAACAATTTGGTCAATGCTGGACTGTTCCAGCCAGCCCTGTCACCACTGAAACTAGCCCTTCTGCTGTTGGCCTGACAACAACTGGACTTATTGTGGCTGCTCTACGTACTACCACCTTCGGTTTTGTTGCCACTATTCCTGCCCATGCAGCCATTCCTGCACACACACTATGGGGACATCTGCCTTCCGTTCCAGGGTGCTTCTCCCTTTAGGGTGCACTGGCCACAGGTTGTTCCTTTATGTCGCTGCCCTTTGGCTTTGGGATTCGTGGAAATTTTACCACAAACTATAGGCAATGCTGGGCTCTGGTCTGTTACCTATCCAGGTGACCAGATGATCCTTCTTTCCAATGACCCTGTCTGTCCTCAGTTTTTCAGGTTTCTGGTGAGATGGCCTTTTGCCTTACCATCCCATCAGCATTATTGGTTCGAGGCCAGCCACTACTGATCAAGTGTTGCACTCGCCAGTTGCCAATTCCATTGCCGGTTCTCCATTCCCAGGTACTTCTTCCTGGCAGCAGCGCTTTCACCTCAAGCTGCCTCGAGGATGTGCATAAACAGCTCACATCAACAGAACTCAGCAAGCTGTTTACAAATCTAGCGTCGCACGGCTCAGGCTGTTTACACTGTAGCTTTACACAGCACCTGTGGCGTCCGGCGGCACCAACCTTGCCAATAGGAAGTGTGCCTATTGTGGTAGAGAGAACTGTAGTCTGGGCACCACTTTCTTATGCCACACCACTTGCCCACTCAGTGTGATGCTGGTATCCCTCCAATGGAGGGTATATAGGCCACTGCCAGACCATGCTGCAGCAGTGCACACTCCAGGCTTCATGTCAACTGCACCAGCAGCCAACTGATCGGAGTCATTGCCCTCACCACAAGCAGCTGTCATCTATGCTACGCAGGACTTCTGTCTGCCACTCCCAGGTGCCATGTCTCACTGCACATCATCCCATTGATGGACACCGTCACTGGGTCCTCACCTCTAACACTGGCCAATGCCCAGCATCCCACAAGCTTCATTGTCCCAACAACAGCCTTTATCACTGAGCCAAGTCTCTGATATCTGCCGATGCCCATCATCCCAGAAGCACAGTGATTCTTGATGCCACTCTCTCGTGCTCCTGAAGACGGTGTACTGAATCACCAAAGCTGGTAGCCATATAATGAACAATAATGAAAAAACGGCTGTAGGTGTTCCATTTTATTACATAGGTTGGATCCTTGTTTACACACTTGTGTGTACATTTGTCAATGAACACTATATTTGAGTTCTGTTCTTATAACAATAATAAACTATTGTTGTGGCACTCGTGCATTTCAGTGGTAGTTCTAGCACCCTTCGGCCACAGATACAAAAGACACAATAAATAAACAATAACTACGATGAGGAAATACTGTGGACAGCTGCCTGCACGCTTTAAATCTGCTGCTATTTCTACAGTGAGAGGGGACATGCATACTACGCCATCTACCATGAATGGATAATATGCATCGGTCACATGTAGGAATGACGTTTGCAGACAGATGTGTCATATGTGGGAGTCTAGCACGGCTCAACGAGTATTCTATAGACTGGAGACAGTGAACAGTAGTTTGTGAAAGAGGAGGTTTCGCTATACATCATTATGTAACTTGGTTTTGGGGTCAGCAAGTGAAACTCCATGTGGCAGGAACCAACGTATGAACTGTAGTTGATGAGAATAGCCGGAACATTAAGGAAGAAGCTTTTGGTTAGATAATTTTGGCTGGATGATTCACAGCATTTGGAGTTGGAACTAGACATCACGGAGACTGGTATGTGTAATGGCTGGTGCTTTCAGGGAATGTGGCACATGTCGTGTGTTCTGCGGTTACAAATTACAAGGTACTGAACTGTGATTGTACTCTGCTCTTCCTAAATGAGATAAGTGGCTTGAACTCTATTCCAAATAACAGACATTGACGGCTGTCATTAGAAGTTTGAGGTATCCATACTACCGGTAGTGACGTATTAGAGACTTGGTGTGCACTGCTACCAGTTACTTGGAGCTTTTGTTTCCTTCCTGGACACATCTTGAGACACAGAAGTTATTTATGCATAGCTGTTGTGGGTATAGCATGTTTTGGTTGGACTGTTACCAGGCCCTCCCCATTTACTGAACGCATTTGCCCTTGAGCATATTGTCAGCTATTTTTAAAACATGTGGGTGCACTGGTTACTGCAGTTGTAAGCTATCATGTTAAGGGGGTTCAACTGATAAGTTCTTGGTAGTCTAAAGATTACTGCATGATGTTAATACTACTTCATTTTGAGGTTGTCATCTAAACGTTAAACTGCTTGGCCTTTGTTAAGGATGTGTAAGGGCAGGCACTACACTATAGGGGCAGTTATTTATTTATATTTATTGATGTGGAGAGCACAGTGGAGATGTCGGAGAACAGCTGGCATTTTTAGAAGTTTCATGACCTAAAAGTTTTTACAGATTTTGATCATTGTATTTAACTACATATTTCCTTTTTTCTTATGTTAAAGTATAAACTGTTAAATCCTAGCTGATGTTACAATCAAATGAACTCATGTCAGATAACTGTGTGACAAGTGATTCCTGATTTTGCGGTTTGTTGTCCCACATAAGAGCAAATTTTAATATCCTTGACATCTGGCAATTATGCTTAGAAAATTAATTCACTGATGACAACACTGAAATTGTTCAGTTGGGCAACACAACCGATATTTGTGCAGCATCAATTCCTTGTCTATGTACCCATCACAACAATGTCATATACCAAAATCAAATATTCCCTTTGTCAGAAAAGTTCCAGGACCTTTTTTTTTCCAAACAGAAAATTGCACTTACCAGATAATGATCCTAGCTTCTATTGAAGTAGTCCCATTGGCTATTTATACACAGTTGACAATGTTTCTGGAGGTCTTGGAAAGAAGCAGAGAAATTTTCAAATGCAATGTTTGTAAGTTCATTTGTCACATCCCACTTGATGTCTGCAGTATCCTGATGATGGTTTCTTTTCAGTCATGTTTTCATTCGCAGTAAAAGAAAAAATCACAAGGCAAGAGGTCAGGCCAATATGGCTGATGTGGGATGGCAATAACAGAATGCCTGGCCATATACTCGGTAACAGATAAAGCTCTATGGGGCCTTACATTGTCATGCAGTAAGAACCAAGCCTAAGAATTCCACAAATCAGGGCAGCGATGTTGAACTCTTTGTCGCAAACATGTCAAGACTTCAGTGTAAAGAGCTTGGTTCACTGTTTGACCTGGAGGAACACACTCATGGTGAACTAATCCATTACTATCAAAGAATGCGACCAACATTGTTTTTGTGCTCAAAGGTTTGTTTGACTTGTTGCAAAGCTGGTGGTCATGGACTCTGCCATTCAGCACTTTGGCACTTCGTGTGAGGGTCATACTGGTAGCACCAACTTTTATTCCCAGCAATAATCTTTGACAGAAATGTGGGATCATGCCTGGCTCTGTCCAGTGTTCAGCAGAAATTCATCTTTCTGTTCATCTGTTAGTGTGAGAGAGACGAGTTTTGCGTTAAGTTTTCATTTCCCTAAATCTTTGCGTAAAATCTTATGACATACATCACGATTCAAATTAAGTTTTTCCCATATCGCATGCACAGTTGCATGACAGTCTTCTTGCAATAACTATGTATAAAGCCATCTAATAAATTCATTTCACCTCATAAAAGATTATTTTGCATTGTGGCCTTATCTTCAATTTTGTGTATTTCACCAGTAGTGAAGCAGAGTTTACAATGGGAATGGTTACAGAAGTTGGGACCTTGGGGCCAGAATCATGTCACAGGTTCTGACAAGGATATTGTTAACATAAGAATGTTGTCATGAGGCAATTGTGGATGATGTTTGACAATAATGGGAAGAGAGAATTTTATTTTAGTGCTCCATTTGAGACAGTCAAAGTCCTGTCAGTATAATAAACTGATGCATTCTAGGCAAGGGTGGTCAGGAGTCTCTAGGGAGGGGCATCTGAGTTGTTCAATGGTAGGAACTTCACTACTATGAAAAAGAAAGGAAGCTGCAGCTCAGAAAATTTGGTTTTGGAGAATGTCAGTAGGTTAGTCGAAGGAGATGTGGCCACTGTAGATCCTGAACAGTATTTTGTTGAGGCTTGCATCCAATCTTTAATCCACATGAGTCAACCAACAAACCAAACATCTTTTCTTTTCTAGATACCCCCTGTTACATGTCAAATGCTCCTTCCCCTATGCCTAGGTATCCATGGAAAACAAATTTGTTTCAACACCAAATCCTTCATCACATATACCAATAAACTCATCCAGGCTTCTCTCTCCTTCAACTAATTCACTGAACTAGTTCCAAAGAGCAATCTCTGGGCACTCTCCCCCAGCCCTGTATCCCTTTCCTAGCAGTGAAGCAGCTCCTCTTAAATAAGAAAGCACCCTGCCTCACTCCCCTTCCCCCACACCAGGCTTTAAACACCTCAACAGATTACTCTGCAGGGACATGACTTTCACAACTCAAGTTCAACAAACAGATGCCTAGATATCTTGCCCACAGCTATATTGTATTACCTTTCTGACCTTCACAATGTGCCGTGAGTTGGTACATTTTTGGCATGAAGTAATCTGTGCTGAACACTAGTACCACCCAGAGGCGGAGGCGAGAACTGCACTCAGCAGCAGCGGAGGCAGGGTGAGATGAACAGAAGGGACTTGCAGCAAAAGAGTTGTTAGTTGCCTGTAGGACAGACCTGAATATGACAGCCATGCAGAACTGGTGAGAGTTCTGCTGAATAATACTGCTTCCTGTGGTTTGGAAGGGAAAGTCGCCCAGCTTGTGCTCAATGATGACATTACCAATGATATAGGATTGTGGGACTGTATGAGGAACTAAGTGTGCTCAACTCAAGGATGCAGTCAGACACTGTATGGAAATGGTACACGAACACTGTTAAATAGACTTTATGTCAGGAGAGCAACCTACCATCAGTTTTCTGTTTTATGCAGAGAAGAATCCACCCTGTGTTTACATACAGTATATGGAGGGGTACTTGACTAATGGAGTGAATTAATGTGTGCTGAGCTTTGTTGCTGCAATGAGAGGGTGTGATGACTGGCATTGCACAACTGTTGTGCTCTGTAGGCATAGGAACACTACAACTTGCATAGCTCTTGCAGTTGTATCAAGATACACTGAGCTTGTTTGATGTTTCAGTTTGTAATCTGATGAGATTGCCTGCCAATGCCATGTGTAAATCTAATACAGTGCTTGCATTGCAGGAGAATGTTACAAGTACTTCTGTGTCTAAAAGGGCAAGCTACTTTGATTGCAAATACTATTGAGTCTTTTACAATAGTGTTAGATTTAGACTGTATGCTATTTGCTTACTTACATGATATTGTGGCCGGAGTTGGTACTCATGGTTATGATGACAGCAGTTATTAAAAATTTTGGGGGATTATTTAAAGTTCCTTGGAACTGTAGCCATTTTGCTATAAATGTGGGTGGTCAGTGACTGTATGACAAGACATTAATAAGATTTTCTTTGCAGATGAGCTTATTATGGGCATCTAAATGATAACTAACTTGTGTACTACCTGGTTGCGGTATACTGTATACTGACCAAGCAACACTGGAACTGAGTATGCTGTTTTGTAAATGAGCCAGCCACTGTTTGCTGGACAGAACAGAAAACATTCTGTTTGACTATCCTGTTTTTAATGTATGCAGATGATTAATAATGCTTGTAAAAATTATGGCTTACTCTTTAGGAATGTGAAATTAAATTGCATTTGTGAAATTTAATTGGTCACATGTTTTTAAATAATAAATTGTCCAAATTGTCACTCTGCACTTATTGAACTCAAAGCTTGCTCCACACCACCCAATGGTACAAAAATTGGCAGCAGAGCAGAAAAGTCTGGCAGAATTGTGCAAAGTGGCACATTTTAATACAACGTACTGCTTCTGTTGTGTTTCAGCATGGCTACTGCTGTTGTAAAGGACCTGGCCTATCTACAGAAAGATGAGCTCAGAGATGAAATACAGTGGAGAAGCATGGAACTTAGGGCTGCAAGAAAGAATTAATTCAGACATTATGTGAAAATATGAATAAACCGGTTACCATTAAGTTTGGAGACCAAAAGGTAAGTTCTGCTGTCACTTTTATTCACATGGCACTAGTGATATGTTAGATAACAGAAATTGTTTCAAGTATCGAATCCCACTAGTAGTCAGATATGGTAATTGCAGGTGTGGATGAATCATTATAAAGGTAGATTGAATGACTTAGTGTGTGCGGGGGTTGGTGACTTTCATGAGTCGCAATTAAACAGTTTACAAATTACAAAATGGTTAAATTCCTATTTAGCTAAGAAAATACAGAATGATGACAACATTAATAGCAATAGTGATAGTAATATTCATATGCAAGCAGGTCAGATAACAAAAGTGATCAGGAAATTACTGAGAGGCGGCTTCGGCAGAGGAAACAGAGAGATGTAATGGGAGGTGGGGTGTTGGATATGCATCAGAGAGAAGTGGGTTATATGTATGCTAAACTATCCATCTCTTAGAAGTATATATAAATAGATGTAAAGCTCTGTCAGTGGATTCAGTAGAAGTAGTGCAATTTTTGGAAGTAGTATCACATTTACAAGTTCAAATAAAAGGAATGGGCTTAGCGGAGCATAAACATGTTACAAATATTGAGAAGTACAGTAAGGAGACCGTTAGTGGAATGGTTCATACAAGTAGTAGAGCATAAAAAGGGCATTGTTGAGTTTCAATGGACGATTTGTAAGAGCAGAATACCACCCAGGGCACTCACCATTTAGAAGGGAACAGTGCTGGTCAGAAAGCATTAGAAGTTACGTTCACAAAATATGAAAAATGTCTAGAATATTATGGTTATCATACATGGGGTTACACATTGTGCACCATAATTAGGTGTGTTGAACCATAGGGACAGACACAAAGCCACCTTTTGTCAATGACCTGTAGTTTTGACGAATTGAATATGGTTTTACAGTACATACAGGTAATACAATAAGTGGAAGAATGGTGTGGCGAACAAAACACAGTGTGCAGTCAGAGCAGCCATATTGCTCAGAACTGTGAATGTATGAAGAGGCAACGGCAGTCGGAATTTAAATAACAATGGGGGACAGCCACACAATGCTGATGTTGTGGAAAGGAAGGGCACTTTCAACAAAATTGTACAAGCAACAAAATTCTGTAAAAGAAGGATTTATCAAGGTGTGGAAACCCTATAATAAAAGACAAAACATGAGGGCATCTCCTGCAACCTTGAATTCAAGTAATTACCCCTAGAGATGCAAGTAAGTTACACTTTATTTGTATTCTGATTAATGAGGAACCCGTTCATGCATTATTAGATTCAAGAATGTGACTGCTCAGCAATGGAACATGCAACACTAGGCCCATTATAAATGGCCTAACATTACAGAGGGACAGGAGAAATATATGGCTGCGAACAATACCACGATAGGAGTGATCGGAGAAGATTTTGCTAAAATCAGAGTGGAAGTATGAGGTAAAAATAATATCAAGCTTGGTTATCCCATGTATACCGGGATCTGATTATATTGTGAAGGTAGGGTTGATTTTGGATTGGGCAGGAAAAAGATTTTACTTTAAATTAAAACATGACAATGTATTTATAAGGGCGAACCTAACATAATATGTACGAATAACAGGTAACAAGTAGCTCAAATTGACAGCTCAGCAATGTAGTCATGGTCCATTAAGTGATCCTGGCAAGGAAGACAAGCAACAAATTAAGACTATTTGCCAGAAGTTTAGGGATGTATGGACTTCTGAGGTGGGGAGGAGCTCATTAGTGGAATACATGATATAATTTATGATACATGATATAATTCTTCCCACCATGGATCTTGCCGTTCGTGGGGAGGCTTGCGTGCCTCAGCGATACAGATAGCCGTACCGTACGTGCAACCACAAAGGAGGGGTATCTGTTGAGAGGCCAGACAAACGCGTGGTTACTGAAGAGGGGCAGCAGCCTTTTCAGTAGTTGCAGGGGCAACAGTCTGGATGATTGACTGATCTGGCCTTGTAACACTAACCAAAACAGCCTTGCTGTGCTGGTACTGCGAACGGCTGAAAGCAAGGGGAAACTACGGCCGTAATTTTTTTCGAGGCATGCAGCTTTACTGTATGGTTGAATGATGATGGCGTCCTCTTGAGTAAAACATTCCCGAGGTAAAATAGTCCCCCATTCGGATCTCCAGGCGGGGACTACTCAAGAGGATGCCGTTATCAGGTGAAAGAAAACTGGTGTTCTACAGATCGGAGCGTGGAATGTCAGATCCCTTAACCGGGCAGGTAGGTTAGAAAATTTAAAAAGGGAAATGGATAGGTTAAAGTTAGATATAGTGGGAATTAGTGAAGTTCGGTGGCAGGAGGAACAAGAATTCTGGTCAGGTGACTACAGGGTTATAAACACAAAATCAAATAGGGGTAATGCAGGAGTAGGTTTAATAATGAATAGGAAAATAGGAATGCGGGTAAGCTACTACAAACAGCATAGTGAACGCATTATTGTGGCCAAGATAGATACGAAGCCCACGCCTACCACAGTAGTCAAGTTTATATGCCTACTAGCTCTGCAGATGACGAAGAAATTGAAGAAATGTATGATGAAATAAAAGAAATTATTCAGATAGTGAAGGGAGATGAAAATTTAATAGTCATGGGTGACTGGAATTCGTCAGTAGGAAAAGGGAGAGAAGGAAACATAGTAGGTGAATATGGATTGGGGGTAAGAAACGAAAGAGGAAGCTGCCTGGTGGAATTTTGCACAGAGCACAACCTAATCATAGCTAACACTTGGTTCAAGAATCATAAAAGAAGATTGTATACATGGAAGAAGCCTGGAGATACTGATAGGTTTCAGATAGATTATATAATTGTAAGACAGAGATTTAGGACCAGGTTTTAAATTGTAAGACATTTCCAGGGGCAGACGTGGACTCTAGACCACAATCTATTGGTTATGAACTGTAGATTAAAACTGAAGAAACTGCAAAAAGGTGGGAATATAAGGAGATGGGACCTGGATAAACTGACTAAACTAGAGGTTGTACAGAGTTTCAGGGAGAGCGTAAGGGAACAATTGGCAAGAATGGGGGAAAGAGATACAGTAGAAGAAGAATGGGTAGCTTTGAGGGATGAAGTGGTGAAGGCAGCAGACGATCAAGTAGATAAAAAGACGAGGGCTAGTAGAAATCCTTGGGTAACAGAAGAAATATTGAATTTAATTGATGAAAGGAGAAAATATAAAAATGCGGTAAATAAAGCAGGCAAAAAGGAATACAAACGCCTCAAAAATGAGATCGACAGGAAGTGCAAAATGGCTAAGCAGGCATGGCTAGAGGACAAATGTAAGGATGTAGAGGCTTATCTCACTAGGGGTAAGATAGATACTGCCTACAGGAAAATTAAAGAGACCTTTGGAGAAAAGAGAACCACTTGTATGAATATCAAGAGCATAGATGGAAACCCAGTTCTAAGCAAAGAAGGGAAAGCAGACAGGTGGAAGGAGTATATAGAGGGTCTATACAAGGGCGATGTACTTGAGGACAATATTATGGAAATGGAAGAGGATGTAGATGATGATGAAATGGGAGATACGATACTGCGTGAAGAGATTGACAGAGCACTGAAAGACCTGAGTGGAAACAAGGCCCCAGGAGTAGACAACATTCCATTGGAACTACTGACGGCCTTGGGAGAGCCAGTCCTGACAAAACTCTACCATCTGGTGAGCAAGATGTATGAAACAGGCGAAATACCCTCAGACTTCAAGAAGAATATAATAATTCCAATCCCAAAGAAAGCAGGTGTTGACAGATGTGAAAATTACTGAACTATCAGTTTAATAAGTCACGGCTGCAAAATACTAACACGAATTCTATACAGACGAATGGAAAAACTGGTAGAAGCCGACCTCGGGGAAGATCAGTTTGGATTCCGTAGAAATATCGGAACACGTGAGGCAATACTGACCCTACGACTTATCTTAGAAGCTAGATTAAGAAAAGGCAAACCTATGTTCCTAGCATTTGTAGACTTAGAGAAAGCTTTTGACAATGTTGACTGGAATACTCTCTTTCAAATTCTGAAGGTGGCAGGGGTAAAATACAGGGAGCGAAAATCTATTTACAATTTGTACAGAAACCAGATGGCAGTTATAAGAGTCGAGGGGCACGAAAGGGAAGCAGTGATTGGGAAGGGAGTGAGACAGGGTTGTAGCCTATCCCCGATGTTATTCAATCTCTATATTGAGCAAGCAGTGAAGGAAACAAAAGAAAAATTGGGAGTAGGTATTAAAATCCATGGAGAAGAAATAAAAACTTTGAGGTTCGCCGATGACATTGTAATTCTGTCAGACACAGCAAAGGACTTGGAAGGGCAATTGAACGGAATGGATAGTGTCTTGAAAGGAGGATATAAGATGAACATCAACAAAAGCAAAACAAGAATAATGGAATGTAGTCGAATTAAGTCGGGTGATGCTGAGCGAATTACATTAGGAAATGAGACACTTAAAGTAGTAAAGGAGTTTTGCTATTTGGGGAGCAAAATAACTGATGATGGTCGAAGTAGAGAGGATATAAAATGTAGACTGGCAATGGCAAGGAAAGCATTTCTGAAGAAGAGAAATTTGTTAACACCGAGTATAGATTTAAGTTTCAGGAAGTCGTTTCTGAAAGTATTTGTATGCAGTGTAGCCATGTATGGAAGTGAAACATGGACGATAAATAATTTGGACAAGAAGAGAATAGAAGCTTTCGAAATGTGGTGCTACAGAAGAATGATGAAGATTAGATGGGTAGGTCACATAACTAATGAGGAAGTATTGAATAGGATTGGGGAGAAGAGAAGTTTGTGGCACAACTTGACTAGAAGAAGGGATCGGTTGGTAGGACATGTTCTGAGGCTTCAAGGGATCACCAGTTTAGTATTGGAGGGCAGTGTGGAGGGTAAAAATCGTAGAGGGAGACCAAGAGATGAATACACTAAGCAGATTCAGAAGGATGTAGGTTGCAGTAGGTACTGGGAGATGAAGAAGCTTGCACAGGATAGAGTAGCATGGAGAGCTGCATCAAACCAGTCTCAGGACTGAAGACCACAACAACAACAACATGATATAATTTACAGATAATATTCTGGTGTGCAAGCTACGTTATCGACTCACCCCCTGGGATAAAAATTCTGCAAGAACTAATAGAGGACATGTTACATAAAAAGGATAATATGTCCATCGGGACGTCTCAACATGTGGCACCTATTTTCACTGTAACAAAATCCAGTGGGGAGCACGGACCAGTATTAGATTACAGAGAGTTAAACAAAAAGATCATTCTATGGTTGGTGCCTCTATCTCATTTAAATTTAAGTTTTGAGTGATTCAAGGAAGCAAAGATCTTCCCTACCCTTGAACTACACGAAGATTATAATCGGATACCCTTGGCCAAAAAATCTAGGTCACTAGCAACATTTACTTCAGACTGGAATATTTATGAATTTAATAGTGTTCCTTTGAGTTTATTTTGCAGTTTATAGATCAAATATTTTCTGATATTATGTGTGTGTACATGTATAATTAATATAATAGAAGGAAACATTCCACGTGGGAAAAATTATATATAAAAACAAAGATGAGGTGACTTACCAAACGAAAGCGCTGGCAGGTCGATAGACACACAAACAAACACAAACATACACACAAAATTCAAGCTTTCGCAACAAACTGTTGCCTCATCAGGAAAGAGGGAAATATGTCTGCTTGTGTCTGTATGTGTGGATGGATATGTGCGTGTGTGCGAGTGTATACCTGTCCTTTTTTCCCCCTAAGGTAAGTCTTTCCGCTCCCGGGATTGGAATGACTCCTTACCCTCTCCCTTAAAACCCACTTCCTTTCGTCTTCCCCTCTCCTTCCCTCTTTCCTGATGAGGCAACAGTTTGTTGCGAAAGCTTGAATTTTGTGTGTATGTTTGTGTTTGTTTGTGTGTCTATCGACCTGCCAGTGCTTTCGTTCGGTAAGTCACCTCATCTTTGTTTTTATATACATGTATAATTATTTGGATGACCTCATAATTTACAGCAAGAATATGGACAAACATTGTTGACATTAGCCAAAGTGTTCATGTGTCTTAGAAAGGCAGAACTTATGGTTAATCTGGAGAAAATAATGTAACCTGTGCTGCAATACAGTTTTTAGGTCATGTGGTAGCACTGGAAGAAGTGATAATTGGCCTGGGGAGGGTAGAACCAAACAGCAAAGTAATAACCAAATTCATAAGAAAGGTGGATTTCTTTAGGAGATTCAATCGCAGATTTGCACAAGGAGCCGCCCACTCAGTGAATTGAGGAAAATGAACAAAAGCACAACAAGAAGCCTTCAAGGCCTTAAAACATGTGCCAAGCACAGCTCACATGTTGGCAATGCCTGATTTCACCAAACAATTTGTACTGCAGACAGAAGCTTCCATGCTGGCGGTAAGGGCAGTGATGTTACAAGAAAGGGAGGAATGATGATAACCTATAGTGCATGCATTGAGAACTCTCAATGAATTGAGGAAGAAATGTCCATTGTATGAAATTGAACCATTAGCAGTTCTCTTTGGCTTAGAAAAGTTCAGATTTTATTTGGAGCACACACACTTCCACTTAAAGATTGATGATAAAGCATTGGATTGAGTACTGGGGAAGCTACGAAAAACTGGGCACATTCCCAAATGGGCTATGACGATATTAGCCTTTAATTTTGAGGTAGCTAACATAATGGGAAACGATAATGTAAATGCCGATACCTTGAGTAACATATTCGAAACTGACTTGGGGGAACTGGAACAACTGCCACACACCATTAACGTAATTCTCATGGATAAACCACAACTATTCAAAGGAGAATATTAGGATAACGATAGCTACATTTATGATATCACAGAAAGACTACAAAAGGGAGAAAATATTACACCATAATGAATGAAACAGTGAATGTTGTGTTGTACTGCACACTATAACAAGAAGGCCAATACAGGAGTCCTACATGAATTAGTACCACACAAACTCCACGAGCCCCAGTAGGATGCCACTTAAGAATATTTAAGACTAAAAATAAAATCCATAACTTTGTATGCTGCAATACAGACACCAACATTAAGACCAGAATTTCAGTGTGTAGGACACATGCAGAAAGTAAGCCAGCCCAGAACAATAAAATAGGTTGCTACCATCTAAACCTGCTGAAAATGTGTTTGATAAGCTTTATGTTGATTTTGTAGAACTTTTACATAAATCTAAGGAAGGGAATTGTTACGTCTTGGTTTGAGTAGACACACTTTCAATTCCTTGTGGTTCTTGTCCCTGAGGACAGTTAGCACCAAATCAGTTATATACACACTGAAGAAAATATTTGCCACATGCGGTCCTACATAACACTAGTTATGGACAATGACTCATGTTTTGCTTCGAAAGAATTTAAATACAAATTTTTGTATAAACCTAGGCACGGTGCAACAACTCCGTACTACCCAAACACCTCATATGTGGAAAGGGTTGATAAAACTTGCATTCAGCATTAAAAGCTTGCAACAGCAAAGATCAGTATGGTTGGGACCAATATCTACCATGGCTCTTGCTGACCTTCAACACTGTGGAACGTGGGAGTCACTGGGCCATCCTCGCAGAGTTGTTCCTAGGGTACAGGGCTACAACACCACTGAGTAACTTGTGGTCTATGTTGCCAGAGAAGATAACACCCCACCAAATGGTTACTCAATGGAGAAGGGCAAGGAACAACATCCACAAAGTGCAGCAACAAGAGAGGCAAAACTGTAACAGGACTCAACAGTCAAACCCCTACCAACTAGGTGACCAGTAATGGAACAAAATTTGGAACTAAGAAGCTATGACTTCCTTATACAGAACTATGGCAGATAGTAGGGATCTTAAAACTATGGTGACCCTCTTGCTATTTAATCCTCAGAAAAGGAAAAATATTTGGAGCTCATCACTCCCAAGGTAAGTGGATGACCAAAGCCATGGATGAGTAATAACATGTAGTATATGATCATTCAGAGGGCGCAGACCCATCATCTGGTTTTCTGGCATGATGGAAAATGTCGGGATGATCAATAAAGAATCAAAGGAAATTGAGAAGGTACAAGAAATTGAGGACATGTGAAATGGACATTTTGAAGAGTTACTAAGTCCCAACGGAAATATTGATGAGGGAAACGAGAAGCCAGGGAATGTAGAGGATAATGAGATGGACCCAAGCTGTAAAGAAGCAATAAAGACCATGAAAGGAGAAGTACGTGGACCATATGTAGTGAGACCAGTGACATTGCTGGAGTGCAGTGGCTCTATTAGGTCATGAGAACATAATGGAACCAAAGGAGGACACCTGATGACTGGAAAAATGAAATTATAGTGTCAATTTTTAAGAAGCGCTGCAACAAACTACATGAAATTTATAGGAGAGTTACTTTCATGTGTCATGCTGCCGGTATTTAAGAAGATTCTGGAAAAAGAGAGTAAGGAAAAGTTGCAGGAGGAGGGGAGAGAGGAACAATAAGACTCCAACAAGAAAAATCTGCAGTGGATCTAATTTGTAGTGTAAGGCAGCTACAAGAGATAAACTAAGAATATGGCAAAAGTTTAGTAATAGTGTTCCTAGACACTGAGTAGGCACACGATAATGTGAAAAGAAGCAAGATATGGAAATCACTTCAGAAAACAGGAATTTGAGGCCCAACTATGGAAAGAATAAAGGAAATGCATCAAGGAAGTGTGAGATGTGTAAAAGTAGGAGGAGAGAACATCGAATGGTTTGAACATAAAAACAGACTGAAGCAAGGGGGTGCACTATCCACTCTTCTACTTTTCATCACCATTATGGATGGGATAATGAGAGGCCTGGTAGTGTGATTAGGAGATGAAAATATGAAAAAATGGCACTTGCAGATGACTTACACACTAAGTGATCAAAAGTATCTGAACCCCTCCAAAAAAATACTTTATCATATTAGGTACATTGTGCTGCCACCTACTGCTAGGTACTCCATTAGCGACCTCAGTAGTCATTAGGCAGCGTGCGAGAGTGCTCTGCGGAACTCATGAACCTCGAATGTGGTCAGGTGATTGGGTGTCACTTGTGTTATACGTCTGTAAGTGAGATTTCCACAATCTTAAACATCCCTAGGTCTACTGTTTCCAATGTGACAGTGAAGTGGAAACATAAAGAGACACATACAGCACAAAAGTGTACACACACCGACCTCGTCTGTTGACTGACAAGAGACCGCAGGCAATTGATGGAGGTCGTAATGTGTCATAGGCAGACATCTTTCCAGACCATCACACAGGAATTCCAAACTGCATCAGGATCCACTGCAAGTACTATGACAGTTACGTGGGAGGTGAGAAAACTTGTATTTCATGGTCGACCGGTTGCTCATAAGCCACACATCATGACAGTAAATGCCAAACCATGCCTTGCTTGGTGTAAAGAGCATAATCATTGGATGACTGAACAGTGGAAAAACATGTGGAGTGACGAACCACGGTACACAATGTGGCGATCCAATGGCAGGTGTGGGAATGGCGAATGCCCAGTGAATGTCATCTGCTAGTGTGTGTAGTACCAACAGTAAAATTCAGAGGTGATAGTGTTATAAAGTGGTCGTGTTTTTCATGGAGGGGGCTTGCACTCCTTGTTGTTTTGAGTGGCACTATCACAGCACAGGCCTACACTTATGTTTTAAGCACCTTCTTGCTTCCCACTGTTGAAGGGCAATTCCGGGATGGCTACTGCATTTTTCAACACGATTGAGCACCTGTTCATAATGCATGGCCTGTGGTGGATTGGTTGTACGACAACACCTTTGGGATGTTTTGGAACACTGACTTCGGGCCAGGCTTCACCGACTGACATCAATACCTCTCCTCAGTGCAGCACTCTGTGAAGAATGGGCTGCCATTCCCCAAGAAACCTTCCAGCACCTGACTTAACGTATGTTTGCGAGAGTGGAAGCTCTCATCAAGGATAAGGGCAGGCCAACACCACATTGAATTCCAAAATTTCCGATGGAGGGCACCACGAACTTTTAAGTTATTTTCAGCCAGGTGTCCAGATACTTTTCATCACATAATGTAGGTGTGGGGATATGGAGAAGCAAAGGTATGAGAAACATTACATGTATGGGAGGAAGTGGTGGGACATTATGGATTGAAATTTAATGCAAAGAAGTGTAAAGTGATTGTGACAATATGTAATATGGGGACAGCAGCAGTGAATTTAAGTATTAGAGGGCAAGTATTAAAGAAAGTGGGAAACTTCAGGTACCTGGGAAGCATAATAGAAGACAAGGATGCAAATAAAAGGAAACGGCAAGCCTGTGGTTTTCGATAGAATGTAAGAAGCCTGGTCTGAGAAAGATGTACCATCAAAAAGTTAGCAAATGTTGTACTGAGTGTGTTACACCCCAACACTCATAGGAATTACTAGAAAGGATAGAATAAGGAATGAGTCCGTGAAGGAAATAGTGAAAGAGAATCCCATACAGGAGACTACAGAAAAGATTAAGATGGTGTGGGCATGTTAAAAGAATGGGAGTTGGCAGGATACTGTGACAGTCCCTTGACGTGAAAATAGGAGGCAAGAGACTGAGAAGAAGACCGAGAGACATATAGACCGTTAGAGTGAAGGACTGAGTGACGAAGAGAGGAGAAGACTGGGACAGGGTGGAGAGAGAAACATGGAGGACAGAAAGACATATTCTACACAAACAGACCCAACCCGGACTTGGATGTTTCAGAAGAAGATGAAGATGATGATTATGATGATGACGATGATGTTTATGATGATGATGTATCAATATTTATTTCTCACTTTGCCACTCATTTTGTCGTAGATCAAATGAGTGTGAATTTAATGTATTTATGAATGGAAATATACTTTTGATGGAAAACACAGTCAGCAAGGCAGGCAGTAGAAAGAAGGAACGGTGAAAAGACGTATCACCCTAAACATCTGCTGAAAAATAAAATTTGCACCTAGATACTGAAGAGAAGGACAAACTGTTTCTACAGTAAATAGAAATCAATATGAGGATAAGGCAAAACTTCCTTTGTGTAAAATAAGCTCATTTTAAATTAATTCCGTCTTTTCACTAACCAATTTTCCTTTTCATTCAGCGCAGATTTTCTTCCAAAGTATGTACTTCTGAGTGCTCCTTTTGGTCTCATTCTCATTTCACCTTTATTTCTATATCAAGTTTTAATTTTCAAAAATTTGCTGCTTAAATTACAATTCAGATTTACCTCTTCTGTGTGAAACAGAACAAAGCTAACTCCTTTAATTGGTTCATCATCACTCGTGACTGAACCAGAGACATCATATCCCGCTACAACAAGACTTCTGTCACCAACATCTGCATTTCCCTTGGTAACTTGAACTTGTACAATGTCTTGCACCATTTTCCATTTTGGGTGTGAGGCCTTTATAATGTACTGGCCTGGAAGAACTGGAGTAAACTGGAAACTACCATCATCACCTGTGCTCGTTTCATACAAATGAGGAGCAGCAGACTGTCCCTCGAGTGAAAGTGCAACTTTCACTCCCTTGGGACCTTGGCGAGCACCTGCACTGACAACCTGAAATTAAAACCAAGTCAAAATACAAATTAAATTAAATATTTACACTAATAACAGTCAAAAATAATGTGGTCTGATTTCCAACTGTTTTGCAAATAATAAATAGCATACCTTGCCTGATATTGCAAACCCTTTAAATATAAAATTGATATCTTGCCCTTTGCTGCATGCATCTGTTGTTCCATCCACATTCAATGAAACTACTTCTGGTTCAAATGTCCAACCTGCTGGTGGATGTATCTGAAAAAGTTTCTGTTAGTAGCAGCAATTATTCACTGATAAAAATAGTAAACTGAAGAAAGATAGTTCATTACTTTAAGGACATATTCTCCTTTGTCATACAGTGGTAGGAAATAATAACCATTATTTGGTGCACAATCTGTCTGATCTTTCAGACTTCCCTGTTTTGTGTACCTGAAAAGAAAAGAAACGAAGTGTATTTGAAGTTATTACACACAACACTGTCATACGATTAATGTACCAAGCAGACTCTAATTTGGCACAAAATAATCACTGTTTTACACTTCTAGGTTTTGGCTGATAATTGCTTGATGCATCAAATAAAACATAAAATGATAATAAAGTAATTTCTGAAAGAGAAAAGAAAAATGTGTGTTTTAACCCAATATGGAACAATAAATCACATTTAAATAATGCAACAAACATCAGTTTTCTTTGTATTCAAGATAAGCAGGAAATATGAAACAAAAACTAATTTAGAAATGTACTTTTTTACTGGAAGACATCTGTACTGCCTTGTTTCACAGTTATATCTGATTGTGTAAGTGAAATACACGATTCAGAAATTTCAATAAGCTTGTAAAGCTGAGAATAATGTCATTCAGGAGCCTTAGAAATGAACAAAAGTAATTCCAGTCAACATAATCAGAAAAAATTACTACACCTTAGTGAGGATAGACAGGGCAGGAAGATGTACCCTCACTCATGACTTGCGCAATTTCAGAGATCACGTGTCCATACAGTTCACAGGCCCACCTATTGCGGCCACCTGCGTCAGTCCCCTGGTGTGCTCTGGTGATCCATCAAAGAAACAGTATTGTTTAAGTGAGTGCTAGGCCTATTCTGTAACCTGTATTATTGTTGTCCATTCAGTGTGTTCAGTGCTACATGCAACCGGACTTCATTGTATCCTATGTTGATTCAATACAGCACTATGTTCCATAAATCATGTTTTTACTGCTATAACAAACTTGGTGACGAGTGTGGGTTAGGTTTTCTCTGCTTGTTAGTGTCAGTGCTAAGTCAGCTGACAAACGTATCATTGGATGAAATACTCCAATGCCTCACTGCCCAGCAGCAAGCATTTGCGGAACAACAGCAAGCTCTCACCACCGCTCTCCATCAGGTGGCATCTGTGTGTTCGCGACAGGTTACTCTTCCATCAGTGCAACCATTGCCCTTTCTAGCAAATGATGAATTGGCTGAAGACTGAGACTCCAATAAGACACAGTTACGCCAACATTTCTAGGTTTTTTTGCATGGGGAATGCAGACCTGTGTGAGGCTTTCTTTCTTTCCTGGCTTTTGTCGCGCATGTGTCAGTTGTTGGGCCTACTTTCACTTTTGCGAGAACTAGCCAGCTTATCATTTGATGAAATGTGTGAGCTTCTCTCAACCTGTTACTGTGACAGAAGGCATATCACTGCAATGAGTGTAGAGTTTTACTATTGTCAGAAACAACCAAATCAATCTAGCCTGGGCTACAGAATTACACGGGTTGAACTGTCATTGTAAATTTGTCACTAATAGCCATCACGAATCCTACACTTATCACATGGTGCATGATATTACTCATCTCACCCTGGATAAAGAAATTCGAGAAACAGCACTTCAATGTGAGAATCCGACGCTTACGGATGTGCTCAATATAGTACAGTCCTTTGTAGTGTCACAAGCTGCAGATGATCAGACTGTTGCGTGGGGGGAGGTATCGGATGTTGTTCAGTCAACCCACGTTAGGCAAGCTACAAGTATTCAGGATGACGGGGTAGCCTTTACTGCAGTATGACCTAAGATGGACACAGCAGAATAGGCTGCATCACAACAGCAGCTTCATGCCCCTCTTCTGTCTTGCCTGTACTGCTTTGTCGAACAGGAACATGCTACATGCCCTAAACATTGGGCTGTTTACAACAAGTGTTGAAAGAAAGACTGCACTGCATCAGTGTGTAACTCAGACCAGTTTCGGTTATATGTGTTTAATGCTTTTGGTTTCTACATTGCCATAGGGGTAAATTTTGCGTCAGATCAAGTTCCACATCAGCAACTGGAGTCCCTCTGCTCTGAGTTTCTGTCACAGTTTTGCCCTGGGCTCAGCTCTGCTATCGGTTTTCAGCCCACATTACCATGAAAGAGCTCGCCTGCCCTTGTTTTTTCTGGTTGGGTAGGTGCCTATCGCATTGCGCTACGCTGTCAACGTCAAATTAGACCATTAACGTTGCTCAATGTCATTCAATCAATTTCTTCCAGTGAATGGGCTACACCACTAGTCATCTTTACGAAGCCAATGGCTAAGCTTTGCCGTTGCGGCGACTTCAGTGTCATGATTAATGCACAGTCCGTGATAGATACATACCCTTTGCCCCACCCTGACGAGTTACTCGCAAAATTATTAGGCATCCAGTAGTTTTCCAAGATTGATTTTTTGGAAGCGTACCTTCACTAGGTGCCTCTTAATTATCAATACAGCTTTCAGCCTATACCAATATCAAGGCTTGGATTCTGGTGCCACTAGCATGCCTGCAATTTTTTTAATATTTTTAGAACAGTTGACAGCCTCTTTACCCAGCTGCATCAATTACCTCAACAATATTGTTGTTTCAGGTTCTTCCACCTTAGCAATCACCAACAGTTGTTTTGTATTGCAGTTTGTGGGTTTCAAGTGCAATCTTGTCAAATTCCAATTTTCCAGCCATCAGTTGAATACCTAGGTTTTGAGGTTTCTTGCACAAGGGTAAAACCAATGTGTCACGGCTTTGCCACTGCCGAACTCCATTAAGGAACTGCATGCATTTCTAGATAAAGTTGCGTATTACCAAATGTTTTTACAGGATGCGCCCACCGTTGCTCAGGAGAGGGCATGCACTTTTACGTAAAAATTTGTCTTTTTTCTGGTCCCCAGCTTGTAACCAATCATTCATTTTGCTTAAATATAAGTTTCAATCTGCCCCGTGTCAAGCCACTTTTCAGCCGGGTCAGTATCTCGTGTTAGCTACAGATGCCTCTCAGTATGGTCTTGGCACAATGTTGGTGTAAACATATGTAGATGGGTCTGGATGACCCACTGCTTATGCTTCTAAGCATTGGTATTGTCAATTTGAAAAGGAGGCTTTAGCAATTGTGTTTTCCCTTAAGAAATTTCACATCATCTTATATAATTCAAAGTGCCATTTAATCATGGATCACAAGCCATTGATTGCTCTTCTTAAGCCTTCAGCTTGCACGCCAGAAAAGGCAGTGCACCATTTGCAGCAGTGGACACTCTACCTCTCCAGTTTCCATTATCAGATCCATTACTGGCCGACAGCACAGCGTGCCAATGCCAATGCCTTATCTTACATTCTGATTGGGCTGGACCCAGCATTTGATCAGGGTGAGTTGTTTTGTTTCTGTTTACATACTGAGAACTAGAACGTAGTCAATGGTTTTCCCATCACAAGTGCCATGATAGCATCGCCCTACACCATGGATCATATACTTAGTCCTGTCCTCTCTTTAGTGCATCATGGGTGACTGGAAAAACCCCTGGGCCATGCCTTGGATCCTTGGAAAATTGCTTCTCCCTCCAGCATCACCTTTCTGTATTTGATGGGGTTCTTTTGTTAGCTACATAGGATGCTGCTCCCCCGATTATGATTACCACTTCATTAAGCCGTAATGTACTGCAGCTTCTGCATGTCAGTCATTGGGGGACCTCTCGCACCAAAGCTTTGGTCTGCCAGCATGTGTATTGGTTGGCATAGAAAGGGACATTATGCAGCTTAATGCTGCTTGCACTCACTGTGTTCAGCAGCAGACAGCTCCATGGGTGTCTTCTTCAGCCTGGCTGATGCTGCTGTGCACATGGGAGCACATACATGTTGAATTTGCTGGGCTCTTTCTAAACCAATATCAGGTTATTCTAGTGGATGCCTATTCCAAGTTTCCCTATGCAGCACGTTATCTGTCCACATCCATATTAGCTACTATTTTAGCCTTGTCTAAGGTTTTTGCAATTGAGGGACTTCCATATAACGTGATTACCGATAATGGGTACCAGTTTGTCAGGCTAGTGGTGTTCGCCATCTCACAGCTCCACCTTTCAACGTCAATCTAATGGTGAGGTTGAACGCATGGTTCGTATGTTTAAAATTCAGATGTGAATTATGTATCTGACAGGTCCCCTAAAGTTGCTTTAGACTATTTTTTGAGTTCATACCATTTCCGAGGACAAGAGCGTGGCTGAGCTGTTATGTGGATGCCAACCATGGACCCTCCTTCACCTGCTGTATCCGACACCACATCCACAGACATTGGTGGCTCTGCGACGGCTCTGGCAGGGCGTAGCTGTCTGGGCTTGTGATTTTGGCCTCTGGGCGAACTAAGTTCCTGTCACCATCAAGAGCCACCGGGGTTGACACCTGTGTGATGCATGCACTCCTAATGGGCGGATGTCCTGTCACTTCTACCAGCTGGGGTCACACACATGGGGGGGGGGGGGGGACACATCTGTTCTGGAGCACTCATTGCTCCCCTGCCCTGCATCCTGTTCCTGTACTGCAGATGGTCCGGTTCATGCCTCAGCAGGGGTCACTGCCTGGCAGATCGCTGTCGGGGTCTCTGCCCCTGATGCTGCTGCAGCCACAGCCAACTCCGTTGCTCGGTCCTATGTGGCCACTATCTCCAATGCCCCTGCTGACCTTAATGAGGATGTCACTGTGGAGATTCCATCTCCAGTTCTGCCCTATGGCCTCTCACGAAAGGTGGGATAGTGCACCAAAACACCCCCTCATCACTTACCCCTACTCACCGGTGTGTGCAAGCCACATACTGCAGCCGCCATCGTCGGGCGATGAAATGGACATCAGTGCCGTCATTGGTGTTTAGTGTGACTAAAAATCTCAGTGCATTGTGCAATCAGTGCTTTTTTTTCATGGTACCAGTGCTTTTTTCAGTACCGTTTTTTTTTTTTTTCAATACTAGTGATTTCTTTCAGTACTACTGCATTTTTTCTGTACCCTGCATTTTTCTGTGCCTAGTGTTTTTAAGTACGTATGTGGCTTTCTCACCAATTGTATGGGAGTAGTTATGTAGCTTCACGATTTCAGAGAGTGCATGTCAATACAGTTCACATGTCGCTTATAGAGGCCATCGGTGTTTGTCCCCTGGTGGGCTGCGGTTAGCCGCCAAAGAAACAGTATCATTTAAGCAATCACAAATGAGTGCTTGTCCTATTCTGTAACCTGTATTACTGTTGTTCTTTCAGTGTGTTCAGTGCTACGCACAACCTGTACTTCTCTGTATCTTACGTTGACTCTATAAAGTACTGTGTTCCGTAAATCAGATTTGTTCTTGCTACGACACAGGACATCCACACTCTTTGGGAAGACTGCTTTCATGTTGAATGGAGTTTTTGTGAAAGTGTTACATGTGACTGTGGTGTGGAGAACAGTCAACAAAATATATTTTGGAGAACTGATCACTTAATGCATTTAAAACTTGTCTGGATGCCTTGCATGTAGTGACACTGAGTTCTGCTGTCTGGCAGTCAAATTTAAACAATAATTTGTGATTAATTATGTACCTATTAGTGTATGTTCAGAAAGGCTATAAGATGAAATTAATAATAATAATAACTCAAATACATGTGTCAATACACGTATGGTAATTATTCTAATAGATTGCTTTATGGGGAACAAATATGGGTGGGCCACTAATCAATCTGCACCATACACAGTGTGGTGAATCACAGCCTGCTACCATTTGGATCAAATGTTAGAAAGACGATGATCCATGATCTGTTATGAACACCTGTTGAAAAGATTATACGATGTAACTTTTCAAAAGGCTTCATTCAGCATGTTTTAATCTGAGAATCATTTGAAAAGTTTGCACCAGAAAAGATGTTTGATTGATATTTATTTTCAGTGCTTCTGATCTGTTGTAGCTTGTGGAGTAGTATTCTCTTGAAAAACTTATGCTAATTTAAAGAAATTTTTGCATTACAGAAAAGAGCTACTTGAATCATGTCTCACAGTGCTACAGGGGTACACTGCAAGTTCCTATTTGAAAAATGTTTATACTTACAGTAGCACCCTTATACACATACTGGTACAAATGTGCATCAATAATCAGTGCCAAGCTCAGAGATATAAAAACTAACAGCGACTATCATAGATACCACCATATAAGCCTGCAAAAATTTATCCAGGGGAAGCAAGACTCTAATAGCCACTTTTTATATACATGAGTTGGTCAGTTTTGAGGGGTATTATGAAAAAACTAAATTTTATAGGTGACAATAAATGTTTTTACACCAGAAAATTGATGATTATCCATTTCTAGAAGTCTATAAGAATTCTGTAATTTATAAAATCTCTGTATTCCAGACTCCAGGGGGAGCACATGCCCCCTTCCCGCTATGCACTGCAAATATCTATGATTATAATACTTGCAACTGTGCTTCACATTATGTGGAGTGACCAAGAAAAACTTGTACTCAAAGACATCAGAGCGACATTGGTGTCAAAATTTATAATGCACTGCCAGTATACATCAAGAGCTTGCAGAATGCGAGTAAAAAACATGTCAACTCGAGAAACAGTTTTACATTTTAAGTAAACAATTTAGCTTACAAAAATACAAATCATTTGTGAAACTGTTATGCATATTTTTATTTACAATGAGTATACTGTTGTTACAGTGTGAGTATTTACACAAGATTGTTACTGCTGTGGTTTTCTGTTTTCTTTGTTACAAATGTAGTTGTTACATATGCATCAAATTGATTAAGTGAGTCTGACATACAAAGAGTAATGAAGTGTTATGGATGAAGCTGTGTTGCTAGGAGTTCATGTGTTTATCTTTCTATAGGTAATAAATGTACTTCATGTTATAGTAATGTAATTGTTTACAGATCTCGTGCACGGTGTAATCTGTTCGTAGTACGTTCATGATGACATTACTGAGCATTCCTTATACAAACAAACGGTTGAGATATGGCAGTGTTAAGCTATATGATTTGCATTTGGAAGGAGAGCAACCAGACTTAGGTTTTCCATATTTTTCCTATGTCACTGAAGTGAATTCTGGGACGGTTCATTAGAAAAGTCTGTGGCCAATTACCCATCCCATTCTGTTTAATACTGGACAATTTTTTGTGTAGATGTTAAAATATTTTTGTAATATATTGGACAAATCCTTTCAGCATCTTTCTACATGATAGCTATATGGCCAAATCAATAACAACATGGACCGGACATCAATAATGGGCTAACAAGGAGAGGCCACCAATTGTGAAATTCAGATTCGATTCATACTGCGCATAATAAAAGCTCACGGCCAGAGGTGTAATGTGGCAAAGCACCAAGATGCACTTCTCAGACGCTGTCGAGAAAATCTACAGTTAAAAGAAACCGTTGCGGTGAAATACTCTCTGCGATTAATGATTTTTCTACAGCGCTTACTGCTGCGCCACGACGCTGTAGAAAATTATTAATCGTAGAGAGTATTTCACCGCAACGGTTTCTTTTAACTGTCGATTTTCTCGACAACGGCTGAGAAGTGCATCTTGGTGCTTTGCCACATTACACCTCTGGCCGTGAGCTTTTATTATGCGCAGTATGAATCGAATCTGAATTTCACAATTGGCGGCCTCCCCTTGTAAGTGTCAAAATTTTAAAAAATAAGTGAAATCCAAAAAACAAATCTAAATACCATTGTCAATAACTTCAAAACCAGGCTAAATGCCATGAGCATTGACAGTGGTGGCAACAAGATTCAGCAAGTGGCAGGAGAGACTGTATGTGCTGGCCCAGAGCTCAGACTAAAGTGTAAAATGGGCTAAGTGTGACCAAGTTTTTACAGTTCACTGTGAGTCTTGTCTACATTGTAAGATCTAACCTTATTCTTTGGATTAAAATCTGTTGACTATGCCTTCAGTTTGTTGTTTTCAGTCTTATTTTTGAGAGCATTTTGTACAAACAATGGATATAAGAAACAAGTAGAATCAATTTGAGATGAAATGAAACATCATGGAAGTGAAGGTAAACCTTACGTGTAACATAAAAACAAGTTTGCAGGTAGGAAAACTGAGCCTAAAGAAAAGATATGTGCCAAATATTTATTCTGACAGGAAGGATCCTTCCTGTCAGCACCAGCTTTTCTGAATTGCACAGGTGGGAACACCCCCCTGGCCTCAACCTACACTACTGCCCATTCTTCAGCCACCAATCCGCTTCTCTGCTTCCATTCCAGCACTACAGACATCATTCTATTCAATGCACCTATCAGTCTTTTATGCCTCCCCTATTTCTCTCCTTTCCACTCACTCCCCCCCCTCCCCAAATCTTTCAAATGCTCCTAGCAGCCATACCATGTCCCACCACATCCCTGTACTCTCCCACAAGCACCATTACATCTTCCCACACCCCTACTTTTCTATCCCTTCACCTCCTGGCCCTTGCCTCCTCCTTACCGTACATTGCCTTTTTCCATCAGGTGCAGTTGCTGTGCACAGTCTCATTTTGGTGGCCAGAGGCAGTTATCATGTGCGAGCTGTGCTTGTGTGTATGTGTGTGTGTGTTTTCTACTTTAGAAAAAGGCCTTTTCAACAAAAGTTCAAATCGTAGCAGTCTTTTTGTTGTGCCCATCTGCTACTCACCACCTCCTCCACATGGTGAGCAGCAGTCTATCACTTTCATAATATTATTGCTATTCCATGCTGGATTTCCACTGTTCAAAATATTTATTTATAATATTCAATGTTGTTATCTAATATTTGACCATATATATATATAAAGCGCTGGCAGGTCGATAGACACACTAACAAACACAAACAACGTGTATGTTTGTGTTTGTTTGTGTGTCTATCGACCTGCCAGCGCTCATCTTTGTTTTTAGATATATTTTTCCCACGTGGAATGTTTCCCTCTATTTTCAAAAAATATCTTTCCTAGTCTGTGTGATGTAAGATTCTAATTTTTGCTTTAAGTTAAGCTGCAAGTGTAAACTAGTAAGTTTTTGCATCCCACTTAAAGAGAGTCCTTTTCAACAACTTCTTTGCATTCACAGGTAATGTGAAGCAAAACTCAATTTGATGGATCTGATTGTTACTACTTCTGTATGGAGAAGGCATCGTGGTCAATATGATGTTGCAAAGGACAGAAAAGGCAAGCTATGGTTTGTTATTCATTGCCTGTTGAAGATGATGGCATTTGTTACGGCACAAAATAGTAAGGGGTAAAATCAGAAATTTTTTTTTTAAAGCTCAATCATGCTGCCTCAGGCATATTCAAGTCTGCCAGAGACAGAGGTGGAAGTAGGAAGTGAGTCATTATGTTGCAAGTGTGTCAGGTCGACGATATTGTCTGCCAAGTAAGGAATAAGCATTCAGCAGGAAAAAAAAGGACCAAAAACCAAAGCAAGTGAGACAAGCATATTCATTAGCTTGTAAGGCACGTTGCAAGAAACTGTATCTGTTAATTCAGATCATAAAGGAGTGACTGACACAGTAGTTAACAGCCTGTTAAGTGGATGTAGCAGAATAAGGTGGACAAATTTGGTTATTATGAACCAAACTTGGCATCACAGCCTCACACTAGCTCCCTTTAAGTACTCCAGCTCTTATCATCAGTTGATCACTGGGATTAATGGCCTTCATAGCACTAGCACCTGATTCCATAATTATGATACTATAGTGAATCTAAATCCTAGATCTCCAGCACAGTCTATAAACTAACCAAAGATGTTCTCCAGATGATGGCTTTCACTGAATGAACATCATTCCGCTTGCTGCCTACCATCTACAGATGGAACAAATGACCATCCTCCGACAACACCTCATCATAGAGTGCTGCCAATACAAGACTTCAACGTGCAAGCCAGCATCAGAGTCTCCTGGGTTCACATTCATGTTCAACACTCAGGTGCCTTCAGATTGTGAATGAACAACTGAACTCTTAATGATGTGTTAGCGGCATTGTTGACACTTCACAGATTCCCAACAGCTATCCCAACTTCGTGCAGAGGTGTCTCCCATTGGCACTTTTTGCAATAATGATAACTCTCCTGTCAGCCAAAATACAGTGAAGTATTGTTCAAATAAGTGCACAGTGAAAAGGTCCAAGGAAGTAAGGGGGTTACCTCTAATATACAGGGTGTTACAAAAAGGTACGGCCAAACTTTCAGGAAACATTCCTCACACACAAATAAAGAAAAGATGTTATGTGGACATGTGTCTGGAAATGCTTAATTTCCATGTTAGAGCTCATTTTAGTTTCGTCAGTATGTAATGTACTTCCTCGATTCACCGCCAGTTGGCCCAATTGAAGGAAGGTAATGTTGACTTTGGTGCTTGTGTTGACATGCCGCCCAACTGAAGGAAGGTAATGTTGACTTCGGTGCTTGTGTTGACATGTGACTCATTGCTCTACAGTACTAGCATCAAGCACATCAGTACGTAGGATCAACAGGTTAGTGTTCATCACGAACGTGGTTTTGCAGTCAGTGCAATGTTTACAAATGCGGTTGGCAGATGCCCATTTGTTGTATGGATTAGCACGGGGCAATAGCCGTGGCGCGGTATGTTTTTATCGAGACAGATTTCCAGAACGAAGGTGTCCCGACAGGAAGACGTTTGAAGCAATTGATCGGCATCTTAGGGAGCACAGAACATTCCAGCCTATGACTCGCGACTGGGGAAGACCTAGAACGACGAGGACACCTGCAGTGGATGAGGCAATTCTTCGTGCAGTTGACGATAACCCTAATGTCAGCGTCAGAGTAGATGCTGCTGTACAAGGTAACGTTGACCACGTCAGTGTATGGAGAGTGCTACGGGAGAACCAGTTGTTTCCGTACCATGTACAGCGTGTGCAGGCACTATCAGCAGCTGACTGGCCTCCATGGGTACACTTCTGCGAATGGTTCATCCAACAATGTGTCAATCCTCATTTCAGTGCAAATGTTCTCTTTACAGATGAGGCTTCATTCCAACGTGATCAAATTGTAAATTTTCACAATCAACATGTGTGGGCTGACGAGAATCCGCACGCAATTGTGCAATCACGTCATCAACACAGATTTTCTGTGAACGTTTGGGCAGGCATTGTTGGTGATGTCTTGATTGGGCCCCTTGTTCTTCCACCTATGCTCAATGGAGCACATTATCATGATATCATACGGGATACTCTACCTGTGCTGCTAGAACATGTGCCATTACAAGTACGACACAACATGTGGTTCATGCACGATGGAGCTCCTGCACATTTCAGTCAAAGTGTTCATACGCTTCTCAACAACAGATTCGGTGACCGATGGATTGGTAGAGGCAGACCAATTCCATGGCCTCCACACTCTCCTGACCTCAACCCTCTTGACTTTCATTTATGGGGGCATTTGAAAGCTCTTGTCTACGCAACTCCGGTACCAAATGTAGAGACTCTTCGTGCTCATATTGTGGACGGCTGTGATACAATACGCCATTCTCCAGGGCTGCATCAGCGCATCAGGGATCCCATGCAACGGAGGGTGGATGCATGTATCCTCGCTAACGGAGGACATTTTGAACATTTCCTGTAACAAAGTGTTAGAAGTCATGCTGGTACGTTCTGTTGCTGTGTGTTTCCATTCCATGATTAATGTGATTTGAAGAGAAATAATAAAATGAGCTCTAACATGGAAAGTAAGCGTTTCCGGACACATGTCCACATAACATATTTTCTTTCTTTGTGTGTGAGGAATGTTTCCTGAAACACACACACATTGCATCAGCCAAATGCACAATGCCAGTGCAGCATTTCAGCAGGGCAATTATGGGGGCGACGGATGTGTTGCACTATCTGCACAGTTCAGAGAAGCTGGTAGTGGAGGGAAGGGGATCTTCACGACCTGGACCGAGGAGTTGCCACTGAAACTGACCATGATGTCTCACCAGGTGGAAAACTTTAATCTTGGCAACATTTTGGCAGTGGCCATTAATCTTGGTAGATAGCAGGCTGGTGACAACTGCACCGCCCCCCCCCCCCCCAACCTCTTTCATTTCAGAGTAGCACTTGCACCCTATGCTATGTCCTCAATTATTTGATGGATGTATTCTGATGTTTGTCTTTCCCTGCATTTTTTACCCTCTACAGCTCCCTTTAGTACCATGGATATTATTCATTGATGCTGTAACACATGTCCTATCATCCTGTCCCTTCTTCTTGTCTGTGTTTTCCATAAGTTCCTTTCTTCACCAACTGTGCGGAGAATCTCTTCATTCCTTATCTTATCAGTCCACTGATTTTCAAAGTTCTTCTATAGCACCACATCTCAAACGCTTTGTTTTTCTTCTGTTCTAGTTTTGCCTCAATGCATGTTTCAATACCATACGTTTCCGTGCTCCAAACATACATTCCCAGAAATTTTTTTCACATATTAAGGCCTAAGTCTGATACCAGTAGATTTATTTTGGCCACGAATGGTCTCTCTGCCTGTGCTTGTCTGCTTTTTTTATGTTAAGTTTCTTGCTAGTCTTATTACTTTCGTCTTTTTGTGGTTTACTCTCAATCCCCATTCTGTACTTATTAGACAGTTCATTCCATTCGATAGATCCTGTAATTCTTCTTCACTTTCACTTATGACAGCACTGTCATCAGTTAATCTTATTACGGATAACCTTTCACCCTATGGATATCCTTTCACTCTCAATTTTAATTGCACTCTTGAACCTTTTTTTTAGTCCGTCATCGCTTTTTTATGTATACATTGAACAGAAGGGGCAAGAGACTGTGTCCCTGCCTTATATCCCTTTTAATCAAAGCATTCATTCTTGGTCTTCCAATCTTAGTGTTCCCTCTCAATACTTGCACATATTGCATATCATTAGGTCTTGCCCCATGGCTTACTCCTGTTCTTCTCAAAATTTCAAACATCTTGCACCATTTCACACGGCTGAATGTTTTTCCTTGATTGACAAATCCTATGAGCATATCTTGATTTTACATCAGTCTTGCTTCCATTATCAAGTGCAAAGTTAGAACTGTCTCTCTGGTGCTTTTACCTTTCATAAAGTCAAACTGATTAGCATCCAACAGATCCTCAATTTTCTTTCCCATTCTTCTGTATGTTACTTCTGTCAGCAGCTTGGATGCATGATATGTTAAGCTGATTGTGTGATAATTTCTGCACCTAGGCTGTCACATTCCCCAAAGATTTTCGAAATTCTCACAGAATGTTATCTATCCCTTCTGCTTTATTTGCTCTCTAGCATTCTAGAGCTCTTTTAAATGTTGACTCTAATACTGGATCCCTTATGTGTTCCTCATCAACTTTAGTTTCTTCTTCTATCAATTCATCAGACAAGCCCTCCCCATAGAGGCCTTCAATGTACTCTTTCCACTTATGCAGACCTTCCTCAGCATTTAAGAGTGAAATTGACATTACATTCTTAATGTTATCACTCATGCTTTTAATTTCATTGATCATCATTCTGACTTTTCTATATGCCATGTCAACCTATCTGATGATCACTTCTTTTTCGATTTCTTCACATTTTTCCTGCAATACTTTCACCTTGGCTGCCCTGCACTTTTATTTATTCATTCCTCCTGTCATTGATCAATTGAAGTATTTCTTCTGTTACCTAAGGTTTCTTCCTTGTACCTATGTCTGACCATTCAACATCTGAGACTGGCCTTTTTATAGATGTCCATTTCCCTTCAACTGAACTGCCTACTGTGATAGGGAAAATCACAGTATCCACATCCTTAGCAAACTTCAAATGCAACACTTCCTTCCACACTGATTCCTCTGTATGATTCTCTTAAACCTCAGTCTACTCTTCATCATTCCTAAATTGTGACCTGAGTCTACATCTACTCCTGGGTATCCCTTAATCTCCAACGCATGATTTCAGGATATGTGTGACCATGATGTAATCTGGCTGAAATCTTTCTGTTTCTCTGGGTCTTTACCACATACACAACATCCTCTTGCACTCCCTGAACAAATTATTCACTATCACCATCCACAGTTTATTGCAAAACTCAATTAGTTTTTCTTCTTTCTCATTCCTGCTATCTAACCCTTTCTTCTGGTACTTCCCTACAACTGCATTCCAGTCCCCCATGATAATTTTCATCTCCATTTACATATTGAATTACCTATGCAATATCCCTATATACTTTCTCTCTCTGTCTTTCTCTCAAATTCTGCTTGTGACATTGGCACATACACCTAAACTATTGATGTTGCAACTGGTTTGATGCTAAATCTGATGTGAACAACCCTACATCTACATTTATACTCCGCAAGCCACCCCAACGGTGTGTGGCTCACTTTCTGCCATGCTTTCCTATTCACAATCACTCCTACTGTCACAACAGCATTTTCTGCTGTTGTTGACATTACCCTAAATTCCTCAGAACGAAAATCCTTATTTTCTTTCAATTTTACTTCACTGAACCCACTACAGCCTATTGACTCTTTGTGTTTCAATTTTCAGGCTTTCTAGCTTTCTTACTATGTTCAAACATCTGACATTCCATGCTCTGAGTCAGGAAAGGGTCCCTTCATTGGTTATTCCATTTTTCTCTCACGGTCATCTCCCCTTGGCAGTTCCCTCCTGGAGATCTCAATGGGAGAGAAATCCAGAATCTTTTGCCCATGAAGAGACCATCACAACACTTTTTCAGCTATGGACCACATGTCCTGTGGATACACATCATGTGTCTTTAATGCAGTGGTTTCCACTGCCTTCTGCATCTTCATGCCATTAATCACTGTATTTTTGAGGCAGTTTCCCAACCTAGAGGCAAGAGAGTGTTCCGAGCAACTGTCCGCTCCTGCATTCTTTTTGACAGTGTCGTTGGTAATGTGTGGGTGCCTCCTTCTGCCAGAAGTCTTTGCCTGCTATTGTTGATGATCTTTATACAAAATTTAATCAGCTGTTGGTCTGAGCCCGGGACCCATGATATTTTGTTTACTGATCAAAGATGCCACCCCTAGACCACAGGTTCAGCAATGGTGGTCATACTGAAATAAAAAGCTGTGACTCTGTCACAGGCTTACCTAACCCATCATAGGCCAGGCCATCTATGGAAGCAGTCACGTCATATATCAACGCTGTTGCAAACACTACAACAGAGTTAGTATATGTCAACCAGGGTGAATGGTCATCACAAACTGCTGTCAAGAACAAAGTTGATTGCCTGGTCACACAACATGCAGCTCAGCATAACATGCTCAATTTCAATAGTTGCTTCACAACCTGGGCCATCTGGATCCCTCCCTCCACCACCACCTTCTCTGAACTACACAGATGGGACTTATCCGTGCAACTTCTCTTTCTCTCCCATAATTGCCCTGGCCTCAATTTCCGGTAACTCGTTGTCCATGAACCCTCCAGCCAACAGTTTCCCTTTCCTCTGTTCAGTCACCCTCTCACAAATTCATGTCCCGATATCACCTTCAGCATATGCCACTCCACACTGGCTTCAACATCTTATGTTCGTATTTGCCTCATTTTTCTTAATAAATGTATGGCACTTAACATATTCTACATTTTTTCCTATAAAATATTACTTTTTATTCGTAAGAGGAATTAAGTTTTAAAATGCCACAACAATGGGAATCTCACCAGGATTCTAGCAACACAGTCCATGATACAACTGCCTGCCAGGCCAGTTTACCAAGAAACGTGAACAGTGCTAAACCTTGGTAGAGGTAGACTCACAGCATTCAATGGAACAACAGGCATGTGACATTACTTAAGAACATTGTTTAATATGTATTACAATGTGACTGGTTCCTCTAACAGATTAACTGGTAAAATTAGGGATTCATAATATTCCCCAACCTGAACTTCTTGTACTTGATGTATGACAATGGCATCAGTGCATTCAACTTCCCCACTGCCTTACAAGAAGCATCTGGTAGTGCTTTCCTAACTCACAACCAAACTGTCATCTTCAACCTAACTTAGAACTTGGGCTGCATTTCACTACAGGTTGGTCTGCCATCACAAACTCCATTCCAAAAAATAATACAGATGGACTATTCCATGCCAACTGATCTAATTTCGAAAAAGTTCCTGCACGATCATGACGGATTTTGCTGAAATTTTGTGTGAGGATTCGCACATGTTCCCAATAAACATTGGTAAAGTTTTACTTGCGAAATATAATACTTAATGAGTTATAGTCATTTGTTTGACCCCGTAGACAACTTAAAAAAGTGAACCCCTGAGTTTTCAGGAACTTTGAGACATAATATCTCCGGCAATATTTTCTTGAAAGAAACAAAACTTGGCCATCTCGTACAACTTTTTTTTCCTCTCTTAAGCAAAATAATAATAATAAGAATAAAATATTTCTTGAGCAATTTTCACATGGATACTTCAAAGCGAAGTCAGCTGAAAAAGTAGATGCTTTAAAAAATTTGAAGTTTAGTTTTTATATCTCCGGAAGTAACTGCAGGATAAGCCTGAAACTTTGTGCATAACACTTATCAATACAAGGTTTTGGAATATAAAATTTCATTCTCCTGTTGCTTTCCATTAGAAATTGGGGGGGGGGGGGGGGGGAGGTGGCTTTTTTAGTTCACTTTTACAAAAAATAAGTTTCCGCATTTAAAATACACTAATATTCCACTGGTACTCAAATCCGTTATCCTTTACTGTAATCTTCAATTGTTTAGTACTCTCCAGTGAAGGTAATATCAAAAGTCTTGATAGCTGCAAAGTAAGAGAGAATCAGAACAACCCGAAAAATTTCAGAAAGGGGTGTCTTGTCATGGCTCCTCATGACATATTACAGTCTGTTTTTCTGCTATGATAACTACAGAATCAAATTAGTTATAAACTTCAAAACTTAATTGTGTGTTACCTAGGTACTGGACATCATGGTAGTAAAATTGTTGTGTAACAGCTGCAATGCACATCATATAAACTGACTTCAAGTTTTAAACCACTGTCAAACTGGGTAAGTTTTCACACAGTTCATAGCAATCTGCCTGACATTTGTTTGAAAGGATTCATGTTACAGAGAATTTTGAGTGCACACATCAAAAAAAGTTTTGCATCACCTCGGTTCGAAGAGTTCTGGAATCTGTACAGAAAACTGGAACAGAGATCAACATAAACATTTCCACCCTCTTTATTGCTCATGAAAACCAACACATTGCATGTTGTACCACCATACAGTGAGACCTTCAGACATGGTGGTCCAGATTACTGTACACACTGGTACCTCCAATACCCAGTAGCACGTCCTCTTGCGCTGATGCATGTCTGTATTTGTTGTGGCATACTATCCACAAGTTCATCACGGCACTGTTGGTCCAGACTGTCCCACTCTTCAACGGCGATTCAATGTAGATACCTCAGAGTGGTTGGTGGGACACGTCGTCCATAAACAGCCCTTTTCAATCTATCCTAGGCATGTTCGATAGGGGTCATGTCTGGAGAACATGCTGGCCACTCTAGTCGAGTGATATCATTATCCTGAAGGAAGACATTCACAAGATGTGCACGATGGGGACATGAATTGTCGTCCATGAAAAAGAATGCCTCACCAATATGCTACTGATATGGCTGCACTATCGTTTGGAGGATGGCATTCACTTATCGTACAACCGTTATGGTGCCTTCCATGACCACCAGGGGTATATGTTGGCCACACATAATGCCACCCTAAAACAGGAGGGAACCCCACACCTTGCTGCACTCGCTGGACATTGTGACTAAGGCGTTCAGCCTGACTGGGTTACCTCCAAACACGTCTCCAACGATTCTCTGGTTGAAGGCATATGCCACACTCATCGGTGAAGAGAATGTGACCCAATTGTGAGCGGTCCATTCGGCATGTTGTTGGGCCCATTTTTACTGCACTGCATAATGTCGTGGTTGCAAAGATGGACCTCGTCATGGACATCGGGAGTGAAATTGTGCATCATGCAGCATATTGCACACAGCCTGAGTAATAAAATGACTTCCTGTGGCTGCACAAAAAGAATTATTCAACATGGTGGTGTTGCTGTCGAGGTTCCTCTGAGCCATAATCTGTAGGTAGCGGTCATCCACTGCAGTAGTACCACTTGGGCGGCCTGAGTGAGGAATGTCATTGACAGTTCCTGTCTCTCTATATCTCCTCCACGTCTGAACAACTTTACTTTGGTTCACTCCAAGACGCCTGGACACCTCCCTTGTTGTGAGCCCTTCCTGCCACAGAGTAACAATGCGGATGCAATCGAACCACGGTATTGACCGTCTAGGCCTGGTTGAACTACAGACAACATTCCTGGTGGAATGACTGGAACTTATTGGTTGTCGGACCCCTCCATCTAATAGGCGCTGCTCATGCATGGTTGTTTACATCTTTCGATTGGTTCAGTGACATCTCCGAACAGTCAAAGGGGCTGTGTCTGTGACACAATATCCATGCAGGTGCACAAAGCTTATTAAACCACCCTTCTCCTCAGCGAAAGTCTCTCACTTATTTCCAATCCACCATTCTTTTTCAGGAATGCACGCAGCATACTCTCAGGGCTAGAGGTCTCATGTTAATGTATCTCTTTCTTTACTACCACTAATTCTGGCCAGAAAAGATGATGCATTATTTGGAAATCTGTTGACCTGAATTGCTGTTTCATCGATTGGCAAAAAAATGCTGATTTTTCTAGTTCCTGCTACAGTATGCCCATGTTAAAGCCACTCTTCTTGTTAACACTTTATTTCATTCAATGTTTTCTTTGCGCACGAAAGCAAATTTAATGTTCTTAATGCAAAAGCGAAACAGATCAGATTTGCAGTCAGGACAATATGCTTCATGAATTTTTGAAAAAGAGTGGAAAACTGGAAATATCTGAGAGAATTCTGCTGAGAAGAAGAATGCTTTAATAAGCTTTACACACCCACATGGTGCATAAAATTCATTTTGTTTGCCATCACGTGGTGACAAGTCCTGGGTTCTAGAACAGTGCTTTATTACAGCAATTCCAGTATTCTCAGTGACATTTACATCTACATTCTGCAAACCATTTTGAGGTGCATGGCAGAGGGTATATCCCATTGTACCAGTTATTAGAGTTTCTTCCTGTTCCATTCACATACGTAGTGTGGGAAGAATGACTGAATGCATCAGTGCATGCAGTAATTGTTCTAATCTTATCCTCAAGAACATTATGTGACAATTTCATCAAGTTTAGAACACAGTCTTTCCAGTCAATATTGTTTAAAAGAGTCTGCAGTAGAAGTGGGCTAAACATATCCATTTTTACAAAAATCATCAACTCTTTCCTCATTTTGCAAACTACTGGAGATCAGTAGGGGAACTAAATTTTAACTTCTAAAACATTGTATTGGTAAGTCACTGTATACAAAGATTCAGATTAATCCTGCAACTAACTACCAGAGATACAAAATGCTAACTTCTGGAGATATAAAATGCTAAACTTCTAATTTCTTCAAGTGTCTATTTATTCAGCTGACTTTGCTTCAAATTATCCATATAAAAACTGATCAAGAAATATTTCTATTACTATTACTTTGCTTACGAGTGTGCAAAAAGTAGTACAAGATGGTATAGTTTTGTTGCTTTCAATAAAATATTGCCAGAGATATTTTGTCTCAAAGCTGCCGAAAACTCGGCAGAGTACTTTTGATAGTTGTTCAATAGGGTACAAAAAATTTCAGCAAAATTTGCCATGGTCTAATAGGCAGCCTCTAGATCACTTGGCATGGAATTACCTAATGAAAAACAAATAAGGTATTGAATCTTCGTGCCAGACCGGGACTTGAACAGAGCCATTCACGTATTACTCACAAACAGACCTCACACTTCACTTCTGGCAGCTCCTATTCTCCAAGCTTCACTTAAGTTCTGTGAAACTTGCATGACCAGTGATACTGGAAGAAAGGATATTGTAGGAAATGGCTTTGCCATAGTCTGTGAGATTTTTCCACGGATTCGGAAAACAAATACTGTCAGTGTTCTGTGTCTGATTGTGCATGTGTGACATCACAAACCACATCATTATTATGTAAGGAGTCAAAAATCATTGTCTGTTATCTGTAGGGTCAATTGACCATCTATATGCACATAATGAGAATTAGAACACAAGTCATAGATTTGTCTGTTATCTACTACAGCTGTTCAGAATTTACTTTGCAGTTTTGCTTAAATATAGTGCACAAGCACAGACAACATGCTATGCTACAAATCAACCTGTTACCATAATTTTTATTATGAATTCACATTCGTTTGCCTCACCAACACACAAACAAATTGAGTTCCTTCGACCTAATCTGGAGCTTGGCATACACTATAGATCAGACTGCCACCACAATATAGACTTTAGTGGCGACAGCACGGCGTGGTGTCCATCAATTAGAAGGTAAACATGTGTGCATCAATCAGAATTAGGACAAAAGTTACGTATTTAATCTCCCTTGCATTTTTTTTGTAGTTTCTGTATATAATATGCATCACAATACTAAGAGAATATGGGATTTCTAAATTTATCTTGGAGTTTTTGTTTTTACTGCAAAACAAACATTAAATGGGGAAAACGTGTTAAATATGGCGCGAATATAAACATTAGGCTATGCTAACAATGTCTGCTACCTCAATATTTATTTGACATTCACATCCGACTCACAGCATACTCCTAATCTAATTATTACTTTCCAACATAATCTGGATATCGGAATAGGATAAAAGAGTAATCTGTCCTAAAGCCAAGATTTCAAGGGCGGGAGGGGGGTCCAATAACACACTCCAGCGTAGAAGTAGTCATCGTAACAAATGTAAGCATCCCAGTCGCTGTATGGAATTGGGTTTCAACGCAGGAAATAAGCATTAAATTTGAGCAAAAGAATTTTGCATGTCATCAGTTTTGATGGCAACAAACGAAATGATACGGACAATGTCTGTTTAAGTTGACAGGAATGAACGTATAGTACTTAAATATTCACTCACAGTTTCACTTCCACATCGGAGAAGTTAATGTCTATGTCACTTTTCACAAACCCGCCGCATCCCAGTATTTCGTCTCCAGAGGCGCGTATCACCAATGCTAGCATGACACTGCACAGAATTCTAAACTGCATTTTTCGGCTTGTTCTTGTTGCCGAAGACGCGAATTCAGTGCCGAAAACTCTGTTCACAAATATTTCTTTTTTACAAACTATGCTTCGATTATGCTTCACGCAACAATACACGTCTGGCTATTTTTGTATTAACATTGTTCTTCACAGCACACAGTTTTTACACCATCCCCATACCACTCTTCGGCCGCTCCACGTTCTCGTGTTTATCAAAGAACAGCACTTCATCAAGATACTCCTATTACGTGGAGAACAGCTGATGTTTCCAAATAAACAGCTGTGGCTGTGGGAGTGCAGTTGTGCCAATAGGATTGTTTTTGAACGACGTACACAAATCTATTTGCTGACGTCGCTGAAGGATATCAATATGTTTGACATACACAATCTGTATACCACTGTAGGCTTATAAAACTAAAGTGAAGAAGACTTAGCGTTAGCCATGATTTTAATTTTTGACATTGGACGAAATGGGTCCCGCTAGCCGAGAATTATTACCAATGTTGGCTAGTAGCCTAGTTTAGACGAAATTAGTCGGGGGGTGGCATGGTGTTGTGGAATATTAGTCAATTTTTGTGATGTGCTTTAATTGTTTTTTGTTGCATTTCGTTACTTTATAACAATGGTTTAGTGTTATGTAAGTTACAAATCCCCCAAAATGCATTTCTCTATCCCTGATACGGAAGAATTCACCGACGATGGGAATTCGACGTATATGGTAATGCTTATTTGTCAAAAATGCTTGTATCATTAAATTGTTTGGCGTTGCGTAATCTTCATGCACAAGTCTAGGAGTTAGTAGCGCGAGACAAACGCCTACAATTGAAGTTTGTTATTCCGATGTAAATTATTTTTGTATTGTTTTTGTGTCATTTTTCAGGGGTACAACATACACGTGAACGGAGTGTTTCATTGTTCAGTGCGATATCGCCAGTTGCACAACCTTCATGAGCAACTGAAAAAGGAATTTGGGGTGAATAATTTACCAACATTTCCACCAAAAAAACTTCTACCATTATCATCCAGCCAGCTGGAAGAACGGCGAGCTTTATTAGAAAAATACATTCAAGCAAGTAAGATATAGCATTATCTATAAGTGATGGCTTTACAACGTTTGATTTGCACATGTCATCTTCACAGCACAGAACTGATCACATAGTTATGGCCACCAGAAAACTGTTATGCAACAAACCACTGTATACTGCTAGGAATCCACAAAGCAGTCTTATATCAATTCAAACGAAATGTGCCTCAAAATAGAAAGTTGACTTCCCTTATTTGTACCACCTCTTGCCACACTCCTTCAAGAGAGTATCTGAAAATGCTTTGACAGTGGTATAAGCTTTTGTTTGCAACTGTAACATCATGCATATGAACTATTTTAGCAACAAACTCACTCATGTATCAGAAATATAATCTGAGTTCTTCAGTGCTTTGCCTCAGATGCTACTAGTGGGTATGTTATTACTGTTTCTCTTCTGTTTGATTAAGAAGTCATCCCACCATCCGCTTTAAACTACAGCATTATGTGAAATCTTTACATCATAGTAGCTTTGCATTCTGCATGAGATATTTTTGCATGATGCACCTATTTATGAAACATCCATATTGACTTGAGCTGTGTAAAATGTACAACTGTGTGAAATTAAATGACAAATCCAGTAAGTTGTACGGATCACACTGTTTAAAAATATCATCATTTGGAATGAGAAATGGATGATAAAAGACATTTGCCACCTGTCACTCAATGTTTCTTTCATATGACAAGTAGTAGTCTTCTCACACATGTCAAAATTCCACTCAGAAGTTTTTCATTTATTAAATACATCATTTATTATATCACTGATACATAATGTATTAGATTCTAATATATAGGCCTACAGTATCAACAATGTTAAGAATAGATGTGGCATTACTGGTGTTATTTATTTATTTATTTATTTATGAGTTCCATAGATCCTTGACATGAGTGTGTCACCAAGATGCAGAATTTTCAAAAACTACAAACCAGAATGATTGCAGGAGAAAGTGGTTCACAAAGGGAAATTCCAGTAAACTTCTGAATAGGGAGTACTGTAACACCGTACCGACAGTTTATGTAATAAAACAAAAACAGTATGGAAAGTGATAAAAAAGAGAGAGAGGCAAGAGAGGATGCATACAGCATCGAAGTGCATCCATCAAACAGCAGCATTGTAGCTGAAGATGAAATAATTACAAGTATCCTCAACAACCTTTTTTTGACTGTAGTGAATCTAATTGGTTGTAAAATGATTATAGTTGAAGCCATAAACCTTTTACAAAAATTGGTGCTAGACAAAATTAGCCAGATGCATGTGAGACTGAGAAGGTGATAAGCAAAATGAAAAATAAATATGCCACTGACGTGGACAATATATAAATCAAAGTACTTAAGGACTGCTGGAAATTTATGTTTAAAGTTCTCTATCACATATTTAATGAGTCTCTAAATCAAGGTCTCTTCCTAGTAAACTCAAATATGTAATTGTCAAACTACTGTTCAAGAAAGATGATAAAGCTGTATTTTCCAACTACTAGGAAAACCTAACCATTTTAATTGCTAACAAGTCTTTCTAAAATTGTAGAGAAGCTGATGTGCATGAGCATAATGGATCACTTGAATAAACACAATACTCTAAATAAAAGTCAGTTTGGATTCCAAAAGAGTATTTTAATTGAGCAGGTCATTTTTTTCCATTTTCTAAACAACTCCTTGAAAGGATAAACAATAAAATGTAACCAGTTTGGAACTTCTGTGATCTGTCTAAAGCATTCAGGTGTGTAGATCACAAACGTCTACTTAAGAAGGCTGATCACTGCGGCTTAAATGATAATGATAATTCTACTTAAGAAGGCTGATCACTGTGGCTTAAATGATAAAGTAGGGATGCAGGCTCAGGTATATTTAAAAGACAGAAGCCAGAAGGTGGTGTTGAATAATTCTGCAGTGGCACCTGCCTGTTCCAGATGGGGCACCTTGAAAATGGGAATGCTGCTGGACTCAGTTCTTGTTCCGTTACTTTTCTTAATCTTTATCAGTGTACTGCCATAGTGTATGAACCAACAAGCACACTTCACCTTATATGCAGATGACACAACCATTATGATTGACAAAGCACCCAACTGCAGTCTAGAGAGCACTGTGACATCTATATTCAAAGAAACTGTAGATTGGTTCACTTTAAATGGTCCTTCCCTCGATGTTAACAAGTCTCACTTTATACAGTTGCACACAGCACACAAAAAAGGTGGATGTGAAATAAAATTGGTGACAAAGTAATATTTAGAGTGGGGTCTTCCAAATTCCTGGGGTTGCATAATGACAACAACCTAAAAGGATCAGTTTGATCTGTGTAAAAAACTGAATGCGGCAGCATTTGTTTTCACCCATTTGCATCTGTTTGTGATGTGGGAACAATCAAAGATGATTGCCTTCCATACTTCCATTCACTGGCAAAACCATTCAGAAGTAAATAAAGTTCTTATTGAGTAGAAGAGGGTCATCAGAATTATGAGTAGAGTTCACCCTAGAGGCTTTTGCAGAAATTTGTTGAAACAGCTGGAGATCCTCACCATGACATGCCAATACATTTTTTCATTTAACCCTGTGGTGCATGAATTTCACTGCAGTGGACAACTTTTAATGGTCAATTCTCTGGCAGTTTCAATGTGTCGTGAGGCAGAAAATTCATGCAGGACACAACACCAGTAGGAAGTGCCCACTGCAGCCTCAGGACTGATTGAAAGTGCCAAAGAAGCAACCATTAACAGCTGTCCACTGTAGTGGACACTATGCGCCATAGGGTTAAGTTCTTTGTCAACAATAATTGTACAATTTACAAAATAAACTGTGCATACCAGAACCATGATACAAAGAGTAAACATGATGTTCACAAAGATATGAAAAACTGTCAACGTGGTGCAGGAAGTAGTACATTATTCAAGCATAAAAGTATACAATAAACTTGCAGCTTATGTCAAAGCAGCCACTGTGGATCTGATTAAGTTCAGAAAACAGCTAATACTTTATCTTTCGGAGAACGCTTTTTATCCCTTGAAGGAATTTTTTTACTGTGTGTAATACTTTCGAACTGGGAAATGTTAAGCATTACGTTGTGAAATTTTTACAGGGTGTTCGGAAATTTCAGTTACAAAATTTTCAGATGTTTGACATTTCCATTTGTGCATGAGGAACTGAATTAGATGTGTGACGGTACAATTATTAGGTAACAGTTTGAAAGGAAGCATAATGCAACATCCATTTATCATTTAAGCATGTTTGTTTGCATTAACACTTAAACATTACATTCTGTACGTACAGTGTACTGGGTTCTTTTTTGTTTTGGAATAATGTAAACACACAACATTTAAGTGTTAATACAAATATGCTTAAGTGACAAATTGATGTTTCATTGTTTCCTTTCAAGCTCTTACCTAATAATTGTAGTGCTTCATGCCTACTTCAGTGTCTCAAGCAGAAGTGGACGAGTGCCATCTAGCTCTTGTTCCATGATTAAGTGTAATCTACTTGTGAAACACTTCCTGTTGTTTTCCCTCCTATGCACAGCAGAGCAGTAGATGTACTAGCTTGATACAGTAAGTATGTCCAGTTTCTTAAATAATTCTTTGCATTGAGCCTGACTACTACTTTTAATTATTATGTTTGCAACCATTTTATGCAGTTTTAATATTTTGCCCACGTTTTCTTCCTTTGATCCCCAGAAAAGAATCTCATAGCCAAGACCTGAATGTACATAGAAGTAGTATGTCGTCAGCAGGCATTGGTTGATACACACTGATTTATTTCTTTTGCATATAGTCATCAAATGCAAAATGATCCATAGAACATGAAACTAACTGATGACTTTTGCAAACAAAATACTGTGCATAAGGGTAATACGTATTATATTTGTGTACTCATCATATTTGTTTACAAAGGTTTGTACATAATGTATGGTAATTAAAATAAATGTATACTTATTTACATGATGATGGAAACCTAAGAACATAACATGCTGGTGACAATCTGTTTCCCAGAATCTTCCACTTTAACTGACAACCAACATCCATCCCTATAAACTTTTGTGTTTATGCATGTTCTATAGTATTATCATATATGGTTAATGTGTCAGAGTTGTTTTACCTCTTAATGTTGAACAGCTTGCAGTTCATTTTTTTATGTTTAGTTAATTTATTTGTCCATAGACTATTCAATACAATAGTATCAAGCATGTCAGATACATTACAGAAATAACACATTCGTATATAAAACATTAACAGAGTAGCGTAGGTTTAGGCAAGGATAGGTCAGGAAGTAGGCCATGGCCTAATGAAAGGAACCATACCAGCATTCACCTTAACAACTTGGGGAACCACGGAAAATCCAAGTCAGAATTGCCAGAGGGAGAGTAAACCCTGCGCCTCCCAAATGTGAGTGAAGTGCATTAAGACTGACATTGCCATCTCGTTTGGTATGTAATCGGAAGGGAAATCAAAACTGTTCATTTATTACATATTGCCCAATTGTAAACATCCTTGAGGGTTTCATTTGCTTTTTCTACTAGGAGTTCTGTTGTTTTAGCAGTGACTGTGATGTTGCTGTGGCCACTAAAGAGAACTTTTCCTCCCATGCCTTATACTATGTGGAAAGTCATCGACATATATTAAGAACACAAATGCGCCCAATATACTATCCTTGTGAGCATTTATATTTTTGTGTTTCCTGTCTGATAGTTGTTTTACTAAAAATTTGTCATCAACAGAAGTGTGAACTCACTTTACCTTTTGCATCTTATTACCAGGTAAGGCTGACACCACTTATTTGCTGTTGTTCTTTCCCTAGTGAGAGCATATCTAGGTCACACTATAGGCGGTTGCACTACTTTCTTTCTTGTCTTCTTGGCTGGGGCTACTTGTGTAGTAGGCTCTGCTTCACTGTCAAGTGGAGGTGGCTTGGAAACATTATACAACATTAACCTGTCAAAATGAACAATCACTGTCCATTCTGCTAACTGAACTTCTGCATTTACCGGCGAAGTAAGCCGCATGATGGGGTAATGGACCTTCATACATAGGAGTAAGCTTCTTCGTCCTTCCCTTCTTAACTACTGGATTGCGCAACATCACTATATCTCCTACCTTGTACTCTGGCATTATTGCTTTCTCATTACTCCTTTTTAACTGCTGAGCCATAGCTTTTGCATTGTTTCCTCTTACTTTCTTCCAAATAGCTTTTAAACATCGTGCCAAACCCTTCCGTCTGTGGATCTAATCCCTGGGGCCAGTTTGTCAATTTCAAAAGGTAAATTCATGGGTCGGCCATATACTGCCCCCTAGTGGGGAGTATCCAGTGGCCTCATGGACAGGCTATTATATGCTGATGTGACATATTGGACGTACGTGTCCCAATCAGAATGATTTTTGTTAACATAATAAGAAAGCATACGTGTAACTGTGCAGTGGACTCACTCTAAGCATCCATTAGCCTTACGATGAAACGGGGTCATTCTCCACTTTTTAATTTGCAATAGTTGACAAACTTCTGTAAATAATGCTGACATAAAGTTCATGCCTTGGTCTGTAAGTACAGCTTCAGGACTTCCATATGGTAACACCAAGTGGGTGACAAATGCTCAAGGTACAGTTTCTGCTGACATACCTCTGGAATTCAACATCTCTTTGCTGCGCTTCCCTCAAATCTTCAATAGAAATATCATTGGCAACAATTACTCTAAACTTCCAGTTTAACGCGTTGGTGTTTTGATGCAACTTGCCCGGTTTATGTTTCACCTCATATTCAAATTCGCTCACTTTTAAAGCCCTTTAAGCTTAGCATCCACCTTAATGCGGCGTGATCCGTAATGACAATAAACTTCCTGCAGTACAAATAGCATTGAAAGTAGGGTACACGAAACGTGAGCGCTAAAAGTTCATTTTCAGTCGGTAATTCAATTCCGCTTTGTTAAGCTGTTGAGACGCATAACCAATTGGTTGCTCTTCTCCATTGATTTCTTGTGACAAAATGGCTCCTACAGCATAATCTGAGGCATCTACCAGCAGAATAAATGATTTTTCAAAATCTGGGTAGGCTAGTACAGGGGCTCTAGTCAAAACATGTTGAATTTGTTGCATCACTTCATCATGTTCCTTGGTCCAGGGGAAACTAACTCCTTTCTTCAATAGTTTAGTCAGGGGCTTAGCAATGGTAGCACAATTGTTCACAAAACGTCTATAATAATTTGAAAGGCCTAAGAATTACTGCAATTCTTTATTACTTGTTGGTGTTGGAATGTCCTTTACTGCTGTGGTCAAACGGGGATCCACTTTGATACCTTCCTCACTTATTATATGTCCTAAATATTGTACCTGCGATTGGGCAAAGGCACACTTCTCCAGTTTCACACTCAGGTGGGCTCCTTTCAACCTTTCCAATACATCCCTCAGTCTCCCTGCATGTTCCTTTATGGTCTTAGACAAAATAATAATGTCTAAATATACTAAACATGTCATGGATTTTAGTCTGTGCAACAACTTGGTCTGTAAATCTCTGGAAAGTGGCAGGTGCATTCGTCGAACCAAATGGCATTCTTACAAATTCATATAGTCCGTAGGTACAATGAAAGCAGTTTTCTGGTGATCCTGGGGTGCAACAGGGATCTGGTGATATCCAGAGTGCAAATCAAATGTGGTGAAAAACTTACAGTTGACTAGTCGGTCCAAGGTTTCATCAATACGTGGTAGGATATATGTGTCCGGAGTAGTTACTCAGTTCATCGCGCTCATATCAACACAAAGTCGATAGGCTTTCTTACTATTTACTGAATTCTTCGGGACAACGACCACGGGAGACACCCACAAGCTTGAGGAAGGTTGAATGATTACTGCTGCTTACTGCTGCTGAATCGTATCTTCGACTACTGATTGCCAATGATATACAGTAAACAATATGGCTTTTGCACAATCGGCCAAGCTTCATTGGTTGGAATTTTGTGCTGAACCAAATCCGTAGCTGGTAGAAACTGCCTCTCTTCAAACAACCAAGAAAACTCCTCTGACACTGGCTGTAGCATCTCTTTCTCCTTGATACATAAATGGCTTAACTTCTTTGACAGTTGATTCCGTAATAGTGATGCTACATAACGCACTTCTCTAACTGGAAATTTCTTTTTCTTCTGTCCCTTCTCGTCTTTACTTTGTTGAATCCCAGATCTTCCTACTTTTTCCAAGATCTCTTGTCCACTAGCGACAATAGTACCTTTCAGTATTATAACATATTTCACACCAAAATTATCTGTACTCACAGGTATTGCAAAATCTTTCTGTTTTATTTCTGGTTGACAAATACTTCTCTTAATATGAACTTGTTGATGATCCAAAACATCATTCTGGGTGAGTGGAGCCACCAGAATGCCTGTCTTCGGCTGCCTCCGATTCATGACATTTATCCAGAGAATTTTTCCCACCCACATTCGCAGTTTTATGGGAGACTGTGAACGGCGCCTTTTACAGCTTCGTTGTGTCTGATGGGTCGGTGCACTGCCAAAACGATGAATTGCTCCACCTAACTGTGCAGTTTGCATCTGATAATTCACTATCCCCTGATAACGGTTTCAGGAAGTCATTCCCCAATATGAAGTCGAAATCGCTTTTCTTTAACATCCATACTTCCATCTCCTGACTGTAACTATTCTTATCTATTTGCAGGTTCACCACGTACGTACCTGCAGGGACAATTGTTTCTTCTCCAAGACCACTAATATGAAATCGGGGTGGCTGCAGCACCCTTCAATCATTTCTATCTACAAATAACACACTTACTTGTGCACCAGTATCAATTAGAATCTTAACTAATTTGTTCCCGAGTATGCCACTTACACTAATATGTTCCCCCTCTTTATTCTCTCTGGTCCTCACCAGGTGTATTATTCTAGTTGGGGGCGAGGGTGGGTGCCCCTACTCGTTTACCGGATTTGATCTCGCATTGCGGTGGTGACCGCGCATCTGATAAGAAAATAGTGACTTTATTGGGCAAACATTATTGAGATGGCACACAGTCTGGCAAATAGTGCAGAGAGGTGTGCGACAGTTCATTGCTGTGTGATTAGGTATCCCACAACGCTGACAAATTACTTCTCTTGCTAATACTGGTAATGGCTCCAGTGTACGCGGTGCGGCAGTGCAGAAGTGCAATACATCTTTGTGTACTACTGCCAAACAAACAGCATCAAACAAAGAGGTGGGAGAGGCCGCGTAAACTTCTCCACCAATTCTGGGGTGAATGCTGTGAATAAACACATCAATAGCACGAGCTTCTGCTTCTGAGTGCAAAATCCTATTCTCACTGGCGTTTTTGCCGAGCTTGTAGGTATGACAAGGTACATCTGCAAAAGCATCAAAATCCTCGTTAGGCTTCTGCCTAAGAGTTGATAACTGATCTCGGTAATATCCGATATCTCTGGTGTCGGAATAACGCGTAATTAATCCATGGGCCAAAACTTCAAAATCATACATATCACGCAATTCATCCACTGTCTTTATGAACATTCTTGCTTCCCCTATAAACTTCAATCTGGCTGCATTGACCAGTAGATCATCCGGCCAGGCACAAGTATGACCCACATCACGAATATTCTGTACGAACATAACCGCATCTTCATGGGACTTTCCAGAAAAGGTGGAAATGAAAGAAGCCACAGGAAAATTGCTTACACTTGCCATGTTATCTGAGGTTGTGGTAGTTGTATTAGTGACAAAATTAGTATTAGCTGTCACAGGTTGTACAGTTGTTACAGGTGTGGAGCTAGCCACAGATACAGAAGTTCGCACGCTGCCTTCCAGCGTAGTTTCAAGACACGATTTTGCTCGATTAACTCTTGATTTTATGTGAATAATTGGTTCATTCTAGCATTGATAGTCTTGAGCGGGTCTTGCAAGGCAGCTGCCTCCCCTGAAGTATCCTGTTCTATTGCTCGAGTTCCCATTGGCATGTTTACAAAATCAGGTGGCTCTAGTGACCATGAAATGAATGTTACAAAAAAAAGAGGGGCCACAAAATAACCTAGTCAAGTGGTGGACAGCCCGTGATGTTAAGGTTTGAAGCGGTGACTTACGTTGAAGTTGAGTTGGCGTGATGTGCTGGCGGCAGCAACAGCTTGGTGAAGTGGCAGATGGCAGGATCGTCAGTGGCTGTCATAGATGCAGGCTGGCTGGTACCGGACCCTCAGGCGGTGGTGGATGTGTTGGTGGCTGATGACGGTTGCTTGCCCGGCACTCGGCTGCATGCCCCTCACACGGCGGTGGACAGCGCGACCACGTCTGTCTCGCGTCGCTGGTTTTCCAGACTCAAGCAGCTGCGGCACTGCAGTGCGCACCCTGTGTATTTCTACTGACACAGCCACGTCCTGTGTGGTACAAACGTGGCGGGCGGCTGGCATATTCTATACGCGCAAAATGCTCGGCGCACAAATCATAATGAAGTGGAAGTGCCCTGCCATGGCGTACTGCTCATTGTCCATAGAAAACTGCTAATGATTTTATGACATGGGGCTACCACCAAGATACTCTCGCTGGAAGAATTTAAATTAGTGAGAAAGTCACTATGGGAACGAATCCCGATTCTGACACCAGTTTGAGCAGGAACAGCTCTGTTAGGAGCTTCTGAGGCGGTGGGCGAATGTGCTAGAAGAAATTGTTCTGACACCTTTTCTTGAAATGTGTCCATTTATTGGCAGAAAAACCAGCAGATGCAAATTCAAACGGGCAACATGAATCAGGCCTGGGGAGGCAAGGGTGAGCCAAGATGTAGTGGTGGGCAAAACATAGTTTGCAGCAAACTTAGGCGAAGTTAAAGAAAAGTGGTGGCTGCCATTCAGACAAGTCTGAATGGTATGGCAGCTACAGAAACAAAGTCCTCAGCGCCACACCACCAGGAAGAGAAATGATGTTCACAGCTACAGGGCACGCAGCAGAGAGATCATTTTTGGCTGCCGGGCAGCAGGGTACCTCCAGCACATCCACGCAATTTCCTTTGCCCTGATTGACCAGGAGCCGAGAAAACTGCAGGGGCAGCATGGAAAGTTCCATAGCGCGGCTTGGTCAGCTTTGCCTAAGCGGCGTTACCTTGTCAGCATACGAGGGAGGCGCGTGATCAAAATTGCCCACCTCGGTGCTGACTTGCTGCTGCCAGACCACGGGATGAGAAAATTACTATGGGCAGCTGAAGCTACTGGCTAAGGCTTGACCGTAACAAGAGAATGAAATAAACCTTTTGAAATAAAATAACGATAGAATCCTGGGTCAACCTTACACATTGCTTGTTCATTCTTTTTCTCATGGCCACTTTTCTTGTAGCAGTGCCCTCCCAGAAATCTGAATGGGAGACCAATTTGGGATCTTTTGGCAATGGAGAGATCATTGTAACACTTTTTCAATCATAGGCCACATGTTCTGAGGATACACACTGTAATGCAGTGGTTTCCATTGCTTTCTCCATTCTCGTGTCATTAATCGTTGCTGATTTTTTGCTTTTAGGATTCGTTTCTCATCCCAAGGACAAGAGGGTGTCCCCAGACTCGGTCCACTTCTCTTCCCTCCTTGATGAGGCAATTGACAGAATGTTGGTGACAGCTTAAACTGGAAATCTTTGGCTGCCATTTCTGATGATTTTTATTCAAAATTTAAACAGTAACTGGGATAAAATCCTGGAACTAGGAGACTTTGGATAATAGCCAATGCTGCTACCCCTAGACACAGCAGCTGGCCTACCATATTTATGGATAGCTTTATGGGTAACAAATATGGGTGGATTGCTCACTAATCAATTGTGTAGAGAACATGACTGTTCAATGTCTGCTATCCTTTAGACTGAATGTGTTATGCATGACACAAATAATGAGTTCATGTTGATCTCAGGCTCTTAGATTTAGAAGCACTCAAGCTTTAGCTTAGACTACTGTTACTGTAGTGCTGCCAATGTTTTGCACTGTTCACATGACTCATTGGGTTACTTTTCGGATCACCTACCACCAGGTTCAATTGTGACTGTTGGGGGGGGGGAATTTGCACCTCACTGTCTGATGTTCAGCTAATTAAACACCAACCAAGCTGCTTTTACTGCTTTTTAGTTGGAGATAGTACAGTACCTTAGGAAAATTGGAAAGTTAGTGGCACTGAAAGATGAGTTAAATAACATTAAATACGATATAGAAGAGTAATCATAAGTGTGATAAAAATGGATTCCAAGTAGTATTAAAATCCAAACTTATATTTTACTAACAGAAAAGAAAAAGTGTGAGGGAAATTCAGGTGTAAACAAGAGAGAGAAAAAAACATGGATATTGAAGGAAACTCAGCCAAAATAGAAAGCTTTTTTTAAAAATAAACAAAGTATATTCCATGGAGATGTTTGAAGTCCACGCTTAGAGCTTAATTCAGTCATCCCCCAACATTTTGTTTAAGAATCATGAAAGTGGTGTATGTGGAAGGAACCTGGAGACAATGGAAGTTTTCTGGTTGGTTGCATGAAGCTAAGACAGAGATTTTGGAGTCAAATATTAACAGCAAGACATTTCCAGGGCAGATTTTGTTTCTGGCCGTAATTTATTGGTGATGAACTGTAGACTAAAACTGAAGCATTTACAAAAAAAAGTAGGAAATTAAGGAGATGTGATATGGATAAGTTGAAAAAATGGGGGTTGAAGATAGTTTCAAAGGGAGCAGTAGGCAACAGTTGACTGGAACAGGAAAAATAAATAGAAAGGAAGACAAATGGTTGGCTTTCAGAGATGAAATAGTGAAGGCAGCAGAGGATAAAACATATCAAAAGACAAGGCTTAGTAGAAATCAGTGGATTTCACAGGAGATGTTGAATTTAATTGATGGTAGGAGAAAATATAAAAATGCAGCAGATAAAGTACATGAAAGAGAAGACATTAGTCTAAGAAATAAGAATGACAGAAGTGCAAAATGCCTAAGCAGGAATGGCTAAAGGACAAATGTAAGTGTACAGAAGCATTTATATCTAAGTAGATACCACCTGCATGAAAATTAAAGAGGCCTTTGGAGAAAGGAGAAGAAGCTGTGAATATCAGGGTCTGAGACAGAAATCAGTATTAAACAAAGAAGGAAAATCTGGAAGGTGAACGGAATATGTAGAGAGGCTGTACAAAGAAAATTAACTTGAAGGCAATATTACATATAAGGAAGAGGAAGTAGTTGGAAATGAGATGGAAGATATAACACTACAAAAAGAATTTGACAGAGCACTGAGAGACCTAAGCCAAATGAAGGGCCCTGGAGTAGATGACATTTCTTCAGAACTGCTGATATTCTTCAAAGAGTGAGCCGTGAGAAGACTATTCCACCTGGTGTCCAAGGTGTATGAGACAGAAGTACCCTCAAAACTGAGGAAGAATGTAATAATTACAATTCCAAAGAAGCAGGTGTTCACAGGTGTGAATATTATTGAACTATCAGGTTAATATGTTACGGTTGCAAACCACTGACGTGAATAATTTACAGAAGAATGGAAAAACCGGTTGAAGCTGACCTTGGGGATGATTGGCATGAGTCCTGGAGAAATGTTGGAACATCTGAGGCAGTACTGATCCTACGACTTAGGAGATAGGTTAAGAAAAGGCAAGCCTAAGTTTATAGCTTTTATAGACTTAAAGAAAGTTTTTATGACCATTATAAGAGTTGAAGGGCATGAACGGGAAGCAGTAATTGAGAAAGGAGTAAGACAGAATTGTAACCTATCCTCTATGTTGTTCTACATGCACACTGAGCAAGTAGCAAAGGAAGTTGAAGAAAAATTTGGAGAAAGAATGAAAGTTCAGGAAGAAGAAATAAAAACTTTGAGGTTTACTGATGGCATTGTTAATTCTGTCAGAGACAGCAGAAGACTCTGAAGTGCAGTTGAATGGAATGGATAGTGTCTTGAAAGGAGGATATAAGACGAACATTATCAAACATGTAAACAAAGGTAAAGTAATGTAGTCAAATTAAGTCAGGTTGAGTCTAAGGGAATTAGAGTAGAAAATGAGACACTAAAAATAGTAGATTAGTTTTGCTATTTGGGCAGTAAAAAAAACTTATTATGGCCAAAGTAGAGATGACATAGAACGTAGGCTGGTAATGGCAAGAAAAGCGTTTCTGAAGAAGAGAAATTTGTTAACATCAAATATAAATTTAAATATTAAGAAGTCTTCTTGAAGGCATTTATCTGGAATGTAGTCTTATACAGAAGGGAAACATGGATGACATGAAGTTCAGACTAGAAGAGAATGATGAGTACTAACTAGGCGGTACTGAATAGCATTGGAGAGAAAAGAAGCTTGTGGCATAATTTGACTAAAAGAAGGAATTGATTGTTAGAACATATTCTGATACAGCAGAATCATCAGTTGGGTATCAGAGGGAAATGTTTGGGGTGTGGAGGTGGTTTAAAAATTGCAGAGGGAGACCAAGAAATGAGTAAAATAAGCACCCTCAAATGGATGTTGGTTGCAGTAGTTATCCCAAGAAGAAGAGGCTTTCTGAGGATAGAGTAGCATGGAGAGCTGCATCAAACAAGTTTTTGGGCTGAAGACCTCTACTTAACTACATGCTTAAATGTGTTCATATTCTAATGGGGAAGGTAATTTCTACAAAGATGTACATAGTTTGATAAATAAACCTAGAACAAAAACTAAATACAAAACTAGAAATTGTCATGAAGGAAATTAAAAATGTGGATTATGAGCCTGTTTTATAAGAACAGGGGGTTTACTGGGTCACTTAAGTAAAAAATTCTTAAAAAATTAAAATTAGTACAGAATAGGTTCTTACGCAAACAGCAAATGATATTACTGGTACAAAGAATTATGTAGGTGAATTGCACACAATTTGTACCCTCCACTAGATCCTACATCTACATACATACTCCGCAATCCACTATATGGTGCGTGGTGGAGGGTACCTCGTACCACAACTAGCATATTATCTCCCTGTTCCACTCCCAAACAGAACGAGGGAAAAACGACTGCCTATATGACTCTGTATGAGCCCTAATCTCTCGTATCTTATCTTTGTGGTCTTTCCGCAAAATATAATTTGGCAGCTGTAAGATTATACTGTAATCATTAGTAGAGACTTTAGCCATCAACAATTAATTGGGAAAATTAATCTTGTTAGTGGTGGACATTCTGTGGTGCTAAATGCCTTCTCTGAAAATTATCAAGAAGTTTGGAATCCCACTCATGACAGAAATATATTGGATCTAATGGCAAGAAATAGACCTGACCTCTTTGAGAGACAACCAGGTGGGAGTGAGGAGGAGGCTGGAGTGGTAGGGAGGGGAGGGATAGCAGGATAAGGCTGGGGATGGGAAAGTGCTGCTGGGAGCGTACAGGGGTGAGATGGAATTTAGGGCAGCTAGGTGCAGTCAAGAGGTTAGACAGAGGTCATGGGAGAGAGAGAGAGAGAGAGAGAGAGAGAGAGAGAGAGAGAGAGAGAGAGAGGAGGGGGGAGGGGGCTTAGCGTATAAGGAGAGAAGTAAAAAGACTAGGTGTGTTGGTGGAGTTGAGGACTGTGTAGTGCTGATGGAAACAGGGAAGGGGCTAGATGGGTAGGGACAGTGACTAACGAAGTTTGTGGCCAGGAGTGTTATGGAAACTTACGATATATTGCAGGGAGAGTTCCTGTCTGCGCAATTCAGAAAAGCTGGTGTTGGTGGGAAGGATCGAGATAGCAGAGGCTGTGAAGCAGTCATTGAAGGGAAGGCTATTGTGATGGGCGGCATGCTCAGCAAGAGAGTTGTCCAGTTTTTTCTTGCCCACAGTTTTTCAGTGGCCATTCATGCGGACAGGCAACTTGTTGATTGTCGTGCCCATGCAGAATGCAGCCCAGTGATTGCAGCTTAGCTTGTAGATCACATGACTGGTTTCAAAAGTAGCCCTGCCTTCGATTGGATAGGTGATATTTGTGACCAGACTGGAGTAGGAAGTGGTGGAAGGATGTGGGACAGGTCTTGAATCTAGATCTGTTACAGGGACATAAGCCATGAGACAAGGGTTTGGGAGAGGGGTTGTGTAGGGATAGACGAGGATATTGTGTATGTTCCATGGGTGGAGGAATACCAGTATGGGAGGTGGGAAGGGTAGTGGGTAGGACATTTCTCATTTCAGGGCATGACAAGAGGTAGTCAAAACCCTGAGAGAGATTGTAATTCAGTTGCTCCAGTCCTGGATGGTACTGAGTCATGAGGGTAATGCTTCTCTGTGGCCGAATGGTGGGCATTTGGGAGGTGTTGGGTGATTGAAAAGATAAGGTATGGGAGATCTGTTTTTGTACAAGGTTGGGAGGGTAATATGACCTGCAAAGACCTCCTCCACTTCAGCAGCTGCCACCCATTACATACCAAGAAAACCCTTCCATACAGCCTAGCCACCCACAGCCACCGCATCCGTTTCGAAATATCCCGAGGCATTTACTAAGGCCATTACAGATCATAAATACCCTCCCAACCTTGCACAAAAACAGTTCTCCCATGACTTATATTTCCTGTCACCCAACACTGCCCAGAAGTCCCACCATGCAGCCAGAGAGGAGCATTCCCCTTGTGGCTCAGTACCAGTCAGTACTGGAGCAACTGAATTACATTCTCTGCCAGGGTTTCAACTACCTCTCATCATGCCCTGAAATGAGGAATGTCTACCTACTGTCCTTCCCACCCCTCCCACAGTGGTATTCCACCGCCCATCGAACCTACACAATATCCTCTTCCATCCCTACACAACCCCTGCTCCCAACCCCTTGCCTCATGGCTCATATCCCTGTAATAGACCTACACTCAAGACCTGTCCCACATCCTCCCACCACCACTACCTACTCCAGTCCGGTCACAGACATCATCTATCCCATCAAAGGCAGGGCTACTTGTGAAACCAGTTGTATGCTCTATAAGCTAAGTTGCAATCACTGTGCTGCATTCTATGTGGGCATGACAACCAACAAGTTGTCTGTCTGATGAATGGCCACTGACAAACAAGAAATGACTGGACCACCTTGTCACTGAGCACATCACCCAGCACGATGTCCTTCATTTCAATGACTGCTTCACAGCCTCTGCTATCTGGAGCCTTCCCACCAACACCAACTTTTCTGAGTTGCACACATGGGAACTCTCCTTGCAGTATATCCTATGTCCCCATAACCCTCCTGGCTTCAACCTTCTTTACTCATTATCCTTACCCATCTAGCCTCTTCCCTGTTTCCATCCAGCACTAACTAGCCCTCTATTCCACCAACGCACCCAGTCTTTACTTTTCTCCTTTTCTGCTAACCCCACCCACCTTTCCCCCAACCTCTGTCTCACCTCCCAACTGCACCTATCTGCTCTACTCTTCACTTCATCCCTGCATGCTCCCAGCAGCACTTACCGTCCCCCACCCCTACCCCGCTATCCCTTACCCTCCCCGCCCCAGCCTCCTCCTTACCCCCACCTGGGCAGTCTGGCACTAGCTGCCAAAGCCTGTGGTCGAGTGTGTGTGTGTGTGTGTGTGTGTGTGTGTGTGTGTGTGTGTGTGTGTGTGTGTTTTGTCTATTTTTGACAATGGCCTTGTTGGCAGAAAGCTAACTTTCACACAGTCTTTTTGTTGCACCTTTCTGCGATTCAGCTCTGCTATATGGTTGTTAGCAAGTATCCTTTTCATTAGATTGTTACTTTCCGTCCTGGATTTTCCACTGTTTGAGATCTTTGAGAATGTCTGCATTGTGACTGGTATTGGTGACCATCACACGGTTGTGGTAACAATGATTACCAAAGTACAAAGCACAACTAAAACAAGCAGAAAGATATATATTTATGGTAAACTAGATAAAAAATCAGTAGTGTCATATCCCAACGAGGAACTTGAAACTTTCCTTCCCACACTCTGTATGTGAATGGAATGGGAAGAAACCCTAATAACTGGTACAATGGGACAGACCCTCGCCGTGCACTTCGCATTGGTTTACAGAGTGTAGGTGTAGAACAGCCAGCTGTTTGTATTGTGTCATTTAAAGTTTGTGTGAGCTGATCCATTGATCCATGAATTGGAAAATGGCATGTTCTGGTAGAGACTTCTAAAAATTCAAACTTGGATTAAGTATTTTATTTTGGGATAGGTGAAGTATTGTTCTTACATACTTAATCATGTACTTAATCTTTTGTAGTACCTTAAGATGGGAGTAAGTTGTGAGAATGGTGAGAAATTGTTAGTGTCTGTATTACTGCCTTTCTTGTATAAGGGTCTGACAATAGCTAATTCCTGTCTGCTAGGAAATACAAGTGTGTTCAAAACGTGTCAGGAATTTTATAATTTTGCAAGTTGTATTAGTCCAATTTGTGTGCTATTTTGTTGTTGCATTGGTGAAAATGCCTGAAACATATCTGTACACTGGTAGCCATATTGGATGTTTAGTCTGTCATCAGTTGTCAAGAGGGTTACGTGAGTTTGCTTACAAGTGGCAATTATTGATTTGTTCTAAAAATGAATCAGAGGATTTTACTGTAATGATGGAATAAAATGTAACAAAGTGTTATAAATGTTGAATATTACTTTTGATGAGTCTTCTATGAGTAAAACAAGGGTTTACGAGTGGTTTAAGTGTTTTCTAGATGGCTGAGAAGACGAAGATGAGGAGCGTTCTGCACTCCCCAACACATCAACAACCGAATAAAATGTGGAAAAAGTGAAAGAAATGATTATGAACGCTCACCAGATCACTAACACTGAAGTTGCTAATGATGTTTGCATATCATTTGGTTCATGCCATAAATTTTTTTGGAAATTTTGGTTACGAAATGTGTGACAGCGCATTTGTGCCAAAGGCACCTGTTTACAATTCATTGCTTATTCATGAATTTTTGGTGAAAACCAACACTAATCATGCCCCATCCTTGATATTTCTGTTTCCAAAAATAAAGAGAACCTTGAAGGGCCAAGCATATATATGATTAAAGTCCATTACTGAAAGAGTCACGTGCTATTACAAACATAAAGTTCCAGAAACATTTTGGGGATTGGAAGAAGTGTTGGCATTATGGAGACTACTTTGAAAAGGTAGCATTAATGTAAATGAATAAATAAAATTCCAAAAAAATGTAAACTCCCAATGCATTTTGAACACACCTCGAATGCCATGTGATAGTGACGTACTGTGTGTGTGATTGAATACACTGCTTGTGTGTGAAGAATAGGATTTCAGTACTTTACTTGAAATTTTATCATCTTTATGAAAGTTCTTGCTTTTGATTAAATTAATTACATTCTCAATTTTTTGTGCCAGAACATTCTGTGATAAGAGTGTGTGTAAGTGGCATTGACATTGATTCTTCCATACATTCTACTGCTTTATCCCTTCAACTGTCCACGCCAATTTTCTTAGCCAGTCCTCTTCACTGTGATAAACATTGTCAAGTGGGTCTTCAGTCTCCTTGAACCTCCCATTGTCCATTGTGCCTCTCAGTTGCAGTAGGGCTTCATAAGGAGGACATGGACGATGTCTGTGCGGTTTTGTCTTTTTGATGATGAGTCATAATCCTCAGCTTCATATCTGATGTCTACCAACAAGGAAGGACATGATACAGCCCAAAGTAGTGCTTAAGTTTCTTGTCCAATAGTTCTACTTTCCACACAGGCGTAAAAGACTGTACCAAGTATACCAGTCTGTATCTCACCGACCAGTACTTGGTGATGTAGTGCTCTTGGTCTTTTTCCTTGGTGCCGAGGGTCATTTGTGAGCCAGAGACCTTTCTTCTTTGGTCCTGGTGATGAGGTGTTTCATATAATCATCCTGAGTATGGTCTGGTTGAAACAGTAACAGTGTATCCATTGTTGTTTCAGCCTCGTGACAGTGAAGCAGAAAAAACAGTGTGAAGCCTGTAGTTTCATGGTTAGCTGTGTTGTATGCAAATGTTTTGATAGGCAGTATTGTAAGCCAGTCTCTTATGTCGACATCAGCATACTTTGAGAGCGTACCTGCCAATATTTTACTGTAATGTTGTGTGAGGTCATTCTTCTGTGGATGGTAGGTAACTGTCACCCTGCGGGTGATGGAATAATGTGAAATTATCTTTGATGTTACTCTCAACTGAAAAACTTTTCCATGGTCAGATCATCATATAGGTTACTCTGTGCTTCAAAAATATGTCTTCTGCAAGGAACCTTGCAATTTCTGGAGGTTTGGCTTTGGTGTTCGCATAACAGATGAGGTATTCAGTGCAGATTTTTGTCCATCGATATTT